>NC_133658.1:79599210-79965148 GCF_037893015.1 Macrotis lagotis | reverse complement strand
GCACCAGCCTGGAGTAAGGAGTAGCTGAGTTCAAATCTGGTCTCAGACACTTAATTACCTATCTGTGTGGCCTTGGGCAAGTTACTTAACCCCATTGCCTTGCAAAAAAGTGGTTGTTTTGTTTCCTCATTGACTATTCTAATCCTTTAATTTCTATTTCTTCTTTCTAAAATAACATTTCTAATTCAATATTGAATAATTATGATGATAACAGACATACTTGTTTCAATCTTGATCTTATTGGGAAGGCTTCTAGCTTATCCCCATTACATATAATTCTTGCTGATGGTTTTAGATCAATACCACTTATCACTTTTATTCCTATGCTTTCTACTGCTTTAATAGGAATGAGTATTATATTTTGTCACAGACTTTTCTGTATCTGAGATAATCATATGATTTCTATTGGTTTTGATATTGATATGGTCAATTATGCTTATAGTTGTGCTAATACAGAACCAGCCCTGAATTCCTTTTTTTTTTAAATTTATTTTTATTTAAGGCAATGGGGTTAAGTGGCTTGCCCAAGGCCACACAGCTAGGTAATTATTAAGTGTCTGAGGATGGATGTGAACTCAGGTACTACTGACTCCAGGGCTGGTGCTCTACCTACTATGCCCCAGTTCTGCATTCCTTACCTAACCTAGTTAAAGTAAATGATCTTTGTGATACATTTCTGTAAATTCTTTCTTAGTGTTTAACTTAAAATTTTTGTATCAATATCATTAGGGAAATTGGAAAATTGGTCTATAGTTTTCTTTGTTTTCTTTTTTCCTGGTTTGGGTATCAACATGTTTATGCCTGGTATTGGCCAAATAATGATTTGGTGAACAAGATTAAGTAAACAATACATCATGGTAAATGTCTCTAATCATTTAGTTATTGATAAACCTGAAGGTCTAAGGTTTTGGGTCAAAAACTCATTATTTCTCAAAAACTACTGGGAAAACTGGAAAAACAGTATGGCACAAACTAAGTAGCGACCAACATCTCATATCATAACCCAGATAAGGCTCAAATGGAAACATGATTAGACATAAAGGGACATAACATAAGCAAATTAGGGGAGCATGGAATAGTTTACCTGTCAGATCAATGGAGAAGGGAAGATTTATGATGGAGTAAGAGATAGAGAACATTATGAAATGTGAAATGATAATTTTGATTACATTAAATTAAAAAGGGTTTACATAAACAAAACCAATGCAACCAAGATTAGAAGGGAAAATTTTTAGTGTTTCTGAAAAAAAATCTTATTTCTCAAATATATAGAGAATTGAGTCAAATTTATAGGAATATAAGACATTCCCCAATTGACAAATGATCAAAGGATATTGAACAGGAAGTTTTCAGATGAAAACATTAAAGCTATCTATAATCAAATGAAAAATGCCTAAATTTGTTATTGATTAGAGAAATGCAAATTAAAATAACTATGAAGTACCAGCTCATATATCAGATTGACTTTTAAGGCAGAAAAGGAAAATGATAAATGTTGGAAATGATGTGGGAAAATTGAGACACTAATGCATCGTTAGAGTATCTCCATTCTGGAGAGCAATTTGGAAGTATGCCCAAAGCGCAATCAAACTGTGCATACCTTTTTATTCAACAATACCACTATTAGATCTGTATCCTAAAGAGATCAGAGAAAAGGACAAAGGACATACTATGGTAAAATATTTATAGCAATTCTTTTTGTACTGACAAAGAATGAGAAATTGATGGAATGTCCATCAATTGGGGAATGGCTGAACAAGTTGTGTTATATGATTATAATGGAATATTATTTATACTATAAGAAATGATGGGCAGAATGATTTCAGAAAAAACCCTGGACAGATTTAAATGAAGTGAACAGCACCAGGAGAAATTATACAACAGAAACAACAATATTGATCAACTATGATAGACTTAGCTCTTCTCAGTAATACAATGATCTAAGATAATTCCAAAAGACATATGGTGAAAAATGCTATCCACATCCAAAGTAAGAACTGATGGCATCGGAATATAGACAAGCATACTATTTCTTTCTTTCTCTTAATTATGTCTCTTTTTCTTTTTTTTCTTCCTTCTCTCCTTCCTTTTCCCTGTCTCCCTCCCTTCCTCTCTCTTTCTTTCCTTTTTCCTGCTTTCTTTCATTTTTCTTTTTCTGTTTGAATTTTTCTCCCACAAAATGACTAATATGGAAATATATTTTACACACACACACATATATATATGTATATATATATATATATATATATATATATATATATATATATATCAGATTGCTTGTCATCTCAGGGAAAAGCAGGGGAGGGAAGAATAGAACTTGGAACTTAAAACTTTAAAAAAATAATGTTAAAAATTGTCTTTATGTATAGTTGGGGAAGAAATGAAATTTTTTTTAAAAAAGAAAGGACATTGAGGGACTATAATGATGAAACTTCCCTAAAATAGATATATCAGAGTAATGTGACTAGGTTGGAAACTGAACACTTTCAAGTCAGATTTTCTTTGCTCAGTAATGTCACTCCATCTTTGGTAGATGTTTGATCAGAGAAAGCTTGGGTATGATATACCTCACCAAAAGTACTTCAATCTCATGGGGTCATTGCATTACAAGTGGGGTCCTATAGTCAAAACACATGTTTTTTTTCAGCTGAAAGGGCAAGACTGTTAATGCTAGCAAGCAAGGTAGAGCTCCTTCAGCCATTGAATTTAGATGAATAGACTAATATACTACAGGAAAAAGAAGATCCAAGGGATTGAGTGAGGATCCCTGAAGGCTCCTCCTCGTATTTGTGTTCAAAATGATAAAAGAGCTTACTATAAGCCCTAGAGCTGCTAACTGGGTTTTTCTGAGCTCTTCAAGGACAAAAAGATGATTTAGTCCAAAGGTTCTGAAACATCTTGAGTTAGGAAAACTAGAGGCTTAGTGATATCACCAAAAGACAGACTACTTTTAGTAATATCCAACTGTCCCTACAATAGCACACAAAATTGTCTTTCAGTCATTTGATCTGATAATTATTGATGAGTTTGGCAGCAGATAGAATGAATACAAGGTAGACCACCTGGGGGAGTCACTTCTGATTTAGGCATCTCATGATCCTTCAAATGAAGTTAGAGACAAGGATGGTGACTGTTATTTTGACAGCTCTGAACACTGGGTGCCACTAGGAGGAGATCATCAACTTACTGAATCAGAGAAATGCCCATGTAAGTGAAGGAGGTCAAATCCTGTGGCAAGATTTGGGAGAACAGTGTGGAGTTTTCTACATACCTTGAGGCAGGTGAGTCCAATTTTATTGTGTGTTCTTTCAGGTGAAGGCAAACTAGGTAAATGGAAATGCTAAAAAGAAAAAAAAATTGAGCAGAGTTCTATCATAGGAAAGCAGATAGCCTCATAAGGAATTGAGGAAATACTGGTAGTAGGATTGGGCACCCCTGTATGCTTTGGTATAACAGAGTCATTAATATGTAAACCTTGTACAACATGATAAACAGGTTTGGATTGGATTTCTGAACAGAGGGGATAGGAGTGTTATAAGGGGATTTACTTTGATCTGTCAGAGTTATTAATGAGTGTAATACCTTCTGTGGATGAAGGATATTAGGAATGGATAGTAGAATGTCAGAAAATCCCCAGACTATAATCAGAATTCTCTTAAGCATTCTGAACCAATATAGGGAACAAAGAGAGGGAGCCCTAAGGAAGTTTCAAGGACAGAGGGAGAAGAAAGTGATTAGTCAAGAGTGGGTACTCTTTGAGGTTTCCTCAAGATCCTGACATTTAGAGATCCATCAGAATCTGGTCTGAATTTAAAACTCCAGTTTCTAGCAAGCATGTTACCAACTTTAAGAGAGGCATGGGTTCATCAGTGCAGGGAGAAGTAGACACTTGGATTATGGGTGCAAAAATCAATACAAGGAAAAAAATGAAAAAATCATAGAACCTAGGATGAACTCTGAAGATTGAAATGGGGTGGTGGTGGGGAAGTGGGTCACTTTCCTATCCTTAGAACATCATCTGGTGGTCAAATGATATACTATACCTTCTAATCTAGTTAACAATCAAGTTGTAAAATAGTCAAAAACTATGGAATGAGCCAGGCATGGTATCAGAGGACGTCGCTTTAGTGAGTCTAGCCTTTAGTACCCACCATTCACACAACTTATCATATTTGTATCTCCTCCAACACCAACAGAGTTCTCTATTTTCAAGCTTTTAATTGAATGCTTTCACTAAGCCTGATACATTTTGTGGATTTCTCTGTCCTCCACTATTGTGGTTTGGACAAAGCCATTTGTCAGAGAGATTTTTTAAAAGTCTGTATATTTGAAGGATGATTGAAATAGTAGCCTTTTCAGAGGAGTGTTGTAAAGAATGTCCTATGTACACTTTAAAATTTTATAGAAATATGTTCTATCTTGTTTTGATATAGGAGGTTCTTAAAATAATCTCTAATTTAGGTTTTTGCATTTTTTCAAAATCTTACTTTGTTTCTCCCTTAAAGAATACAGTCTTTGACAAATAATATAGCCTGGAAATTCCATTTTGTAAATCCCATTACAAAGTTCTGCTTTAGTTCTTGGAGTCTTTGGAACTTAAAGACAGAATTAGAGAATTGGAAGGAGTTTTAGAAATGATCTGGTTTAACTGTGTCATTTTAACTGCAGGCCAACAGACAAGTGGGCATCATACCTTTGATCAGACACGGGACTAATAGATTGTTCATTTGACCTTAGTGCTGTGGAGATCCAACTCCAAATCACTCATTCATTCAATTTTGGTCCCAGGTCAACAGACTATTGTCATGGAAACATATCTGCTACTTCTGTCTCTTAACTCCCCTATGGAAAGGAGTCTGAGCTATGCTTCTGAGTGGTGTATTCCTGCATAGTGAAGAGATGGTTTCAGGAACTGACTTTTTTCTTCTCTGACAGATGTCTAGACTTGAGATTGAAAGTCTAAGTGGTGATGGTCTAGGGAAAAGAAAATATAGAGAAGATTGAGACTCAAGAACCATAGCTTCAGGATTAGGCTGATGTGGTAAAGGAAGGGATGCTCATATATGTTGGGAACTAATATTCCCATTCCCTGTAACCTTTGTCCTCTGTCCAGTATGAAAGATCAAGGACAGATGGAAAAAAGTGGGGGAGTAGGGAAGAATGAGGGACAACTAGCTATACTGGAATGATGAAATTTGTTACTTTGGGCTGAAAGAGATTGGCAACCATGGATATCTATTACACCTCAAATTGTGTCCCCCCCTTATTTTTTTCTGGTAATAATAGAAACCTAAGCATGTGAGTTGTACCCCCTTTAAATAAATTTCGGATGTTTCTCAAGGTATGAAAAGAAAAAGTCTTTATTCAATTCTCGAGAAGAGGACATCTACTCAACCATTTAGATGGGAGAGTAAGGTAACAAGACATGAACAACAGGAACAATATAGATCTCCCCACCACACACACACACTGACCCGTCCTCATTAGTTAAGAATGTGGTTTTCACAATCTAAGTGTGTAAGCTACTTTAAAGAAAACCATATAATCCAAACAGAGACATGTATCTCCTCCAGCCCTGAGGAATGTGTGGACATCTGGATTCTGTGATAAGGAGCCAGATTAGTTTGCTCTTTACATTCAGGTCATGCATTCAGGTTTGCTTTTTACATTCACCTACATCCCAGAAGTTGCTTGTCAGGGGAGGAGGGGCAGAAGAGACATAACCCATAACTCAGTTTATTCTAATCTATAATATTCTCCTGAAGAAATATCAGACTTTATCCCATTCACTAAGTAAATGATAAATAAGGGCAAAAGAAGAGACCTGTGTCAGTTCTCCCCTATCCCCTGTTCATAGATCAGGGCATTTTTTTGCAAGTTAGACTTTTAAAGACTTGCCTAGAACCCTAAGGGGTTATTATCAGAGGCAGAATTTGAACTTGACTACAAATTTAGCTCTATCCCTTATACCATGCTTCCAATGATAGGTATCTTCTAGCAAATTATTTCTTCCCTTTCAAATATGGGATATTGCTATTGCTTTGAAATATTTGAAACTGGTTGAACATCTCAGTTGGTTTTCTTAGTAGCTCTATAGCCACCTTACATTTACAAATCTCATTCAAAAGGTTTAGACAATTATTGGTTCTTTAGTGGTCAAATAGTTTATTAAAACCCAGTAAAAAAAGAATTGATTAGGAGTTGTTAAATAGCAAAAGTATAAAAGTTTTGTTTCTTAATAGAGCAAGGATAAAAAAGATAACATTTTCAGAAAATCACCCCAATGTCAATTTTAGTTATATAATTAATCCTAACTAACTCCTTCTTTTCCTGAGGACTCCTGTCCTAGAAATTAAAGACAGTAATTTTTTTCTTCTTTTTTTTTTTGAGGCAATTGGGGTTAGTTAACTTGCCCAAGGTCACGCAATAAGTTTCTGAGGTTGAATTTGAACTCAAGTCACTAGAACCTTTGTTCACCCCCTTCAAAATGGCCTTCTTCTAAATGCAAATCAATATGTTCATGTAGGATCTGATAATTTGTGTAGATAAGACCATATATTGAACACTCATAGAATGGCTAATCTTAACCTTCTGCTGCAGTAATTAAAGGATTGACATGTTTTTTTTTTTTTTACATACATTTCCAAATCTTTGTAACATGCTTCTATTTTCCCACAAAATGGACATTCTGGGATACTGGACCATGATTCATTTATTTCAGTTAAGTCAGTCAGATTGATTCAGTCTATTTTCTTGTAACTCTCTTATTTCAGTCATATTCTCTGAATGAAAGGTTTTACACTTTTAAAAAAGCATCCTTAGAGTGACTGAGCTATAATTTCCAAATAATTTGATGCACAAGTAGAATAAACATCACTAACTTCCATTCTATAGTGATGAGAGTTTTCTTTTTCAGTTTTTCTATCAATAATTCTTTATTAGGAAGAGGATTCTGGGAAGATGGTGGAATAGACCAGAAAATTCTAAGCTTTCTAGAATTTCTCCACCAAAACAAGTTAAAAAACACCTTGGGGTGAACATAGAATGGCAAAAAATAACAAAAAGAGTTAATGCAGAACAATGATTCTCCTGGGACACTGGAGAAGACCTGAAGAAAAATCCTGGGACAGAGATTCTGTCTGGAATGAAGTGCCTCCTGGCTAACTCCATGAAACAGTAACAGGTAAGCTCTAGTCACAGCCAGGGTGACAGGTAGCCTCTGCCCTAGCCACAGTAACTCTTAGCTCCCTGACAGAATAGGGAATTTGTCTGAGCAGGAAGAGAGGGCACCTCTGCTGCTAAGGGATGCCAGGCCCAGTTGTGCTGCTGATGTGGTCCCAGAAAGAAGGAACCAATACATGTACAGTGAATGCAGAAGCAGTGGTGTGAGAACACTGCTGACTGTGGACAGTTACAGGAGAACTGAGTTTTCAGTCCAGAGGAGACAATTGAAGATTCTAGTCACTGGAGGGTTCTCAGGGAGTAAGATCATTTCCAGTATAGTGTGCTGAGGGAACCCGGGGGGCAAAGGGGTGCAGAGGTTGGGCCCAGGACAAAGTTCCTGAGACCACAGGCACCATTCCCTACACCCCAGGACAAGAGGTGAATATAACATAAGCTGCTAAAAAATTAAGGAGAAAGAACCCAAACATAAGCAGTTACTATGAAAAAACAGAAGACATGAGGAAGACATTGAAGCAAAATAAAAGACATTCCTACCCCAAAGAGTTACATCAAATAACTATCTGCTCAAAAAGAATTCATAGAAGAACTCAAAAAAAACTTTTGAGAAACAAATAAGAGAGACTGAGGAAAAACTAAAAAAGAAAATAAAAACAATCCAAGAAAAACAAAGCAAACCAACTGGAAACTTAACACTTAAAATTTTCAGTTACTGAAATATAACTTAAGGAAAAGGAGATCCAGAGTCTTAAGGATGAAAATGACTCTTTGAAAATTAGAATTTGACAAGGGGAAGCCAGTGAAATTATAAGAGACAAGGAAATAATAAAGCAAAATGAATTAATAAAAAACAGAAAATGTGAAGCATCTCATATGAAAAACAATTGATCTGGAGAACATATCAAGTAAAACATGAGAATGATCAGATTACCTGAAAGCTATGAACAAAAAAGAATCTTGATACAATATTGCAAGAAATACTTAAGATTGTCTTGAAATATTAGAACAAGAGGAGAAAATAGAAGCAAAGGAAAGCAAAGGAAGCAAAGAAATAGAAAAAAAATTCACCAATCACCACCTGTAAGGGATCTTAGGAGGAAAACTGATGGGAATATCATAGCTAAATTCCAAAACCCTTAGGTTAAAGAGGAAAATATTAAGAATAATAAGAGAAAACAATTCAAATATAACAAAGCCACAATTAGAATTACACAAGACCTTGTAACATTACATTAAAGACTACATAAGTCTTGAAACACTACATATTGAAGAGCAAAAGAACTGGAGTTGAAGTTGAAAATATCATACCTAGCAAAGTTAAACATAATCCTAAATGAAAAAAGAACATTCACTGAATTGCTGGACTTTCAGGATTTTTTTGAAAAAGATCTGAATTTTTTTTTTTAGGTTTTTGCAAGGAAAATGGGGTTAAGTGGCTTGCCCAAGGCCACACAGCTAGGTAATTATTAAGTGTCTGAGACCAGATTTGAACCCAGGTACTCCTGACTCCAAGGCCGGTGCTTTATCCACTATGCCACCTAGCTGCCCCGAAAAAGATCTGAATTTAATAGAAAATTTGACATACAAGAACCAAGGGAAATATGAGGTAGACATCAAAGACTAATGGAAACAGATACAATAAGGATAAATTGTTTACTATCTATATGAGGAAATATAAACTATATGTCTAAGATTGTTATTAGTAATATTGGCATAGAGCTAAATAGGAGGGAATTCTTAAAAGTAAAATAGTATAGGAAAAGATTAAAAAAAGAACTATCGTCTTATACAAATGAGGTATGAGAGGAAGAACTGATATAGAAGATTTAGATGGGGAAGGAGAACTTGTAGTTCTGGAAACTTCATCAGGAATGGGTTTAAGAGGGAACGTGTGTGTGTTTGTATGTGTGTGTGTGTGTGTATAAAGGCCTTTTAAGTTCAGAAAGAAACAAGAGGAGAGAATAGGGAAGGTATTGGGAGGGTAGGGAATAGGATAAAAGAGTTTTTAGAAGAATGTATAGATCAACGGGGAGGGGAGTTTAGAAGGACATGTAAGGGAAGAATTCTTAGAAGTGCAATAGATCAAAGAATAAGAGGGTAAGGTAGGGAGTAGAAGTAAAGTAGAAGAGTGAGGAGGGATTCTTGCTTTCAGGAAATATAAAAATGAGAGATACACACAAATCAAATACATATATCTATGAATATGTATGTACATTTGTATCTATATATAAAAGATCTGTATATGTGTGCATGTGTATGTATATATATATGTGTGTATATATGTATATGTATGTATAAACTTATGCTTAATTGTAGCTAGGAGGAAAAAGTAAACAATGCACAACAGAGCAGAAGAAAACCTACAAGGAAGAAAATAAAAAGACAATACTACACAAGGACAATTATGTAGTATTTATTATATAGGCTTTCTTTAAATGGAAATTCATCGCTTTATATTATGAATTCTCTCATGTTTTGCTTCACATCTAACCATTTTTTCTTATTTTTGTATTTAAATTTAAAATTTTTTAAAGAGTTCTATATTGTACTTGTTTAACCTTCTCCAAATCTCTTTCATTTTCATTTCATTCAAAATGAGCGGTTCCAACATGGAAACACATTTCATAATAATTCATACCAGACAATTTGCAAAATGGGCATCATGAGTCAAAAGAAGATGAGTCTTTTGATGGCTAGTTCTACTAAAACCAGGCTACTAGTTCTCAAAAATAACAGGTAAGCATAATTATTACAGGGGCCTTATTATAGATATCACGTCTTTACTTTTTTTTTTTTTTGCAAGGCAAATGGGGTTAAGTGGCTTGCCCAAGGCCACACAGCTAGGTAATTATTAAGTGTCTGAGCCCGGATTTGAACCCAGGTACTCCTGACTCCAGGGCCGGTGCTTTATCCACTAAGCCACCTAGCGCCCCCATATATTTACTTTTAAAGGACATCTGGGTATCTGGAAGCTGTGATCCTCAGATCAAATATTGGACCTGTCATTTACTGTCTACATGTATGACCTTGGGCAAAACATGTCTCTAAACTTTAGTTCTCCTCATTCGTAAACTGTGTGGGTTTGGGGTTCAAGGTCCCATTTTTGGTCAAAAATCTCTGAATCTAGTTTATCCTTCTCAGGTGGAACAGAAATTTCATGAGGATAGCAAATCATTTTTTCTTTTTTTGCTCCTCCAGCACATAGCACGATATCTCGAGATTAAATGGATGCCTATTTTACCAGTCAGGCTCCTGAGGCTCAGGAAGGTGAGGTGTTCTTCCATAGTCACATAGCTGACATGATGTGAACCAAAGAGAAATTCCAATTTCCCTGGTGGACCTTCAGTAAGCAAACTGCTTTTAGCTCCCTCCCTGCCCCCATCTTTAGGTAAAGAACAGGAGAGGGAGCAGGGGACCAAGGGGTCTTGGCTTCTTTCTAGCCTCTGGGCTGACTACGACTTGGGTCATGGGGGCCGGGGTCAGTAGCTTGAAAATGAAACCTGAGCTGAGCCCCAGAAATGAGGTGGTTCAATGAAGGACTTTCTAAAAGGTTCCTTACATCCCCTGGCAGGTAGCAAAATCAGGGGACAGTGGTTATAACGTTTTAAATATTCTCTCTTGACCTAAGTCCATTTAATTATGTATCTTCAATGAATGAGGCAATGTGAATTTCAAAATATACAAATTAGTCTTCAGCAGAAATTCCATACAAAAGTGATGCTCCCTTTCAATGTCTCCTCCAATCCTTGAAGACACATTCCACAATTTTTCTTGATTGCCCCTCCCATTCCCAAAGTGAGACTGGGGAGATAGGAGGGAAGAAAGGGATTTGTTTGCAAGCATTCAGATCTGTGGATTTCCTCTCTTCCTGCTTTGAGATTTCTGAAGTGGTATACCACCTTTCATTTTGGCAATGGGACAAGCAGTTGGGGTGCTGGCATTGATGCAGTTGAGTGAAACAAAAGGTGAGGGAATATCCTGAAAAGCTGTGATAGCACCAGGGTGCCATAGGCAGAAAATGCCATATGAGTCAAAGTATCTAAGTATCAAGGAAAAGTTCAGACTGGTAACTATTGCTAGTGTGTGGGACAAATGTCACTTAAATAAATTTCGGAGATCTCTCAAGGTATGAAGAGAAAGCTTTATTTGTTTCTTGAGGAACGGGCCACAATCAATTAAAGAGATTGAGGCAAAAGCAAAAGGCCCAAGAATCACATTTATCCTAACTGGATCCCTGCCCCCCCCCCCCCCCCCCCCCCCCCGACCCTCTCTCATTGATGAGGAATGTGGTTTTACAATCTAGATGTGCAAACTAATCTAGGGAAAAAGATTATCTCTTCAGCCCCAGGAACTGAATGGTCATTGGACTTCCAACAGATAAGGGTGGGATCAGTTGACTCTTCACCAATATCCCAGAAGTTGCTTTGTCAAGGGAGGAGGGGCACATAGTTAACTATTCTGCAATCTATAATATTCTACTGAAGAAATCTCAGACTTTATCCCACTCACTAGGAAATGTTATCCCCTAGTGAAATCAGGCACAGAGAATTCAACACCAACCACTTTAGGATTTTTTATTGGATTACCCTCCCAAACATATTCTTCCTTAATATTAACAACAATAATAAATTAGTACTTATAATTTATATTATGATATATTTATATTATTATATAAAATATCAACATTGTCTACTATGATATTCTTTAAGATAGAATTAATATTTCTTGATCTATATATTTCTGACCAGAAGTTAGTCTCTCAACCTTTTAACTAATGGTTATAAAATATCAGTCTGCTATGTAAGGCCTGTCTTCTACAATGTTGACTATACTTACCTGGTTTTGTCAATGTTAGTACTGATCAACAAACTTTAAGATAAGAGACATCCTGGATGAGCAGAGAGAAAATCCTATTGTTGTAAACATTGACTCTTCAGCATAAGTGGATTTTTTGTCAATAGGAATTTTAAGTAAATATAAGAACTGAGAGAAGAATATTGTAAAACCATAACATCTATGTGAAATCTCTTTGGTTGGCTGCCAAGAGTTTTATTATTTTTTGCTCAGTTTGTATAAAATGATCCCCAAATTTTGTGTCAATGTTGGCATTTTTAAGGATGCCATCCTGTTTGATTAAGGAGTTTTAGTTTTGATTTGCTCCTACAAAATGACACGTTCACACCAACAAAACTAAAAAGAGTATATTTAATAAAGTGAAAATGTAGAAATAAATCAGTTTTACAACAAAAGTTACTGGTAAGTCCCAATATAATAAAAAGAAGAGCAAAGATCTACATAAAGATAGATATTTAAAGAAAACATCACCAATCGGGGGAGCACCAACATCTGAATCAATAGCGGCTGGGGAGTTCCAGGGTACAGCCTTCAGAGTCGAGACTGGGAAACACCCCAGGCAAAGCGTCCTTTGCATAGGCGAAACTCCGAAGGGCTGGCCAATGTTAGGGACTTTTAAGGTGTACCAGACAAAGGTGGCACATTGCCAATAGGCTTATATAAGCTTTTTTGGCACTTAACCAGGACATGTGAAGAGTATGTGCATGACCTGGGAAGACTCCTGGCCATGGTTCTGAAATTAATTAAACGTTGAACCTCTGGATGGGTAGCCAACCCTCCCAACCTCCAGGAATGGCTAATTCCTAGGGGGAGTATCTGGGACACGGAAAGACAACCAAGTTCATGCAAAAGTGATGGGGGACCTTGAGTGGGGGGACCAGCATATGGCCTTGCCCAGGATCAGAATGGGTATTAACCCTTCACATCCACCCCTAGGTTTTGGTAAGTTCCTAGAGTATTAAACTTCATTCAGAAAACTAACTTTGTTCTTTCATTTTAGCCTAAGGAAAATTATGCTTAACAACATATAAGAACATAATAAAAATATAAATAAAAATAAATACATTATTATAAGCCATAATGTATTAATTCTATAGAATATTTCATATTCTATATAATTAATAATAATAAAAATAGCTGGAGGGAGGTTTTGGGGAGAGAGGAATGGGAGTGCATAAAATCAAACGAAGCAGTTTGCAGTTTTGCTCTGCAATGGCGCCTGTACAGTTTTTCATTCTATTATGTTTAATAAACCATGTGGTCACTGAAAAGTCAATTGCAAGAGTTCTTAAGAATGAGAGCAGAAAAGATAGCTCAAACAGGTTAGGAGCAGACATTCTGCAGCAACCAATGAAATTTGCTTTTCTCCATAATTCCTATGTTTAAGATTAATATCTTTCCCCCTTGACTAAATTTTGAATCCAGCTAGTAAAAGTGACTAAATTTGTTCAGCCATAACTTTAGTGTTGAGGGAAGTAATAAAACAATTTTATATATTTTGAGTTTTACAATTTTCCCCCAATCTTACTTCCCTCACCCCACCCCCACAGAAGGCAATTTGCCTTCTTTACATTGTTTCCATGGTATACATTAATCCAAATTGAATGTGATGAGAGAGAAATCATATCCTTAAAGAAGAAACAAAGTAAAAGAGATAGCAAGATCAGACAATAAGATATTAGTTTCTTTCCTAAATTAAAGATAATAGTCCTTTGGTCTTTGTTCAAACTCCACAGTTCTTTCTCTGGATACAGATGGTATTCTCCATTGCAGACAGCCCCAAATTGTCCCTGATTGTTGCATGAGGAAGCCCATCAAGGTTGATCATCACCCCCATGTTGCTTTTAGGGTGTACAGTGTTTTTCTGCTCATCTCACTCAGCATCAGCTCATGACATACATATACCACAGTTTGCTAAGCCATTCTCCAATTGAAGGACATTTACTTGATTTCCAATTCTTTGACACCACAAACAGGGCGGCTATGAATATTTTTGTACAAGTGATGTTTTTACCCTTTTTCATCAACTCTTCAGGGTATAGACCCAGTTAGTGGTATTGCTGGATCAAAGGGTCTGCACATTTTTGTTGCCCTTTGGGCATAGTTCCAAATTTCTCTCCAGAAAGGTTGGATGAGTTCACAGCTCCACCAACAATGTAATAATGTCCCAGATTTCCCACAACCCTTCCAACAATGATTGTTATCTTTTCTGGTCATATTGACCAATCTGAGAGGTGTGAGGTAGTAGCTCAGAGCAGCTTTAATTTGCAAAAAGTGCCTATTTTTTAAAAATGATCATTATCACCTTCAGAGTAGGGATTGGGAAACACCCCAGGCAAAGTGTCCTTTGCATGGGTGAAACTCCGAAAACTGCAAACTGCCTCACTTGATTTTATGCACCCCCATTCCTCTCTCCTCAAAACCTCCCTCCAGCTATTTTGATTATTATTAATTAAATAGAATATGAAATATTCTATGTAATTAATATATTATAGATTGTAATAATATATTTTTATTTATATTTTTATTATATTCTTATATGTTGTTAACCATAATTTTTTCTTTCTTTTGGATGACTGCCACAAGTCAGGGTCCTGATAAAATGTGACTTGTAGACCTGAAGACAGTTTTCCAGATATGGTCTAGTCAGTGAAGAGAAAAATGAAAGTCTCTTTAACTCTCCATTTTGGATAATATGGATTTTAATGCAATCCAAGTTTATATTAATTTTTTCAAGTGTCTTATCAAATTGTTGAATATTCAGATCTCTAAAATTCCTAGGTACTTTTTGCTTGTTTGCTATTATATTGAATGAGGATGGGAAGTGGAAAATAGGGAGACAATTGTAAACTGCATCAATGCTTTTAAGAGACAAGAGTGCATTATTTTTTATCATTGTGGTATTATGGAGCATTTAAGGATGACTAATAATGAATTTCTTTCAAAAGTGGTCACTACTGAGGAGCTTCAATACCATTAATGGCTTTTAGGAAATGTTTCAGACTCAGTTAAGCCATTGAGATTAATGAAAAGCTCTGCAGTCTTGTTAGGATAGACAGAGATTTCTCTGCCTTGGGTGTATCAACTACATTTCCTTTAGAATACCATCACTTGGAGGATGGTCAGGAGAACTTTCTAGGATTACACTTTAGGCATCTTATCTGTTCTGGACAAATTTGGTGTGTGTGTGTGTGTGTGTGTGTGTGTGTGTGTGTGTGTGTTATTGTTCCTCAATTAGATGATTCTGTGATGATAAGGCCACCCCCAAATAGTATAAGGCTACATCTCTGATAGAATTCCTCCTTGACACTCTGATTCCTAAGTCTTGGTGAGTGATGGACTCAACATTTTCATTAGGAAAAAAAAAATTAGTCATTGCTAGACAAGTGTACAATTGTTTTAAAACCAACCAATAGGTGGCTAGGTGGCGTAGTGGATAAAGCACTGGACTTGGAGTCAGGAGGACCTGGGTTCAAATCAGGTCTCAGACACTTAATAATTACCTAGCTGTGTGGCCTTAGGCAAGCCACTTAACCCCATTTGCCTTGCAAAAAAAAAACAAAACCTAAAAAAAAAATAATACCAACCAATAGTGACGAGACCATAATACATATGAAAATAATCTTAAGGTTTTACATAAATTAGTAATTGAACATTTTTTTGTAAGAAGGTTGGAAAAAGCGTTAGCAGAGGTGATAGTACCGAAGGATAATAGAGTCAATGTTGATTGGAGCCTAAGGACCTGAGTTCAAAATCAGGGAACCTCCTTGAACTTCAGCGTCTTCTTCTGGAAACTGAATGGCCTGGGCTAGACTGACTCTGAGGTCTCTCCCAGCTGACTCACTCAGTAGCACGAGGGAGGCAATGTCAAGTACGACCGGGCCGAACTACAACTCCCGGCGTCCTCCGCGGCTCCTTCCCGAGCGCAGGCTTCGTTTCCCACAAAGCCCCGCGGAGGCGTCGCCTGGGAAGGCGAGCCGGGCCGGGGCGGGGGGGTGGCGCAGGCGCAGGCGCAGGCGCAGACCGCGTGTCCGGGGCCGGGACGGCGGCCCCTTTGTTTTCCCGCCGCGGGCCCGTTGCGCCCGGGCTGGCGGGAAGCCGGAGCCGCGGAGGGCGGGTGAGAGGCCGCGCGGGACGGCGGCTGCGCGTGTCTGCGTGCGTGGGGGGTCTGGCACGCGCGCTGCTCCCGGGTGGGTGTGTGCCGGGGGCGCGGCCTGTAAATAAGCGCGACGTCACGGGGCGGGGCCGGAGCTGTCCCTGCTGCAGGCCGCCCGGCCTGGGGGCACGGCCAGCTGCGGAGGCCGGCCCGGCCCTGCCCGCCCTCGGGACGCCAGCCCAGACCATGAAGGCCTTGGCGGGGGCGCCGGGGGACGGAGGTGAGACTGCCCCGGCGGGGCGCCGCCCTTCCCGCGCCCAGCCCCCTAGTGCTTTGTGCTTGCCCGTCGGGTGCCGCTGCCACCTCCCACCCTGGACCCCGGAGCCAGGGAAAAATCCTTTGGAAAAGTGACTTCTTGGCCTTCTGGCTAAGGCCCAGGGGAAATTCTTGTAAAAAGTGACTTCCTGGCCCTCTGGCTAAGGCCAAGGGGAAATTCTTGTAAAAAGTCACTTCTTGGCCCTCTGGCTAAGGCCAAGGGGAAATTCTTGTAAAAAAGTCACTTCTTGGCCCTCTGGCTAAGGCCAAGGGGAAATTCTTGTAAAAAGTCACTTCTTGGCCTTATGGCTAAGGTCAAGGGGAAATTCTTGTAAAAAAGTCACTTCTTGGCCTTCTGGCTAAGGTCAAGGGGAAATTCTTTGAAAAAGTTACCTTCTGGCTAAGGTCAAGTGAAAATTTTTGTAAAAAGTGACTTCTTGGCCTTCTGGCTAAGGCCAAGGGGAAATTCTTGTAAAAAGTGACTTCTTGGCCTTCTGGCTAAGGCCAAGGGGAAATTCTTGTAAAAAGTGACTTCTTGGCCTTCTGGCTAAGGCCCAGGGGAAATTCTTGTAAAAAGTGACTTCCTGGCCCTCTGGCTAAGGCCAAGGGGAAATTCTTGTAAAAAGTCACTTCTTGGCCCTCTGGCTAAGGCCAAGGGGAAATTCTTGTAAAAAAGTCACTTCTTGGCCCTCTGGCTAAGGCCAAGGGGAAATTCTTGTAAAAAGTCACTTCTTGGCCTTATGGCTAAGGTCAAGGGGAAATTCTTGTAAAAAAGTCACTTCTTGGCCTTCTGGCTAAGGTCAAGGGGAAATTCTTTGAAAAAGTTACCTTCTGGCTAAGGTCAAGTGAAAATTTTTGTAAAAAGTGACTTCTTGGCCTTCTGGCTAAGGCCAAGGGGAAATTCTTGTAAAAAGTGACTTCTTGGCCTTCTGGCTAAGGCCAAGGGGAAATTCTTGTAAAAAGTGACTTCTTGGCCTTCTGGCTAAGGCCAAGGGGAAATTCTTGTAAAAAGTGACTTCTTGGCCTTATGGCTAAGGTCAAGTGGAAATTCTTTAAAAAAAGTTACCTTCTGGCTAAGGTCAAGTGAAAATTTTTGTAAAAAGTGACTTCTTGGCCTTCTGGCTAAGGTCAAGTGGAAATTCTTTGAAAAAGTTACTTCTTGGCCTTTTCATTAAGATCAAGTGAAAAATCTTTTTAAAAATTTACAGCTTGGGAGACAAGCAGAACCAGAGAAACATTGTACACCCTAACAGCAGCATGGGGGTGATGATCAACCCTGATGGACTTGCTCATCACTTCAGTGTAGCAACCAGGGACAATTTTGGACTGTCTGCAAAGGAGAATACCATCTGTATCCAGAGAAAGAACTATGGAGTTTGAACAAAGACCAAAGACTATTACCTTCAAATTAGAAAAAAAAATATTATATTATAATGTAATTTTACTATCTCATACACTTTATTTTTCTTCCTTAAGGATATGATTTCTTTGTCATCACATTCATCTGAGATCAGTTTATAACCTGGAACCAATGTAAAGACTAACAGACTGCCTTCTGTGGGGTGGGGGGAGGGAAGCAAGAATGGGGGAAAAATTATAAAGCTCAAAATAAAATCTTTCTTAAAAAAAGTTACTGCTTGGCCTTCTGGCTAAGATCAAGCAAAAAATACTCTTTTCCCTTGGTCCATTTGAAAGGAGGATACAAATTTCTTTTATTATTTTTGAATTTTATAATTTTCTCCCAATCTTGCTTCCCTCCCCACACCCTGCACAGAAGGCAGTCTGATAAGTCTTTACATTGTTTCCATGCTATATACATTAATCTAAATTGAATGTGTTGAGAGAGAAATCCAAGGATATGATTTTTTTTAAAAAGGAACATTTTCTAAAAAAAAACCCTTTTGTACAAAATAACTAAAATGGGTACATTTTCAACATGAAGATTTTGAATTAAAGCCTTGCTTGAGAGAGTTGGCAGCCTCAACTTTCAATATATACCTATCTATACTTGATTCTTTGCTTGAGGTACTCTACCTTGTTCTATCCTTTCTACTTTCTTTTTCTCTTCAGATACTCTGTGATCGTAGGGAGAGTCTGGGTTAGGAGATAAAATTAAATGTATTGTAAAATGTACTATTACTTAATTATGGGGGAAAAGTCCATATATATTTATAAAATCTCTTTAAATCCATATATATATATATATACATATATTCTACTTTTTTAATTTCTTGGATGTGGGTAGTTCCTTTTCTTGTAAATTCCTTATGAAGATGTAGGTTGGCAGCCCCCTTGTAAAACTTACAGTCTTAAAAAAGTTTCCTGGAATATTGAGATGTACCAGTTCTACTTTTTGAAGAGTCCATGGAGCAGAATCCATTCTTTTTGTTTTTTTAACTCATGATTAGGAACATTCCAATCAACTTTTTAAACTCTTATTTCCTAAATCTTACTATCTCTATTTCTATAATGAAAACCTGAGACTCAGGTCAAATGAATTGTTCAACCTTCCATAGTTATTTGGCAACAGAATTAAAACCAGAAGTAGAAAGAGTGCTTGATTCAGAGTGAGAGGACATGGGTTCAAAAGACCAAGCTGTTCTATTTACTAGCTTTGAGTCTTTGAACAAGTTGTTTTTACTCAACTGTAAAGTGAAAGAATTGGACTTCATGATCTCTAAGGTACTCATTAATTATAATTGTATGTCTTTCATCCTGTGACTCTAGTATTTTAGTTTTTCCATATTGTTCCTTTGATAGTTCAATTATTTTACATTTGATAGAATGTAAGCTCTAGGAGAAGAAGAACTGTTTGAATATTTTGTCTTCGGATCCTCATACCTAGGACAGTGCCAGGGACATATAGGTACTCCATAAATACCTGTTGATTCCTTGATTGATTTGATATAGGAGCTCCTAGTTCTTAAAAGAACTCAACAAATAGATTCCTCATACATTTTCTGAACCTGGTAGAGGAATTAGATTCATTTTGCTATTAAATGAGATAGGCATAGAGAGGTTGGGTTACATATTCAATATCACATAGTATATGGTGAAGTCAAGTTATATATGCTTTTACTCTGTAGATTAGATAGCTTTATTTGCCCCAGAACATGCTAGGTATACATAAATAATATCAGCTTTCTCTAATTGTAGACATGGATGGGTCTAAGGTTCTATTTGACTTACTTCTAAGGAGTATGGGGGTAACATTGAAATAGAATATGATAATTTTTAGATTAAATGAAATATGAGATGGAATGGTTTTTCCTCATGGTTCTCTTTTCTTTGCCAGATCTCCCTATTCAAGATTTTGTCTCTCTTCAAGAGAAGCCAACAGAGGAACTTGGAAGATTGATATCTGACCTTTCAAGAGCCAAAGTTAAGGTAAGTTGAGGGTTTCTTTTCCTTATCCTAGAATTTTTGGGCTTCCAGAAGGTAAAGATACTTTCTTCCCTTGTCCTTGCAAAATCCTATCCAGGAAAATGAATTTAAATTTTGTTCCTCCAGGAATCTAGAATATTCTTGTGCAATAGAGAATTTTCCCAGTTTATCTAGTATCTTCTTTTACTCTCTTTTTTCTGTCCATTATCTCTTGTTGTATTCAAGACATTATGCAAGCCTGCTATGTGTATAGTAGCATGCTAAAGCCAGTGATTGAAAGAAGTCTTTGCCTAAAGGAAATTGTAGTTTTCTTTTTTTTTTGAGTTTGTTAGGTTGAATGGCGTCTTGAACTGCTTCTTGACTTTAATTGTGTGGAAAATTTTGTAATTGTGCTTATATAGTTCCTAGGTTTGTCCTGGTAGATAGACTCTTAAATGTTTTATATTATCTACACTTATTCTAATTGGAATTTCTCTTTTTTATCCCTTGCTGTACCTTCTACTATTTCTTCTGGCCATCATGTGAGTGCTTGTCTTATATGAGTTGTCCATAAAATAGTCTTTTAGGCAAGCATATGTTTGCCATTGAAACAATGTGGCCAGCCGATTGGCGTCATGCTCTCTTCAGTAGAGTTTGTATGCTTGCCAGTTTAGTTTGAGAAAGGATCTTATCTGGATCCTTATCCTGCCAGGTAATCTTCAGAAGTTTCCTAAGATAATTCAAATAGAAGTGATTCAGTTTCCTCTCATGTTGCTAGTATCCTTTCCAAAGGTTTCATAGGCGTAAACAGTGAAGTTAGTACAATGGTTTTGTAAAACTTCAGCTTGGTAATCAGTCTGATACCTCTTCTCTCCTACACCTTTCTTTGGTACCTCCCAAATACTGAACTAGTTCTGGCAATGCGTGTGTCAACCTCATTATTAATGTGTACACCTATGGAAAGTATAATACCAAGATAAGTGAACTTATCCACAGTATTCAAAACTTCTCCATTTACTGTAACTGATGGGTCCATGTATGAATGGTGTAGTCCTAGAGAGGTGGACTCAACACTTCCATAGTGTTTTCAGCAGTCATCAGTCATTGCTAAAACCTTTGACTGTTTACCCCAGATTGAAGTCAATCCCTCTCTAGCCAAATTTCCAACTGAAGAAGAGGTTTTGAATGCCATTAGACTCCTTTCTTGTGGCAAAGAATATGGGGCTCATTTTATTCCACATTAGACTTACTAAGTGGAGTGGTCTATTACTGACATAAAAACTGATTGGGGGGCGGCTAGAGGGCATAGTGAATAGAGCACCAGCTCTAGAGTCAAGAGTACCTGAGTTCAAATCTGGCCTCAGACACTTAGTAAATACCCAACTGCATGGCCTTGGGCAAGCCACTTAACCCCAATGCCTCGCAAAAACCTTAAAAAAAAACTGATTGGAATTTTCCAAGTTAAATGACAAGAGGAGGTATTCCTTGAGGATGCCTCCATTGTCCAACTCTTTTTTTTTTAATCTTGTTACATTTATTATTTAAATTTATTTTAAATAGTAATTATTGTGTTATTCATTTTTCCTGGTTTTCCCTTTGGTTTATTTCATAATGGTCCAACTAGACTTCTAGTTAAAGCCTTATACTTAATTGTGTTGTAGCATTATAGTATATTAATATTAAACAATTTATTAACTATCCTATTGTCCAACTCTTTAAAAGGTAAAGGAAATAGATTTTTATGTGACAATCACAGGTTTCTGTTGGGGGAGTGGGGAAGAGTTTCTGTCTTTGTCAAGATTCTTGCTGGTGTCCTCCTTAATAGAACTGATCTTTCACCTGGAAGATGGTCATCTATCTATGAGGCATCCCATTCCTCTTTTTGACACTTCTAATTATTAAAGTTTTTCCTGACATCAAGCTGAAGTGGGCCCTTTTACAACTTTTACCTACTTCTTCTGGTTCTGTCCTCTGGGATCTCCTCAATTCTCTTCAAGACTATTTTGGGAGATGGTTGAATAGAAAAGTCTTTGATATTTCAGGAGTCATTGACTTTCAAGGATGTTGCTGTGAACTTTACCCGGGAGGAGTGGAGACACCTGGATCTTGGTCAGAGGGACCTACACAGGGAAGTTATGCTGGAGAACTATAGGAATCTGGTCTCATTGGGTAAGATATTGATTTAATATTCAGAAACTATGCATGAAACACATTTATATCTGTACTTGTTAAAATATGTGAAACTTCTAAAATGCTTACTGATTTTAGATTTGAATTAAAGTAATTCAAAGTTCTCTTTTTGACAAAGAAATAGAATGTCTCTTCTGTCAGATTGTGACATTGTTTTTGTTTAACAAATGCAAGGCCTTTGTTTGAAATTAAAACAGGAAGCTATTTTGTGTCTGTGATGTTTTACTTCTTTTATTCTTTAGCACCCTTAAGAAGAAAGAAGAAACTGGAAATGAACTTGGGAATATTCATTGTTCCAAAATGAACATCCATTTTCTGTTTTTCTTTTTGAGCAGGGCATCGCATTTCCAAACCAAATATGATTTCCCAGTTAGAAAAAGGAAAAGAGCCATGGATGATAGAGAGTGGAACCTCAAGATGTATTTGTTCAAGTAAGTGGAAAACAAAAGCCAAAAAAACAAAACCAGTCAAGTGGGAGGTAGGATAGGTGAATCATAAGGGTATAATATCTGAAATGTTGATTGAGTTGTTTTTAAAGCCTTTCTTAGGCCTGTGGAAATGACTGGTACCATTTACCATATTCCACCAAAGCCCTGGATTTTACCTCAAAGTATCATAGAAACTTAGAGTTGGAAGTCATCTTAAAAGTCATCTTTAATTGCCCACCCAAAGCAAGAATCTCTTCTGAAATATCCCTGACAAAGATATCACTCCTTTGCTGATTTCATTTTAATTTTTAGAGATTTCTTTACATTGTGCTGAAATCTTCTTTCCTATAATTTTTTACTCTAACATTTTTTGATGATAATTTATAGGGAGAATGATGAGTTTTCCCCATCTATTCTTCTTTGCTTTCCTCTGGTATTAGAAGAGATGTTGCTTATTTTCTTTAAACTGAACTTTTCTTATAGTTCCCATCCCTTCTTTCAGAGTCTCATCTCATTCTCTGTCATCTTCCATCTTTCTCTATTGACAGTTCTTCCTTTTCTTTCATTGCTTTCACTGCTGATCTCTTCAGTCTTATAACCTTTCCTTAGAGGCTTTTATTTCTATTTTCTTCTTAACCCCCACCATGCTAACTTCTTCCTCCACACTTTTCCCACACTAACTGGAACAGTTATTTTAAATATTTTCAATGATTTACTTCTTGCAGAAGTGATCACTTTTTCTGAATCTTCTTACCTTTTATTTGACGTGATGAACACTGGTTTGAAATATTACTATCTTTGTGCAGTAAGGTTCTGTCTTGTAGTTCGGTTAGAACCTTTTGACCCAGAGGTAACAAGAAATACTTGATCAATGAGAACCATACCCAATAATCACCCAACATTAACAGCTAGTAACTTTCTTGCAAGATATGTTTTGGGGTTTAGGGATTTGCAGCTATTAATTGAGAGGTGCATGGCATTATAATTTCAAGTCAAAAAGGAGCAAAGGTCCTAATATTATAGAACTCAGCTGAAACTCTTGCTTTCTTTAGCTTTTGACAAAGCATATTATTTTAATCAGTCTTATTTTGGCAGGGTCTGTCACTGGTAATGTCATTGTTGTGCTCCTCCCTTTCACCCTCTCTCAACTCTTCCCAGCATGCTGGAAAGGTTATTTTGCAGAGTACAGACTGTGTTTGATTCTGTAGCTGAGATGCTTGTGCAGAACTTTGGACCTGGAGGAGCCCCACCACAGCAGTGTCTTGGATCCTTTCCTCAGTTGACCCTTTGTGAGTTTTTGTGTCTACCTTTGGTCAGAAGTTTTGCTTCTCAGGAGATATGTTGTATCCTTTTCCTGGGACATATGGGGACCCCTTGGGTGGAGGTCATGCTAATTTGTCTCTTTCTTTGGGGGGTTGGAAGAAGTCAGGGAACTGTTCAGATTGGGATGGGCAACGAGTACTAATTAAGCTAGGTTAATTTTATTGACATATTAGAATATATCTATGAGTCTGGTAAAAAAGAAAGTCCCTCCTCCTGTATTGCTGTACTATCTTATTACCTCTGTCTCTTTCCTTTTAACTTTCTTCTTTTATTTTTTCAGACTTCTAATTTCAAGTAGGCTTTATCGCTAGCCCTCTGTTTATTTATCTCTGAGGAGAATAGGACACCTTCAATTGTTCCTTGTTCCTGATAACTCAAAGATATATTTCCTTTCTTGGGTATCTTAACTATATTTCAGGCTTATCTTTTCAATTAATTATAAGAATTTTTTATTTGGTTTCCTATTGTCTCTTGAAACCCAACATGTGAAAAATTGAACTTGCATTTATATCCTAGTACCATTCTCAAATTGTATATTTCTGACTAAGGAAACCAATAAACAAGTCTCAAAACAGGATTAATTTTGAATACTTCCTATCTTTTGTCCCCTTTGTTCAAAATATTACAAGTTCTACTATTTTTTTCTTTTGAAATATTCCCCAAGAGTTTCCCTTAGTGTCCATTTAGCCACCAACCTTGTAGTCATGTCTGCATCACTTCATAACTGACTTATTGAAATTCTTATTTGACCTTCCCAACAATTCCCTTTTGTTCTGCTGACAGACCTAAATGAATCCCAAGCTAGCACAATTAATGTAACTATTTATTTGTAGCCTTCTAAAGATTACACAGAAAACAAGAACAGAAGTACCATCTCTGTGCCCCTAGACTGATTAGGAATCTCTGAACTTCAAGTACAGAGTCTTCTGAGATAATAATTTTTTAGAATTGAGGAAATAGAGGGCACAATGGATGTTGGAGAGTATCTTTACTTTGTTACTTAATCCAAAAATTTATTATGCCTTCCTGTTGAAGTGGCAGCTTAGCATAGTGGCTAAGACTCTATATTTGATATCAGGAAAATTTTTGTTCAAATCTTTCCTTAGGCATTTACTAGCTATATGAATCTGGGCAAATCATTCTATATACCTCAATTTTCTCATCTTAAAATTTGGACTTTGAACTCTGACTTGTAAGGTTTCTTCCAGCTCTAAATTTTGGAACCTATTGTCAGTTTTCACATTTAAATTTTATTTTGCTGAATTGTTCTCCAAACAACCTCCATTCCTGTATTATCTTCTCTAGAAGCCATGTGCCTCTATAGTGGCTTTGAATGCCAAGCCTAAGAAGAACCTATGAAATATACTCTTCTGGAAATGTTGTCTTCCTCTCTGCCTATCCAAATTCTTCCCATCCCTTAATGCCTATCTAAATTCTGTCTCCTCCATGAAACCTGCTTGACTCTTTTGTTTTTGGAACTTTAAAAGTATTCATAGATCATATGATGTAATAAGAGGTTCTTAATGACTTTATCCTGAACTTCAATTCTTTGACAGACCCATGATGACAGGAAAACTTCCTGTATACACTCTCTGGAAATTGAAACTCATTCATGCCTTTTCACTTTTTTGTGATTCTTACCCATAACTTTCTACAAATTCATTTCAATCTCATATCTATTAACTTAAGTGACAGTGCTGGGGTATACCAACAAAAATGAAACAATCTCTGCCCTCAAGGATACTTGTATTCTATCATGGGGAAAAGGTTCAGTATGTATGCATATAAAGTTCTGGAAAATTGAGGAGAGAGAGAGAGTATGAATTACTTTGGGGAATTAAGGAAGTTTTATAGAGGAAGTAACACTTGAGGTGAACCTTGAAGAAAGGATTTTGAGAGAGATGAAGAGGGAGGGTAATGAAGATGGCTTGGGAAAATGAAAAGAGGTGGGAGATGGGCTCTCGAGTTCAGAGAGTGGCTAGATGTACAGACAGGTAGGAATATAGAATTTATGTTATGAATGTTATGAAATCAGGCTAAACTATTTAGACAGGAGTGCTTAGTATTTCATGGGTTCTTATGCTTGGCACATCGTGGATACTTGATAAATGCCTGGTGACTGACTGACTGAATCTGGCAGGATGGTAGGGAGGAGCCAGCTGGCAGAGATCCTTGAGTGCGCGGCTCAGGAGTCTCTATTTTATCACCCAGAAGGTGGGGAGGAGCCGGTGCCTATTTTTTTACGCATAGAAGTGATATGGTCACCCTTGTGCCTGAGGTGAAGGCAGAAGCCTAGAATCTTTAAGAGGCTTTAGTAGTTCAGGTAAGAGGTGAGGAGGGCCTGAACTAGGGCAGTCTAAGTGTATAAGTGAAGAGATGCTGTGTAGGTAGAATTGATGAATCTTAGCAACTGATTAAAATGGGAATGAGGAGAGGGAAGAGCCACAGCTGCGATAATGAATCTGAATGATTTGGATAATACTGAACTTCTCAGTAGAAACCAGGAAAATTAAAATAGAAGGTTGTTCTGGACTAGTTGGATTTGTGATCCCCAGGGGACATTTTGGAGGAGTTGTTAAGTTGGCAGTAGATAACATAACTGAAGTTCAATGTAGAGCTAAATAGATTAGGATAACTTACAATTAGGATCATTTCCCATTGAAACTGAAATTTTCAGGGGAGTTTGTAGAGAGGAAAAAATAGAGGAACTGGGACAGAGGCCTGAAGAATGTCTATACTAAGGTTTTATGATGATTGAGGAAAGGAGTGGGAGACCTGTAGGAATTGAACTAGGAAAGAGAGTTTCATAAAAGTGAAAGAAACAGAATGCTTAGCAGAATGAGAAATTTCAGAGAGGTCAAATTAATTGCATTTATGAATCTACCCTTAATGCTAGAGACCCCCTAGATATTTTATTATTTCAGTTTTCATTGTAACAACTAAGATTTTCTCTCTGGCATCCTTGCTGACACTAAATGACTGACCATCTCCTTTTCCTAGTCATAGAAATGATATTTATATGGCATCTTTTATACAATATATCCTATAATCTCCTTTGTTCTTTAGTTTTTTATGTATATTAGTCTTTAACAAATATTCATTTTCAGGGCACCTAGGTAGCACAATGGATAGCGCACCAGCCCTGGAGTCAAGAGTACCTGAGTTCAAATCTGACCTCAGACACTTAATAATTACCTAGTTGTGTGACCTTGGACAAGCCACTTAACTCCATTTGCCTTGCAAAAAACAAAACCAAAGAAAGAAAGAAAGAAACAAATATTCATTTTCTTCAAAGAACTAAGAATCTAGTTGGAAATTAAAGACCAATACTCAAAAATTTTAAATGTTGCATTTTAAAACATAAAAGTATTTAGGTAACTGCAAGAAATTATTATATAATTGGTTGACAAAATGGTTGATGTAATCAGTCAGCAAGCGTTAATTATATCCTTTGATCCAAGTGCTGTATATGATGTTGAAGGGGATACAAAGTTAGACAAAACAGTCCTGATTTCAAGGAACCTGTCTAGTAGGGGAGTAAACCTGTACCTAAGGCTTGTTTTTATAGGTATGTAAAAATCCATGAAGAGTGGAGGGAAACCAACTTAGCAGTGGCAGGAGGGACTAGAAGAGATTCCAGGAGGAGGTGACAGTTGAGCTTAGAAGCCAGGGATCCTAAGAGACAGATGACAGAAGGGAGAACCATTGCAGAGGCTTAGAGATGGAACTAGAGTATCTGATGGGCCAGGATTCCTAGGTAGAGGATTGTGTAGATGGGACTGCCATGTACAAAGCCTGGAAAGATCATAAAGCTCCAGGTGACGGGCATGGCACTTCATCTTTGACTTTATAGAAGTATGAGGGACTGCAGTGGAAGTAAATGGCATTTGTGGCATGCTTAGAAGGATGCACTAGACTGAGCAGATGGAGTGAGATGCAGCTGGATGTAGCTGGATATAAGGAGACCAGTGATTGCAGCCGAGCAGGTCACAGGAATCAAGGAGGTGCCTGAGAGACTCCTCCAGAAGACAAGAAGGGTGAAGAGTTAGTGACTGATGGGATGTATGGACAGAGGGAGGGTGAAGAGGACACACAGGGAGAATGGTAATGCCCTTGCCCATAACTGGAGAATTCAGAAGAGGGCTTTGAGGAAAAGATCAATTTATTTTTGGTGTGTTAAGTTTAAGATCCTCATGGGATGTCTACTGAAAACACCAGTGATGCAGAATTGAAACTCAGGAGACAGACTCGGGTGGAGGCAGATCTAGGAGTCTTCATAAAGGTCAGTTCAGGAATTTTGAACACCTTTTGTGTTCAAAACTTTGTGCTACATCCTGTGGGCAGTATATATATTTGTCGACCCTACAGCCTCTTATGAGTAATCAGATGGGAACAGAATCAACCATCATGCAAAGGTAATATTAAAAGAAAAGGGAGATCTAGGGACTAAAAATGGCATTGAGGTTTTTTTTTGATTTGTAGAAGATAAGCTGAATACCACAGGGTGTTTAGAATTTGAATTATTGAAGAGGAAAGGAAGAGCATGTTTCTAGTAGGGAGTCTAGAGTGACCATGTATAGGATCATTAAGATATTGACTTGACAGGGGGGTGGCTAGGTGGTGCAGTGGATAGAACACTGGCCCTGGAGTTAGGAGTACCTGAGTTCAAATCCGACCTCAGACACTTAATAATTACCTAGCTGTGTGGCCTTGGGCAAGCCACTTAACCCCATTGCCTTGCAAAAAACTCAAAAAAAAAAAAAAGAAAAAAGATATTGACTTGACCTAGAGTACTTGTGAAAAAATGGAATAGAAATTTCAGTAAGGATTAGCAGCTTTGTTTTGTGTTGTCCAAAGGTTGAGGACTGAGGACATCAAATTTTATCCATTAAAACTTTTCCAAAGAGACATGGCATTATGATGTAATAGAGAGAATGTTGGAGTGGGAATCAGGAGAGACCTGGGCTGAAATTCTCCTCTGATACAAGTTGTATGACCAGTTTCTTCATCTGTGAAATGGGGTTATTAATCTCCCAGGGTTAGTTTGAGGATCAACTGAAAAAAAGGAATATTCAGTGCTTTGCAAACCTATATAAATATGACAATATAAATGTGAATTATTGATGTTGGATTATTTTTGTCAGGCATCACAGTTGGTCATTGGCAATGTTGGTCAAATGGAGGCACACTAGTAAAGACATCTAGGATCAGCAAACCAGGCTTGGTCAGACATTGACCAAACATTTGGAAATAAAATTAAAATAGAGATTAAGAATTTTAGTGCTAATGGTTAGTCAACATATCTCTTAGTGGTTAGAGAAGGTGAGAATCCTCTTCCAGTAAGTATAAGAAAATAAGAATAAAATACTATTCACTAAAATACAAAAATGAACCTGATTCTGGGGCAAGTATGGTTCGTATATTGGCTCCTTTGTACTTCTTGATAGATATAAATAACTCTGGTCCAGGAAATTACAGCACTAGATGGGCTATAATTATGTTTGGTTGAGCATTTATTTACATACCTGCCGTATGTCAAACAGTGTCCTAAGTGCTGGAAATAAAACTTCCAAAGAGAAAGTTCTTGCTCACCTGATGGTCATTTTCTGTTAGGTTTGGTACAGGGAAATGGAGTTATGGGAGTGTTCTTAACAATGTGAAATTGGTTGTTATGAAGGATTACTTTGGTAATGATGGTGTGTAGGTTCATTTGTAGGGGGAAGTGATTAGTGACAGAAGGATTAATTAAAATACTTTTATAATTTAACTCACCAAATAATAAGATTTTAATAATTAGGAACTTACATTTGTATAGCACTTCAAGATTTGCAGAGCATTTTCCTCATCATAACCAAGCGAGGTGCTTCAAAACTTATTACTTTCATTTTGCAGATGAGGAAACTAAGACTGATTAGTAACTGTCCAAGGCAGAATATTTATTGAATGTAAGGGACTGTGCTCGACTCTGCTATAAAATAGCTTATTTATGTTAGTGTTTTATAATTTACAAAATAATTTTTCTTAGATCAGAGTTTTATAACCTTCTCTGTGTCCCTTGGGCAGTCTGGTAAAGTTTTTGGATTCTTTCTCAGATTGATGTTTTTAAATATATAAAATTTATACTATTACAAAGGAAACTAATTATATTGAAATGTAATTAAGAAATTTTTTAAAACGTTCACAGACCACATGTTAAGAACTGCTTTACATAATCTTATTTAATACTTACAAAAACCTGTGAAGTACAATCTGTAGCTAGATAGTACAGTAATTATAGATGAGAAAATTTATGTTCCCAGAGATGCAGTTACCTTCTTAGGGTTATATAGCTGGCTGCTGAGTTTTCTGACTTCAAAGTAGGTGTTCCTGGCACTGTATCAAATTGAGATGATGAAGGATTGATAATCTCATGCCATACTACCACTTTTAATGATGCTTTTCCTCCTGATAGTTGCTACTAGTTACATCCCCTGTGCTTAAAGATGGTCTCTCATCATATCAACTAGTCTGTTTTGGTGGATTCTTTCATATTGTATCAGTCTTACCTATATTCACTTCTCTCTCTCTCTCTCTCTCTCTCTCTCTCTCTCTCTCTCTCTTTATTGCTACTCCTTTCCCTTTCCCCCAAATTTTTAAAAACATTTTACAGAGTGGAAAAACAAAATATGCCTTGTACTTATTATCAGTTTTATTTTCCCATTCTCATTGTATTTCATTTCTTTTAGACAGGGAAACTAGGCCTGAAGCCAAAGATGTAACTCCAAAGGAAGGTATTTCCAAAGAGAACTCACAAGAGAAAGGAATCACTTTGAGTGGTCTCTCTTCTTCCAAATTAGGAAAAACCTGGGAATGTGATAGCCAGTCAAATTGTCAACTGGGAATCCAGGAAAGGCAAGTGAAACAAATGGAAGTTATCCAGAAGAAAAACCTCACTGAAAAGAGACCCCCTAAATCTAATAAATGTCGAGTAAGCTATAGTCTGAACTCTGCCACTGCTTCTCAGGTAGTTTCTGTAGGAGAGAATTGTCATAAATGTGACATGTGTAGAAAGAGCTTCAAAGAGAATTCCAGCCTAATTAAACATAAGAGAATTTGTTCAGGGAAGAAACGCTTTGAATGTAATGAATGTGATAAAGCTTTTAGCCAGCGTGCACACCTTATTCAACATCAGAGAATTCATACTGGAGAGAGGCCCTATGAATGTAACGAATGTGGTAAAGCTTTTAGACGGACTATAGACCTTACTCAACATCAGAGAATTCACACTGGGGAAAAGCCCTATGAATGTAATCAGTGTGAGAGAGCTTTCAGCCAGCGTGCACACCTTATTCAACATCAGAGAATCCATACTGGAGAGAGACCCTATGAATGCAGTGAATGTTCAAAAGCCTTTAGCTGGAGTACACACCTTACTGAACATCAGAAAATTCATACTGGAGAGAAGCCCTATGAATGTAATGAATGTGGGAAAGCATTCCGAAAAAGTACAGATCTTAATCGGCATCAAAGAATTCATACTGGAGAAAAACCCTATGAATGCAGTGAATGTGAGAAAGCATTCAGTCAGCGTGCACATCTTACTCAACATCAGAGGATTCATACTGGTGAAAAGCCTTATGAATGCAATGAATGTGGGAAAACCTTCAGATGGAGTACACATCTTACTCAACATCAGCGAATTCATACTGGAGAGAAACCATATGAATGCAATGAATGTGGGAAAACTTTCCGTCGGAGTACTGAACTTACTCAACATCAAAGAATCCATACTGGAGAGAAGCCATATAAATGTAATGAATGTGAGAAAGCCTTCAGCTGTAGGACACACCTTATTCACCATAAAAGCACTCATAGTGGAGAGAAACCCTATGAGTGCAATGAATGTGGTAAAACCTTCAATCGTAGCTCATCTCTTACACAACATCGAAGAATCCATACTGGAGAGGAACTCTAAATATACAGTAAATGTGGAAAAACTTCTTAGGAGAGATGATTTGTCACCTCAGAAAATTAACATTTCATGAATGTTAGAGTATGGGCATCTGATATTCATATGCTTTTAAGAATAAGAAATAACATGAACAGCAATAGTCATTCCAGTATAAAAAAGAAAATTACAAGCAAGAGCATTAAAAAGTACATCAATTTCAGGTCAAAAGTTCCCTGGCTTTCTTGACACTTTAGCTCATGATTTCATTTTGTCCCTACTCTTCCATCCCATTCCCCACCCTCCACCCCCACTTGCCTGTAATTATGTTTAACATTGCCTGAATCCCTGATTTCAACTTTTGTTGTCTCTGTGTGTTGTGACTCTTCTGCTCCCCCAATTTTATTCTCTGACTGATTATTTAACTTTTGCTTAATTGTAATTTATCCTGGTTTTAGTGCCTAACTCTTTCTTCCATTCATTGAACAGCATTTTTTTTAACTGATAACAAGCCTGGCTGTTAAGCCATGCCTTGTTGGAGTTGGCTAACTGAATACAAGAGACAACATTTAAGAAAATATTGGATGTGGGAAAACTTTGAGCCATCATACTTTACTCTATAATGAGAAAAATCTATTCCAGAGAGAAATATAGGCATACTAAATATATGAAAGGACTTCAGAATCAGATAAATGTTATTATATTCATATTGGAGAGAATTGCTGTGAAGATAATGAATTTTTGGAATCCTGCTAGAATACACACCTTAAGCAACATCAGTTGATTTATACTGGTGAGAAATCATGTGTATACAATGAATAATAGTCTTCAGTTGTAGTTTAGCCTTCATCTCACATTGGAGCTTTCATAGTGGAAGTAACTATGTTAGGTAACTATTGAATGAAGTTCAGTAAAGTTATGAATGAAGGGAAATCTTTCAGACTCATCTCTTAGTTCAGTCACCTGCAGTTGAGATTTCAGTTTTTTACCCATCAACTGATTTTATTTGGTACATTCGAAAGTAGGGACTCAATACTATTATGTTATCTTCCATTAAATAACCAACCTAGGTAAGTTCCCAGAGACTTTTACCAGAAATTTGACTATCAGGAGAAAAATTAATTTTGTCACAAAACTCATGAAGACTAAGTGTTAGAAGGATTGCAGACTACATTATTGGAATTATAGATCTTTGAAATTTTGATGTATTTGAAAGACAAAAGTATTTTTTTCCCTTTTAAAAAAATTTCTTCCTGAAATACAACTTGACTGCTACCAGCTAGCAAAAGAATTTTGCAAATCTGTGTGCTGGTGTATTTACTGAGAGCAACCATTTAAATTCAAGATTTTTGAAACAAAGAAAACTGACTAAAAGGAACTTTTTGGAGCAAAGGAACTGAAAAGTCTGTTCTTACATTTCTGGCAGTTTCCCTTACTAGAAAATTGAAATGATTTTAGTATTATTACATGGAAGCAAGTTATACTGTAGGTTGGGAATCAAGATTCCTGACCAGGTGATTGTTGTCCAAAGTTTTTTATAGAAATTATTACAAATGCTATATTTAATCAATTATAAATGCTATAGATGCATGATAGCAAGTTTTTAAAGTGTATATGAGTTGTTAAATAGGGTAACTCAGTAATATATTGTTTACAGTCATATTTGATATAAAATTTTTTTCAGACCTTTGATTTCATTAATGTAGAGAACTCATGTGGAATCTAACCTTAATAATATCGATCATTACTTGTTTTGAACTTGTAGTTGTAGAGAGGTACCTGAGAAGTTGAGAGATTAAGTGACTTATCCACGGTCAACTAGCTAGTGTTTCTGAGACAGATCTTGAATTTAAGTTGTCCAGACTTTAAGACCAGCCATTCTGCCTCCTACTACTAATTGTTTCTCTGGCTTCTTTATTATACCTATCTTATTTTACCTGACAATAAGTCAGAAGATGAAGGAACACTTTCTCTAGGGTCATGAAATTCAGAAAAACTTTTTGGGATATTTTCCTAGGACTTTTAAAAGGCTTTTGGGAAGCTCAAGAGAATTTTGATGATTTTTTTGAGAAACTGATTCAGAAACATTTTTCTCTCCTTTTTATTCACTATAATTTTTCTTTTAACAAGGATAAGGATTTAAGTGAAAGCATGATATAATGAAAAGAGTTTGCATCACTGGTAGGGAAATCTGAATTAAACTCATTCCTCTAACAGTTGCGGACTATGTATCCCTGGACATATTACTAAGCCTCTCAGTTCCCTAGGTAACTTTCTAAGACTATAAGATGCAGAGCTGATTGGTACCCTTCATTGGTAGAAGAAATTTCTCCTTGGGAGTACCTTTCATTGATGAAATCACAGGTCCCTTCCCATTCCTGGCATTTTAATTTGAGGTACTTTTAGTTTGAGGACTTTGAGGTATCATCTCATTACCAGTTAACTTTAATCTTTCCTTTTTATATTTCACCAATGGAATAAGTGGAGAAGCGTGATTGAAGGCAACTCATAAACAGAACAACTAATAGAAAATAATGCTTATTATGTTTGTATATGAACCCTATAGAAATTGCTTTTTTCCTTCCCAACCCTTTTTGTTGTATATGTGGTATATTGGAGTGAGTTTAATGCTTCTGAAATAGTTTGGTTCATTCCTCCTATGTTAATGCCTTTCCTTTTAATTGATTTTGAGTATAGATTGTTCTCTTTATATTGTTGTTATACCCGTTCTGGTTTGTTTACTGACTTTCATTTGTTGGAGTGTTTTTATTCCTTTTGGACCTGCGATAACCCTTTTTTAGTTTATCATCTCACTTCCAAATCCTCTTTAAGGGAATGGAAAGAACATGCTGCTAATCATAGGGCTATCAGCAGATACATAGAAATGAATGAAACCTATCTCCACACTTCATGCACAGATGATTGAATTTGATTAGAAAATGGCAGCTTTGTAAGGGACTGTGATAAAACTGAAGGAAGATATTCAGTTGTGGGAGCTGTTGGAACAGTTCTCTCAACACTAGGTTTCTTAGATAAATTTTCAGATATATTTCTGGGTTTCTGACTTTGATGAATTTATATCTGAACACCAACTTGTGGGATTTCTTCATGGATCATCCAAGGATAGGATTTCTGTTATTTAGGTTATTCACTTATATGGACTGTTAAATGGTATCATTGATGGTACCAGCCAGCTGTCTGGTAGCACACCTTTATTGTTTTACGGCAGAAGTTTTATATAAAAAATTATTTTGAGACTTAACTGACACTTAAAAATTTTTCATAAATGCTTGAGGGGTTGAATTATAGATAGATTAGGTGATCACTTACAGCTTTGAGTATAACAAAGATACTACTATGGACCAAATTAGGGAAGGCTTATTGATGAACTCATTTCAGACAAACTTGTCCTCATCAGAGAGCCACAATTCCCCAAGCCTGCTCATAGAATATTTTACGCAAAGCCCTATGTCATTTCTTGTGCCCAAGGTATAAGAATTTCCTCTGCTAATGCTGAATTTGGAAATGCAGATAGATAAAGCCCTGGCCCAATTGAGTTGTGTGAAGTAGGAAAATAAAACTAGAAGGGAGTTGATTCTTATTCTATTGGATACTGGGGCACATTTACCCTGTCTTCTTATTCTAGGGCCCCAAAATTAGGAGCAGGAGGTCAGAGGAAGAGTTTTTTTAAGCATTTCACTCAAACCTCTTATCATTGGGTGTGCTTAGTCAATCACATGTTTGTCAGTCAAGCAGATAATTCCTAAATACTGGGTTATCCTACTATATTAGCTCCAGATGCTAATTCAAGATCTTCAGGCAAATGCAGGAACCTTAGGCAGATCAGTGACAGGCAATTCTGAGCCAATCCTAAAGTAAACTTAAAACAGGACCAAAGAGGAATAGGACTTTCTAGTTTTCTTAGTGCCTGACACTTAAATGCTTGGTGATTGACTGGCCTTATAAAAGTGCAATGGGAGATAAGAAGTGCTGATCCTAAGCCAAGTGAGCTCTCTCCAGTGTCTGATGGTGCTCACATTCTTCTGTCTATAATTGTCATATTTTTGGAGGGAGAACTTGGCAGATTACTTTTAGCTTAGAATTCTTCAGCTAGTACGCTATAGTACCATCCCGTTGGCTACCCTACAACAACAGTGCTTCTTTGGTGGATTCTCATCCAGATCTCCAGAAATATATATTTATAGTCATAATCTGCCCATATATCAGCGATTCTAGAAATACAAATTGAAGAGTACCTATGCTTATGACCCAATTCCTATTTTTTTTGGAGTTTTTCACTAAACTTAAGAGATTTAGATAAACTTTTCACTTTAAGTCCTATATTTGAGAAATGAAAAATGGGAAATTTCAGTTTTCTAATGATTTCTACGACTTCTAAACAATTGCAATTTAAAACTGATCTTCAATCTGCTAGGGAAGGCCACACTTCTGAAACAACACTAACATGCCATATCTGGCCTGCACATAAGTAACAAGTCAAAGATCAAGACCATGACATTAGGTGATGCCATGACAAGCACATGAATTGGATTTGAGTGAGGGTTGCTGTGCTAAATCACCAGTCTCACTTCCTGTACAGAGTCATCTGTATCCAGTGCCTGAATCAGGGTGACTGGAGATGGCCCTGGATGTGGGGCAATCAGGGTTAAGTGACTTGCCCAAGGTCACACAGCTTGTAAGAGTCAGGTGTCTGAGGCTGGATTCCTGTCCTGATTCCAAGACCAGTACTCTATACTTGGTGAATTAAGGAGTTAGGAAAGGAGCTTAGAAGATGGATGCAGTTGGGCTATTGAACAACAGAAAGAATATGGAACAATCTTAACATTGTAGGAAGCATTACTGGAAATTCACAATAGGAATTTCCAGATTTCCATTCAATCATGAAAAAAATCATTAAAAAAACAGGTGTGCTTCTCTTTTTTTTTTCCTTTTTAACATACATTGCTTAATTGAGTTAGTGGTAAGTGCTTCCAGTGTAGCCATCTTTCCCTCTCTATTCATCTTGCTTGGTCTCTGGTCACTTTTCTAACCATAAATAAATTCTCTGTCAAAGCACACTTATGTAATCTGGGGAAGAAGCTATTTATTATAGAAAGTCTCTTTGAATTGGTATTACCATGGGAAAAAATGTGATATTCTGGCATGGAGTCTAACTTGAAAACTGATAATTCTGTAAACTGAGCAAGATTGATGATCTCTATCTTTCAGAAAGAAAGTATGATATGATGTTAAGAACATTGACTCTGGAATCAGAGGACTAGCATCTTATACTTTGCTTACTCAAGTCACTTGAAATTCCTAGGTGTCAGTTTTCCTATCTATATAAAGAAGGGGTTAAACTAGCTGACTTCTGGTCCCTTCCAGCTCTCAGCCTATGATTCCTTATGCTTATAAATTCATTATGACTCCAGTTGGAGTGTAGAGTTAAGTGTGTAGGTTAAGACAATTTTTTGATTATACTGTGTTTCAGGATATGGTCTAGTCTGACTAGATCATTCTGATTTACCAGCCCAAAGGCCACTTGGGTCCCTGAATAATGACCATTACTAATAATTCCTGATAGCAATTAAATCCACTTACATCCTATCCCTATGCTGAACCTGAGAGATTTACCCTATCTTCAAACTCTTCAGCTTCTGGCTTGCACTTCACCAAACTTCCCAAAGAGAACCATGTTTTCATTCACTTAAAACTGAAGGTAAGAGATAGAATTTAAGATCCAGGAGATCTTAGATTATAAAAAAGATCTCCAATGGAAAAAAGATCCCCAGCTCAAAGTTACTAAAGACCTGATCACACTATGAGATCTTCATCGTGAACAGGTTATACTTTATACCTAATTTTGATATCTATAAAATTCTCAAGGTGCAAATACTTGATCAACTATTGTTTATCATAGGCTAGGGAGAGTTAATTATGTTACAATAAACAATGTAATTATTGTTTTTTCACATTTGCAGGGCTAAATGTTCTACCTGCCCATGGCTGAACTTAATAATAATGATGATGATGATGATGATGATGATGATGTGAAATCTACTACTGCCTTTGTATATGACCTTGGGCAAGAACTAAAGTGAGAAACAAGATGGCCTACTGAAATTCTATGAATTCTAGAAACTTCTGTTGAGGACTAACACTCTAAGAGATAATTTTAGGAAACAAAAAATATTTGAAACCTTAAGAGCCATGAAGAAAATCAATTTCCTATTGACCAGCATTTATTTGACTATCATATATATATATATATATATATATATATATATATATATATATATATATATCTCCTGGTTTTTAACTTTTATATCCCCTACCTCAAACTTATATATCCCAAATAGAATTCCCAAGACAGTATGCCGATATCCATTTTAAATGAAGGAAGAGAATAGAGTACAAGATTCAGAAGTTCCTTAATTTGTAAGAAAATCTAACATTAATGACTCTGGGTAGACTGGAAGGGCTTCAAATTAGACTACTGATCATGGTAGTTCATGGAAGATATTCATGCCCCTCAATCAGTTGCTAGATTGTATTAACAATGCCTTGAAAAATTCCACTTATTTCCAAATAGTGGAGGAAAGAGATAAGGTCCTAGGACTGTGACCGACCCAGTGATATTTCTGATCAAAAAAGCAGAGCTATGTGTCATACCTTGAACCTGTCTGAGTATGCCCATATAACTTGATCCTTCCTCAGTAATTTACCTCCCTTGTGTGTCGTGGCTTTGTTCTCCCAAGCAACTTAATCCTCCTCCCTTATGCTAAGAGATTGCCTCCAGGGAAAAGATAAATACTCCACAGCAGGAATTAATAATTTGTGGGTTTAAAAAAGAAAATGAAAATGGGGTATCTGGATTTTGTATGTTCTTGCCAGACTTGTAATAGCTCAATATTGGTCTCTTCAATCTTCCTGAAGTAGAGCTTTCCCTACATTAAGACCATTTAAAAAAGAAAAAGAACAGTGCTTTCCCTTTTGTCTATATATCTGATCACTAAATAATACATGATATATAGCTTAGAATTTCTGTTGGGCAACATTTCTTAAAACTGACAAAACCTAAATAGAAGTAGCTTTCACTATACATCTGGGTCTATGATAAGTAACTAATTACAGATTTGGACTTGAACAGCAGGCTCCACTAATTGCAGCCCTGCATTAACCCAACACTGAGATAAACTCTCATTGCTTGTCACTCAAGTCATGTGGATCTCCTCTGCTTTTGATGACTCCTTTTGTATTGCTTGCTTTTCTTCAGTGATTTTACTGACTCCTAATCCTCTTAATCCACAAATCTCTTCCCAAGGTCAGTGTCAGAAACATTGGATAATCTGTCCTTAAGTAATTTTGGACCCCTTGAGGTTTTAGGGAACCCTAAGGAAAAACTGCTTAAAGCAATACATACTGTAGAATAGCACAGTGCAAAACAAACACAAGCTACTTCAGGAACTATATGTCTAAGTTATGGGTAGGACATATTATTCTTATCATAGCAGCATAAGCATATCCATGGAACACAAGAAAATAGACATGATAAACAATGAAAACAAGTAATATAATAGCAATAGACATGTAAAGTTGCTTGAGCATTTACCATGCAAATAGCAACACAATGAATAGATATAGCTATAGGGTATATATATATGTTTATATTACAATAAATTCATAATCCACAAATAGAATAACAATATAACTCATGGCATTCAATAATTAACATAAACACTAAACAATGATTACATATAAAATACAAAAGTAAAAACAAAAACCTACTCCACCCCCAAAAAAAACACTCACTGCTTTCCATCTAGTGGGAGGAGGACATGTAACTGTATATAAATAATATATATACAGTATTAATTAGTTATAGGCTTAGAGGGAAGATACTAAGATTAGGGAAGACTGGGAAAGCTTCCATTTCAAGTGGCACTTGAAGGAAGCCTGAGGAAGGGAGGAGAGAGAGAGAGAGAGAGAGAGAGAGAGCGAGAGCATTTCAAGTGAATAACCAATGAAAATGCCTGTTAATTGGGAAATGAATTGCTATGCCTAAGGAACAGTAAAAAGTCCATTGTCACTGTCTTAGATTAGAGAGAGAGTAAGGTGTAAGAGGACTAGAATGGAGGAAGTGGCAGGTAGTGAAGGGCATTAAACACCAAAGAAAATTTTATATTAGTCCTGGGATAATCCAGTACCAGAGAGGCACTGGTGTTTGGAGAATGGGAGCTCAATGTGTGTGTGAAATATTCAGGTGTGTGTTTTAGGAAGATCAATTTGATAGCTGAGTAGAGGATGGATTAGAGTTGGGGAGAGACCTGAGACTGATAGTAGGCTATTGCAATATTTCAGGTATGAAATGATAAGAGTGAAGCATTTGTTGAGTGCTTACTATCTGCAAAGCACAAGGTTAAGTTCTGATGATATAAATAGAAAATTAAAAGAATTCTTCCTCTCAAAGAGATTAAGATAAGAAACAATCTTGCACAACTAATCTGTTTAATTATAACTAATAACTATTAAAAACTTTGCTTGGGGATGAACAGGTCATAAGATCAAATCTGATCTTTCAACAGGTTCTCATAGTATCTGGCAGGTCCTCATGTCTTTTGGTCCCCTTTCAGATTGCATTTTGTAGATGACTGCAATGGCTTCCTCCTCCCTCCCACTTGGGTTCTCTTGTTCTTCCTACTTAACTGTCTTCCCATTTCTCCTACCCAAAAGTCCCTTCCCAAGGTCAGGATCAGCTGAACTTTGGATAGTCTTCCCTTTATCAAGTCCAAGGATTCTTATTGTGAGGGAAAATGGAGGGAAAAATCCAAAACTCCCCAACAGAAGATAGCCTCTTGTTTCTCCTTGTCAGTATTTGAACCTACATCTTGATGACTTCAGATCAACATTAATTTACTGTGTTTTGATAAAACATATAGACCTTTTGCAGCTATATGTGCCCAGAACTAGATTTAAATGTATTTGAGAAATTTGTGTAGCAAAGTAAATAAAAATATAATATAATGTAGATAATATTTAGTTGTAGTTTTCTAAGTCAATATGTAGACTTCTTTGAATTTGACACCACTGTGGTAGACTACTCTCTTTGCCTACAAACTTGCTGGAAGAGACTCTCAGTTCTCTGTTATTATTATTTGGTGGATCTTGTGACTAACACATGATCTGCCTGCCACATCTATTCAGTGCACTGAGCTTTAAAATTTCATGTGTGTGTGTATGTATACACACAGCTATTAAATATATTTTATTGATATTTTTTATGTTGCCTAGGTATCTCCTTTCAGCTTCCTTCTTCACCCACTCAGAGAGAGATATCCATTAAAGCAAAACAATTTTTTTTTAAGAGGAAGATTTAAAAAATTTGGTCAAACCAATCAGTTTTTGAAGAAAACTGTCATAGTGTTCTACAACTTTGGGGATTTTCCATCTCTGGAAATGATTTCTGAAGTGAGTAGTGTTCTCATATCCTTTTTTTGGAGGGTCAAGTTTATTGTTTGTGATTATGAGATTCATTTTTTAGTGTTTTGTAGATGTCTTTTACCCTAACATTGTCATATAGTCTGTTTTCCTGGCTCTGCTTATTTCACTTTGTTTCAGTTCAAGTCAATGAATGGGAAATTTTTTAATAGGATACTTCCTTCCCTTTCCTGAGGCTCCCCTTGCTTTGTCTTATAGCAAGATGTTAATTTGCTCAGCTGCCTTTAAATCATAATTGATCAACTCAAAGCTCTAATGTAAACATAAGTCATTATTAGTTATTCTGTTTTAAATTTTTAAATTTTTTTTTATTTTTGCAAGGCAGTGGGGTTCAGTAACTTGCCCAAGGTCACACAACTACATAATTATTAAGAGTTTGAAGCTGGATTTGAATCATGTTTTCCGGACTCCAGGGCTCATGCTCTACCCACTGTATCTCCTAGATGCCCTGTCATTCTTAGTTATTCTGTAAGAAATCCAACCACCAGTCATACCTTGGCTCTTCTTTTTTCATTTTTTTCCACTGCTTATATTCCTACTTCTGATTTATATGCCTACTCCTCTGTTGCCATTTAACTTTCTGATTCTTGCATAAAGTCGAAATCTTCTACATAATTTCTTCCTTTTTCTACTTTCTGCTAACAGAACAAAAAATAATTCCCCCCTTTCAATATGACAGTCCTTCAAATAGTGGAAGTCAACAATTAAGTCCTCCCTTCTCTCCCAAGTCTTTTTTTGTCCAGACCAAGCATTGCTAGTTTCTCTAATTGATCCCAGTTTCTAATTCCCTAGCAGGCCTCCTCAGGACATATTTCAGTTTTTCCAAGTCCATCTCAAGTCATCAAATCAACAAACATGTATGAAAAACCTACTATATATACTAGTGGAATTCTATCATAGCTTGTGTTCTACTGAGAATCCAGAATTAGCAGATCAAAAAAGAATTTAATTGTTATTGTGTACTAAAGATTATGTTAAATGCTGGGGACACAAAGAAAGGTAAAAACACCCTTCTCTCAAAGAGCTCAAAATCTAATAGGGAAGAAAATATGAAAACAACTATGATAAAATATATGTGGGAAAAATTTCCTGCTTATTTTACTTTGCACCAGGTCAAGTAAATGAAACTTTTTTTTGATAGGATGCTTTCTGTTCTTTAATGTAGCTTCTCTTGCCTTGTGTTATGGCAAGATATTAATTTGACTCAGATAAAGGCATAAGATGAAGGACTGGGAAAGGTTTCTTACTGAAGGTGGGACTTCAGCTGACACTTAAAAGAAGTCAGGGAAGTTATGTGGGAGAGAAATTTTTTTCAGTTTTGGATATTTTGACATTTAACTATCTTTAACTCTAAAGTCAGTTACCATCATCAGTTACCATCAAAGTCATTATCATCCAATAATGATTACTCTAGCTTCCATATGCATATGATGATGGTAAACACACTTTCATTAATTTCCTACTTCAGGGCTTCATTCAAATATGGTGGACTTATTTTTGCTTTTCTCCCTTCCTTCCTCCCTGATTTTTTCTTTTTTTTTTGCAAAAGAATGAAATGCTGAGATAGTTGACAGAATCTGAAATTTTCTATAAATATTATCTTGGAAGCAGATTTTGGAAGAGGATATCTCAAATGGTTACCTGAGTTGAAATGCCCACATCTGAAATGTAGAAATAAGTTGGCTGAGAAAGGCAACTGGAAAAAGTTTAGGGAAGGTTGACAGGGGGTGAAATGGAATAGTGGAGAGAAGAGACATATATGAGAGATGTTGTGAGGGTAGAAATTCATAATAGTTTGGACATGTGATATGAGAGTGAGGAACTGAAGTTGTGATGCTTGAATACTGGGAGGACAGTGAGAAATGCTCTCAAGGAACTTACATTCTATTGGAATCTATTAGAATACTCAATAATTACAAAGTATTAGTATATTCAGAATGAGATAGAAGTTTCAAGGTAATCTAAGGGAAATTAAAGGGGGGAAGGAAATTTTTTAAAGCCATAATGAGAGAAAAGATATGACTTCTCCTTAAGTGGATAGCACTATGATAATTGATGATAGAGAAGGCAGAGCTGCTCACTCTACTTTTGCTTCAATTTTCTGTGCCCAGGAATATGATCTTTGGATTGGGAAAGACAAAATGAAAGAGCTAATAGGAAACTTATCCTTAGGCTATGCATAAACATTGTAAGTGAATACTTAACTGTCCTCGAGTCTGAGTCACAAGGCCCAGATGAATCAAAGCTTAAGCCAGTGAAAGAATTAAAAGATGTGAATGTTGAGACATTGTAAAATCAAGCTGAGTCAGAAAATCTGTATTAAGTATATACTATTAACCAGACACTGTGCTATAATTTCTATGGATGCGAATAAAGGAGTATATCAGAGATTACAGTCTAATAAGGTAGCAAACATGCAAATGACCATAGAAAGATAAAATATATGCGGGATAAATTTGAGATAATCAAAAGAGAAAAGGCACTAGCATTAAGAGAGATAAAGGGAAACTTCTGGTAGAAAATGGCATTTTAGCTGGGGAATTCAGGGAAGAGAGGAGACAGAAATGAAAAAGGAGAGAATTCTAGTCATGGGAGATAGACAATGAAAATGCCTAGAATTGGGAGATGCAGTGTCATATTTAAGGAAACACAAGGAGGCCTGTGTCACTGGCTAAGCAGGTTATGTGGAAAGGAATAAAGTGTAAGAAAATGGAAATGTAGGAATGAGGCAGGTTATGAAGGACTTTGAACGCTAAACAGGATTTTATTTGATCCTGAAGGTGATGAAATCATTACAGGGCTAGACCTGTGCTTTAGGAAAATTAATTTGACAGCTGAATGAAGAATCAACTATAGTGGGAAGTGATTTGAGGCAGAGACCAACTAGAAGGTTATTGCAATATTCTAAGTATGAGGCAATGCCTGGACTGTTAGTAATCTTTGAAAGAACATGTAGACTGGGGAAGGTTATGCAAGATTTGAGAAAGAAATGCTGTCTTAATTTTGAAAAGGGAAAATACAAACTATAGAACACTGAGCTTATGTTCAGGTTTTGGCTAAGTTCAAGCATATATTATTATTACTAAAAATTGATTAATAAATATTTGAAAAGGAAGTGGTAATCAAAAGAGCACACATTGCCTCTCCATAAATGGGTTATGCAAAACTTATCTCATTTCCTTTTATGAAACAGCTGGGTGGCACAGTAGACTTGGCCTGTAGTGAGAAAGACTGAGTTGAATTTGGTCTCAGACACTTACTAGCTGCGTGACCCTGGACAAATCACTTAACTTTGTTTGCCTCAGTTTCCATATCTATAAAAATGGGAATAATTATGGTACCTATCTCTCAAGGTTGTTGAGGAGATCAAATGAGATAATATTTATAATGCACCTTAGTACAGGGGGTTGGTAACCTTTACATAAATGTTAATTACTATTATAATAATTTTTAATTCTACTTATGCCTAATTCTATAAATATAGTTAGCAAAGCATTTGACCAGAATCTCTACTATTGTATTAAAGACAAATGTGAACTGGAATTAGGTACAGCAGTGGGGGAAAAAGTAAAGGCAAAAATAATCCCTGCCCTCAAGGATGTTATATTCAGATCCTTTGAAGTCATGGTCAGGACTTGATATAATTTCACTATTTCTGTCCTGAGGATGTTACCACTATGAAGGTGGTGAAGAGCAGACAGACACACTATATCTCTCTATTCATTAAGGGAAACAGTCGCAGTAAACCAGACATCAAAAATCGGCTCCTGTTTGAATATTCCAATAAGAAGTTTTCAATTCACTAAAGCTATCTGTTAGAACATGTTCTTATAGTTGCTAGCAGTCAGTGTTAGAGGTTTGGAGGCTGGACCTAGATAGCTTCAAAATTTTTGACCCCTACAGAGTTGGTAGACAGTTTGGTGAATTATTTTTGGAAAGAATTTTGAATGCTTACTAGTAATATATTTTAATAATATTATCTTGCATTTTCTTCCATGCCTATAATATGGCATTAGGTGACTGATGTTAAAACTGCATGGACTTTTCAAGGGAAGTGAATTCAGCAGGGCTGAAAGTTTACGAGTATTAGCTTAAGGCTATAGGATCTAATATCCAGATTTTAAGAACCTGAAAATTGCTAGGCGTTACTATAGTAGCATTCTGATGGGGATAGAAGCCTGGTAAGGAGTGAGGTAGGGTATTATTTGAAGTCTCAAAATATTTCTAATATCTTCATGGGCAGCATGATTTCCTGATGCAACAGCACAAGGAACATATTAGTGAAAAACCTCCACTTTGTTCCTGGGAGACTGCTTTGTGCTATGTAGGGATAATTTGATGGGCAGGATTGCTGCCCAATTAGACTCAATCACCAGAAGTTACACTTTTCCCAGCTGAGTCAATTTAATTTAAATGCCAAGAACAACCCCATGCAATTAATTTTTGATGTAAGAGAGGATAGTGTAAGATAGAGGAAATGGAACTTCCCTGGAGACTCATTAACTGTATTGCTAACTCTGATAATGATACAGAAACTTTCTGGATACACAATGTTCCAAATTGAGTCTTTGCTGTTCTCCTGAGGGAGTCTGTGCTGAGCCTGGCTTCTCTTCTGTATCTCAAGAGACAAAGCCTGTGTTGCAGTGTTTAACTTTTAATGTCCTCATCATTTTCTCTTTTTCTGAATAAATGAGTTGGGTATTTGCAGGTTTAGATGTTCTGGATTTTATTCATGTGAGGTCAGCTATAAACATATCGATGACCAGAATTTTGGATACATTGAAATATGGTAGAAATGTCAGGACCTCTGATTCTAGTCTTGCTTCAGTTACTGCATTTAAGTGTAACCTTGGGCAAATCATTTTTTTGGGCCTCAGTTTTCCTCATTTGGCAAATGAAATATTCTCAAATGCTTTCTTATTGATAAAAAAATCTGTAATCAATGGAATCTCTGATTCCAAATGCTCTGTGTTTAATACAAGCTGGATTGCTTAAGAACCAATGTAATTGTTTATAATATAAAACTTGATCTGTAGATGATCCAGATGCTAGATTTTATTTGGTTCTATCTGGAAACGGTGGGTTCACATAAACATACTGGCTTCCCATGCCCCAGCTCCTTCTCTTTTACTTTCAAACAACACAGTAGAAAAATTAATTCACCAGACATCACACCTTCATGACCCATATGCAGTGATGCTCTGATAGAAGTTTAGCAAATGCTCCCCCAATATGGGGGGATAAATACAAATGGTACATTTTAAAGTTTAAGCTGCATTATTAACATTTTCTTCACCACTTTCAGAAGTCAATATCAATAAGAAATGAAACTGAGATTTGTGGCATTGATTGATTTTTGAGGCTAATCAGTTCTTGTGTCAGAAAGTCTTTATTACTCTTTGAGTTGGCTTCAGCACACCCCTGCCTGTATATTATATGGAAGCAACCACTACTTCTTGCCACTCTTCATACAGAAACACCAATAGGATATAGTTAATTGAGTTTTCTGTTCTAGGTTTTGTGCTATTAGGGAACTTCTAGAATTTGTGATATTGAGAAGTGACTTAGGTGGTAAAAGCCTATATTAGTAGGTGCCAAAACAAACCAAACCTAGAGACTCATGTAAAAATATTCAAAGTATAATTGTATTATCACAGCTAACAAAATGGATGCAGGCAGGACCCCTTCTTGGGCTTTAGATTTGTAGCTCCTTTTCTGTTTCATGATTATTCAGTCAAAACTGAATATTAATTTTAACCTGACTTTATCTGGATGCAAATTTGTAGGATAGGAAGAAGGAGCACTCAGAAAATTCCCTTTGGTCATTGTAAGAGGGAGAGATTGAGATAGAAATTGAAGCCTGAGCCTTCTCTGGCAGTGAATGAAGATTGATGCCAAGTTAACCCTTTGGATTGAGCAGTGTGACAAACTTGGAGAGAGAAAAGCTAGAATCAAATAATCTTGAGATTTGATGGGATTAGAGAAATTATATCATTCAGCTTGGAACTAAACTGAAATCTCTTCTTATAGTGAAAAGAGATGGGTTCAAATTTGGCTGTACTACTTATATTAAATTTAGCCTTGGTTTGAGACTTAATCTTCTCAACCTTTTGATTTAAACTTATAAAAGGAGGGCATTGAATTAGACGGGGGGTGGGGAGAACCTCTGCTCTTTTGGTTGTGTTGATTTGGCATTGCCAAGGCAACTAACTGCAGGTGGGATTCACATTTAAATAAATTTAGGAGCTTTTTAGAGATGAAATAATTGAATATATATATATATATATATATTTACCAAATATAACCTGTGAATCATATTTTAAATATTCAAATGGCCTTTGGCAGACTTGGACAACAACAACAACAACTAGAATTTATATAGTACTAATTGAACTAAGTGATTTATAAATATAATTTTATTTTATCCTTTCAATAACCCTGGAGGATACGGACTATTATTATCCACATTTTATATTTGAGGAAATAGAGGAAAACAGAAATTTAGGCACTTATTTAAGATTATGCATTTAATGTCTGAGAACAGATTTAAAATTAGAGCTTCTTGACTCCAGGCTTGGCCCTCTATTCCACTGTATTACCTAGCAACCTCTAAATTATATATTTCTACTTGTCCATAATAATAATGTTAGATCTATATGTAGAAGTAAAAGAACAGATTTCACAACTGTTTCAACTCACTCTGTAGTATTATTTATTATTTGATTATTTTGGTGGGCCAGTGAAAAGCTAGAGTGCTCTCTACTGTCACCTGCTGCTGAGAAGAAGGATAATCAGAACAAATTGAGTGGATATAATTTGTGCGCTAATATAATTTGCTAATAAGAATAAAATAGAAAAGAAAGAAATTGGTTTACTGCATCATCATTAATTCTGCATTATCCACCATGAAGTGGAAAAGAAGAAAAGAATCCTGCAAAGGAGCAGAATTGGATAGAATTTTGTTAACTTTAGGATAAATTTATTGTTTTTTTCCCTTAAAAGAATATAACAGGGACAGCTAGATGGTGCAGTGCACCAGTTTTACAGTCAGGATGGCATGAGTTCAAATTCTACCTCAGAAACTTAATATTTATTTAGGTGTATGACTTTGGGCAAGTCACTTAACCCCATTGCCTTGCAAAAACCAAACCAAAACAAAACCCCTTATAAAGAATATAACAGTAATTGAAGGTAATAGAGAAGTTGGAAGAGGTGGATAAGAATAGTTATAGCTAGTACTTAAATGTCTTTTAAAGTTTGCAAAGCACTTTACATATTATCTTAATGATTATCAATCAAAACTCTGCTAGGTAGGTGCCATCATTAATCCCATTTTACTGATGAGGAAACTGAATCTGAGAAAGGTTACATGACTTACTCAGGGTCTCATAGCTGGTAAATGTCTGAGGCAGATTTCAATCTCAGTTCTGTCTGACTTCAACGACTACCCCTCCACTGAGTATACCATAACTGCCTAGTTAGCCTACTAAAGCTGCTATCAAGGTGTAACCTTGATCTCTGACAATGGTAGAGCATAGTTGTGACTTTTTTATCCCTCTATTTGAACCCTATGCCTCTTCTTGTAAGTTAAGATTATATTAACTTTATAATAATTTTACTAATGCCTTTCATCTTTACATTGATTATTTCCCCTTAATGTATTTCTTACTAACACGAGCCCTCCTTCGTAACAAAGAAGGGAAGGGAATAAGCATTTATTAAGCATCTGCCATGTGCCAAGTCCCAAAAGAATTTATTAAGTACACATCATTTACCAGACATTATTCTGTTTTTTCTTTTAGAAATATTTTATTTTGAATTTTACAATTTTTTCCCCTAATCTTGCTTCCCTCCCCTCACCCCTCACAGAAGACAGTCTGTTAGTCTTTACATTGTTTCCATGGTATGCATTGATCTAAGTTGAATGTGAAGAGAGAAATCATGTCCTTAAGGAAGAAACAAAGTATAAGAGATAACAAAATTACATAATAAGATAATGATTATTTTAAGAATTAAAAATAATGTCTTTGGTCTTTGTCCAAACTCCACAATTCTTCCTCTGGATACAGATGATATTCTCCATCACAGATACTCCAAAAATTGTGGCTGATTGTTGCACTGATGGAATGAGCAAGTCCATTAAGGTTGACCATCACCCCCATATTGCTGTTAGGGCATACAATGTTCTTCTGCTTCTCCTCATCTCACTCAGCATCAGTTCATGCAAATCCCTCCAGGCTTCCCTGAATTCCCATCCCTCTTGGTTTCTAATAGAACAATAGTGTTCCATGACATACATATGCCACAATTTGTTAAGCCATTCCCCAATTGAAGGACATTCATTTTATTTCCAATTCTTTGCCACCACAAATAGGGCTGCTATGAATATTTTTGTACAGGTGATATTTTTACCCTTCTTCATCATCTCTTCAGGGTATAGACCCAGTAGTGGTATTGCAGGATCAAAGGCATGCACATTTTTGTAGCCCTTTGGGCATAATTCCAAATTGCTCTCCAGAAAAGTTGAATGAGTTCACAGCTCCACCAATAATGTATTAGTGTCCCAGATTTCCCACATCTCTTCCAACATTGATCATTGTCCTTTTTGGTCATATTGGCCAGTCTGAAAGGTATGAAGTGTACCTCAGAGGTGCTTTACTTTGCATTTCTCTAATAATTAGTGATTTAGAGCAATTTTTCTTATGACTATGGACTGCTTTGATTACCTCATCTGTAAATTGCCTTTGCATATCCTTTGACCATTTGTCAGTTGGGGAATGGTTTGGCCAGACATTATTCTAATCACATTATTGCAAATATTATTTCATTTGATCCTCATAAAAACCCTATGAAGGTGGTGCTATTATTGTCTCTATTTTATAATAGAAGAAACTGAGGCAGACAGAGGTTATGAGACTTGCCTAGGGTCAAATAGTCTGTAAGGGTTCAAGGCTGAATTTTGAAATCAGGCCTTTTTGATTTCAGGTTCAGTAGTCCATATACTGCACCTCTGAGCTGTCAAAGAAAAAAACTGCTAAACAAATCCAATAGACACAGTTACTGGGTCAAGCTGGGCAGAAAAACAGCTTGGATGTAGAGAATTTCTGGCAAAATTGCTGAGAAAAGCAGTTCTGCAAGACTTTCGAACCCTGATTAGTGCAATGATAGACTACAAGTCTAAAAGAATGAAGGTGAAGCATGCTACTAATTTCTTATCAGAGAGGTGATGAAATCAAAATATAGAAAGAGACATATATTTTAACTATAAATCTATGTGAAAGCTTTATTTTTTTATTTGCTCTTTGGGAGGATGGTAGTGGGGAAGAGACAAATTAATAAAAGAAAAAAAAAGAAATGGTGGACTACAGGTACTAGATGCAGCATTCCCTGTCAAATACAGTCAATGCATCTATTGTTTTTCTTCTCATACTTCTATACTTGAGGGAGCAGTTATTGGGTAATGATGATAATATTTTTTAAAAAATTGTTTTTAATTTTTGGAATAAAATAAGCATTTCTATAATATAATAAAAAGATGATTATATATGATACAGGTTTACTTTGCATAACTAGATATTCCTTTCAAATAGGATTATGATATTTGTCCTTGGTTCTGCACATGAATTGGATTTGAGTGAAAGGAAGCTGGGGTAAGTCAATATTCTCACTTTCTTCTTCAGAGCCATTTGAATCCAATGACCAGATATAAATCAGGACAATTGGAGATGGCCTTAAATGTGAGGCAATTAGGATTAAGTACTTAAGTTCAAAGTCATACCTCTAGTATGTGTCAAATGTCTAAGGGCAGATTTGAACTCAGGTCCTCCTCACTTCAGGGCTTATGTCCTATCCACTGTATCACCTAAATGTCCTCCTTTCAACAAAATTTTCAACAAAATTATCTTGTAAATTTCTTTTTGTTTTTCCTTCTCTTTCCCATAGATGGCTGTTATTAGACACACACACACACACACACACACACACACACACACACACACACCACACGTAGAATAATGTAAAATTATTCTATACATACTTCTATTTATAAGTTCTTTTTTATGGATGCAGATAGTGTCTTTCTTCATATATACTTTTTAGTTAATGTGGGTATTTATAGAAGACAAAATAACTTAGTCACTCGAAGTTGTTCTAGAAACAATATTGCTGCTACTGTATAGGTTCTCATTTTGTCCTTCATTATTTTGTGCAAGACTTTTCCTGTTTTTTAAAATCATTGAGTCCATCATTTCAGATTGTCCAGAATAAGCTTTTACAATTGTAATTGCTTAAGACTGCACCAAGACTTTTGGAACACCCTATATTAACATTAGCTATTAATAATGATGATTGACATAGTCCCTATTCTAAAGTATCTTGCAAATGGCAGAGGCAGGATATATTAATGTGAAAAGTTTACAATAATGAAGTATTTAAATAAATGTTCAAGATATAGTAGGAAAGATTTTACAAGCTTACACATAAAGAATTGCTAGATGAAAGATAAACACTGAGTGATTAAAGAGTTCAGAGGAAGGTTAATTGACTTCTCATTGGGTTGGTCAGGGACGATTTAGGAAGTTAGTGTCTTATACAGGGTCTGGTACATTTGTTTGATATATGTCAGTTGAATGAATGATTGAAGAGCAATTTTAACTGAACTTTGAATGAGAGAAAAAAATGAAATAATAGAAGTAATCCACATGGCAGGAAGATATAGGAAGGAGCCATGAGGAGAACTAATTGTCTTGAATGTGAACTATATATAGGAAACTGTGGGAGAAAAAGTCAGTTGGGTCATATAAAATTAAAAAGTTCTAAATATCATACTGTGTACTTTTATCCTCACTAGAAAGAATTGTGCTATGAGCCTCAGTTTTAGGGTCTCAGGGAGAAGGAAAGTTTTCTTGCTGCCAGGAACTTCTTGAAGGCCCCTTTCATGTCTTGATTCCTTAGACTATAGATAAAGGGGTTCAGCATTGGAGTTACGATAGTGTACATGATTGACATGACTGTCTCCTTGACTGTGGAGTTGTTTGTTGAAGGGCATAAATAGAGGCCAATAACTGTCCCATAGAAAAGAGAGACTACTGAGAGATGGGAGCCACAGGTGGAGAAGGCTTTGCGGATGCCCCTTACAGAGGGTACCCTGAGGATAGAAGAAATAATACGGGCATAAGATGTGATAATTAATAGAAATGGCACAACCAAAATCAAGCCCCCCATGACAAAAATTACCAACTCATTTGACCGGGTGTCTGAGCAGGCCAATTTGAGGAGGGCAGACATGTCACAGAAGAAATGGGGAATTATGTTGTTGACACAGAAAGATAATCGCGACATGAGCAGGGTGTGGAGCAAGGCATGGAAAGCTGTAAGGACCCAGGAGAGCACCACAAGAGAGTTGCACAGCTTGGGGCTCATTTTGACTGTATAGTGCAGTGGGTAGCAGATAGCCACATAGTGGTCATAAGCCATGGCCACCAACAGGAAGCTCTCTAGGTCTGCAAAAAAAAGGAAGAAGTACATCTGCGCCAGGCAGCCAGGATAGGGGATAGCTGGTTTCTTGCTCTGCATGTTTACCAGCAGTTTAGGGATGGTTACAGAAGAGAAGCACATGTCAGAGAAGGACAGGTTGCTAAGGAACAGATACATGGGGGTGTGCAGGTGAGAATCCACCTGGATCAGGATGATGATGAGTGTGTTCCCAAGGATTGTAGTAAGATACATGGCCAGGAAAAGGGCATAGAAAGGAGCCTTCATCTCTGGTTGGATAGGCAGACCCAGGAGAAGAAACTCAGAGATAATGGTTTGGTTTCCCCTTTGCATCATGAACTTGCTTCATCTGAAAGGAAATGAAAATACCTATTAAATTAAAAAAAAAGTTAAGCCATGAATTTTAATGAACATACAGTTATTTTGAAGCTCAGTTCCCAGAATTTCAGTGTAGGAAGAAACTTTAAAAATCATCAACACCAACTCCTAATTTTACAAGTGGAAACTAAGATGCAGAGACGTGGTTTGATCAAATTCTCTCAATGAATTAGTAACTGAATTGGGATTTGAACTCAGATCTTTTGATTACTAGTTCAGTTCTACCACTTGTCTCCACTTTCTCTATAATTCATCATACCATAGGAACAGAAATTAGTAGCTAGGAGGAATATTAGAATATTTAAGGGCAGGAGACTTTAATGCAGAGGGACTCCAATCCCTTAATTGTACTGATGAGGAAATTGAGGTCCAAGGATTACTTGCTCACAGTTACACAAATGGGTAGTATTGAAGATGAGATTCAATCTCAGGTCTTCTTGATTCACTGCCTCTCAATTAAGAACTGCCACTGATACTTTTTTTATTCCATAAATAAATAAATAAATAGATTAAGAGATAAATAAATAAATAAACAAATAAAACAAGAACTGATTCACAATGGAACAGGTTCTCTTAATAGACAGTAAGATCCTCTTGTTTAAAATCCATTCAGTGTTGGATTAGTACTTACTGAGACTGCTGTAAAGGGGATGTCTAGTCTGCTATGAAGCAAGACTAGAAGGTATTATATGTGAAAGTTACAGAGATGCACATTCTTTTAAGATCTCTTCAAATTCTCTGATTTTTTTGAATTTCATCTCCTCATCTTCCTATTTGCCAAGTTTGTTATTAATTACGTTCTAGGTGCTGAAGATCCATTCTACATAATTTGTCTGTCCTGGGTCTTAGAATTTTTTATCCCATAAATCGAGATCATAAATAATCTGACAAGGCAATACATCTGAGCTATGGTCACTATCACTGGGAAGAGAATAAGTATACTTTTTATAACAGAGATAGTTTAAACATTAAGCAGAAAAAGTTTCCAGTGAATGTACTTAAGATCTTACTTTTAATCATTCTTTGGGAGTGGAATGATTATGTTCAATTGGCAAGAAATATGACATAACTCTTTCCACCCCTCCCTTCAAGTTGCTATTCTTCTCCTTCCCTAGGTTATCTTATCAGTCTATGGTCTAGATGAGATCCGAGTCATAGAATTTCTATTTTGGAATGTCAGAAGTTATCTGATCAATTAATTATACCCAAGAAGAATATGCAATCTATTCTTGTGTACAAGAATTCCCTTTATAACATGCCTGGCAAATAGTGATCCAAACTCTGATTGAAGATTTTTCAGATTACCAACCTTCCAAGAAAGATCATACCCTTGTTATAGATTCTTTTGTTTCCTTGATAGGATTTTAATCCAAACTTTTACCTATAAAGAGAAAATGGAAAAAGGTATTGGTTTAGAAGTCTGAATACCAGACTTCTAATTCCATTATAACTTCTTTCTCATTGTATGAACAACTTTCTTCTCTTGGTCTGTTTCCTCTTCTGAGAATAGAACCTGGACTAGATAATAATTTTTTTAAAGCAGTAATATTGTGGTCATGTTTATTTCAATTTTTTAGCATACATTTATATGTCATTTCTTTTACATAGAGTTATGGGGTTACTTTGATACTAGAAAAAGAAAAGAAAGAAAGTAGGGAAGGTCAATTAGATCATCACTTTTGATCCCTTCTAGTTCAGATATTAAATGGTTCTATGAAATCATAACAAATATTTATGTTAAGTAGATTACATCTATTTTAAAATGGACTTTGGTAATTATTATTACTGTTTCTCATTCATCTCAAGCTAGATAACATGAAAGAAATAATCAAATAATCATTTCTAAATTTCTTTTCCTCATCTTGTCAATTTGTTCAAAGCATCAGATCCTTGTAGATATACTTTCTAGCCACATATATTAAATAAAATGACAGAAATATCTCATCAATATATTCATGTAATTTCTTTCTCCCCACATTGATTTATCTATTCCTCAGTAACTTATAATTTCATAAAATCCCCAAATTTCTATTGTATATGCATAGTCCCTATATAGCTTGCACCATTTATAGCCAGCTTTATAGCCAACTTCCTCCCATTAAGTCAAAATTTTTCTCTTTATAGCTTTCATTTATTGAATCTGATTTTGTATGTAGGGATGAACAAAAACAAAGACAATGCCTCTTACATAATATATTTTAAAATATTTGAAGAAAGCAATAGTTGCCCTCTCCAACTCCCTCAGCAATGATTTTATTCTTCACAGTAAATATCTCTTTTTTCTTCCACTGTTGCACATAGAGAGTATAGTGGAAGAAAAAGTTGCATTTGTAGTCAGTATCCTGACTTTAAATTCTTTCAAGATGTATTTGGGTAGACTGGATAACTAACTGATTACTGTAGAAGGAATTTATGTATAAGTTTGACTAGAAAACCTCTGAACTCCAATACGATTTTTATATTCTATAGTTTTGGGACATTACATGGTTTTGAATATAGCCAACCTCTTCTCATGTTCATTTTATCACTGTCCCTCTCTTCACTGCAGCATGTAGACAAAATGGTAATACTTCTGATCAGAAAGAGTAATGGAATTAGAGGCCTCTCTCATTTTGGTCACTAACATTTCATGAAAGTAGTCTAAGATCACATTCTCTTTTGATTATATGTTGCCCTCCTCTTGTATTGATCTCACAATACAATGAAATCTCAAAGTTTTTGAAGTATGTCTTCCCCATCTTATATTTGTATAGTTTGAAATAAACTTAAAAATGCTACTTTATATTTTTTCCCTATTAAATTTCATATTGTTAACTTTAGGTCACTGTCATAGCCTATGGGAATTTCTTTGGGTCCAAATTTTATCAAGGGAATTAACTATTCCCTTCCACTAATATTAATTTTAAATGTAGTAAGCAATCTATATCTTTATACAAGTCACCGATTAAATTATGAGAGAATATGACCAAGCCTGAGTTATTGTTTTACAGACTTCTCTCAGGGCTGATTCAGTCTACTAATTCATCCTCTTTGGGCACAATCAATAATGAAGTTTGAGCACAATTATATTATTATTTCTCTTCATTTATTCCATCTCTTCATCCTCTATACCAATATATCATAAGAGGCTATGTCAAATGCCTCAGTAAATTACATTAAAATGCCTTTGGAATTGACCTTTTTTGATCTATTATTGAAGCCTGACAAGAAAGAAAAGATGATTAATTCCTGTATAATTTGTTCAAAATGAATCCATTTTGGCCTTCACAAGTGCTCAGAAAGCATTCCTCTATTAATTCATATTTTCTATTAGAAGTCAAATTCAGGGGCGGCTAGGTGGCGTAGTGGATAAGGCACCGGCCCTGGAGTCAGGAGTACCTGGGTTCAAATCCGGTCTCAGACACTTAATAATTACCTAGCTGTGTGGCCTTGGGCAAGCCACTTTACCCTGTTTGCCTTGCAAAAATCTTAAAAAAAAAAAGAAGTCAAACTCAACTGGTCTCTAATTTGAAGAATTCATGTTTCTTTCTTTTTTAGATATTGACATATTTGGCTATTTCTTCTTCTACAATATGGTCTTCCATCCACTCTGAAACTTTAAAAATAATTTAATAATCACATGCTTAAATTCTTTCTATATAAATCTCTTCCTGATAACTTGAACTCAAGAGCAAGCTATCTGTTCTCTAATCATCTTGGATTGTAATTCCATAAGGTAAATGACTCCCAAGTTGCCACTTCCAAGCTTGGAAATAATGAGCTGCATTTGTTAATATTTTGTGATGAACATCACATTTGATTTTAGTTGACATTGAGTATGCATAAATCCTGGGCTGAGATGACTTCCACCTTGGGTGAGTGGAGAAAAGACTAAGGCTAAGGGATATAGAGCATGACTTCTCCAACTTCATCACTCCCTGAAGTTCAATCTGCACTTTTTATTGCAGTTCTAGTAGTCTTATCATAATACCTGAAATCTGAGAGACAGTAGGTAAGAACCTCTGGGGATAAGAGTAAGAAGGAAGGAAAAAAATCACTCAACTCCTTTTGAAATATAGATGTCATTGGTAGGAAAATTTGAAAGAACTTCAATTTAACAAATATTTTATTAAGCATTTATTTTAATATATGTATTCACTGAGCTAGGTCCCAAGGATACAAAGACAAAACCAAAACAGGCCCTGGCCTTTTAGGAGATTATATTCTGTAATTTATATTCTACAATTATATGCAATTCTAGCGTTTAGTTAGCATTTATATAATACTTTAAAGTCTGAAAAACACTTTACCAATATTTTTTCATTTTTATGCTCACAACCTCCCTGGGAGATAGATATTATTATCCCTATTTTTTAAGATGAGAAAACTGAGACAGAGGTCAAGTGTCATATGAGAGTCATACATCTAAAAAGTATCTAAGGATAGATTTGAACTCAGATCTTCCAGAACCCAGATTCAGTATTCAATTGCACTCCCTAGTTCAATATAATATTACAATGTAATTTAAAATGGACAGCTGGATGACCTAGTGGATAGTGTTAGACCTGAAGTCAGGAAGATTCATTTTCCTGAATTCAAATGTAGCTTCAGACACTTACTACCTGTGTGACCCTAGGCAAGTCTCTTAACTCTGTTTGCCTCAATCATCTGTAAAATGAACTGGAGAAGAAAATGACAAATTACTCTAACATCTTTGCCAAAAAAACTCCAAATAGGGCATGAAAAGTCAGATGTGACTGAAATGATGAATAAGAAAACTTATAATGGAGAAGTTAACTATCTTTTTTTGGGGAAGGAGAGGCCAATAAGGGATAATTTCATGACGGAATTGACTCCTAAGTAGAATTTTGAAGCACAGTAAGGCTTCTGACAGGCTAAGAGAGGAGAGTGTGCATTTCAAGTATGGGAGATGATTGGTGAGAAGGTACAGAGATTAGAGAGAGGGAGAGAGATCTAGTTTGAAAAGAATTGATGAGTCCATTCAGACTGGAACAAAGAGTATGCGAAGGGCACTGATGTTAATTAAATCTAGAAAGATAGGTTGGAACCAAATTGTGAAGGATACTAATTTTTTAGGACCAAGGAATTCATATATTATCCAGAGGATCTTTGAGGGAAACCTGTGCCTTTGGAAAAGAAATATGTTTCAGGGGGATCATGGATCATATCATAGAGTCTGTAATTTAGATATTAAAAAATATATCTTTTTCAAATTAATAATAACAGCATTTACATGGTGCTTTAAGCTTTTCAAATATCCTTTCATTTGATACTCACCTCTTTAGGAGGTAGGTGTTATTATTCCCATTTTATAGATGAGGTAGAAATTAAGTCACATCACAGAGCTGATTCTTTCCCAGTTGACTTGGCTGTCTTGGATGGGACTTCTGGACATTCTTCCTATTTCCTGCTTATCTTTAATGAGAAACATCTCTCCTTCATATAGGATTTTCCATCTTCACGTGCTCTCTCTCTCTCTCTCTCTCTCTCTCTCTCTCTCTCTCTCTCTCTCTCTCCTTCTTTGATGTCTCAATCCACTGGGGACTTTTAGTCTCTGGGAAACTTGTTAGTGACAATCATGGGAATTTTCTTCTGTCTAGATCCCTTTCTCCCTCTCCAACTAGGAAAATCTCTTTGGGGCATACTTCTTAAGAATTTATGCTCTTAGCCATCCAGTGGGGCATAGAAAATCTCCATCATGATACCTCTCTTCCTAGCTATAGCAGACTGCCTTGATCAATCTTGTAGTTGTTCAGCTAAACTTTTCATTTTATTTCTTGATTATGCCAAGGTTTTCTTTCTTTCTTTTTTTGGAGTTCTTGATTCTTGATGAATCTATGAGTATTCCTTGACTGAAATTATGTTATCTTTTTTCTTGTTCAATCATTCCAAGAATGGAGATTATGAATTACAGCAAATTTCTGTGGTCAACTGGAGAAGCAAAAAAATGTCAAATTGGATTATTTTCCAATTATAATTATATATATATATATGTATATATACTTTATATAAATGTTATGCTATAAATGGTATTTATAATCCAATATGGTAGAATGAATTAATCAATAAACATATATTACGCACTGTATAGGCATACAAAGACAAAAGTCAGTCTGTTAGTAAATATTTATTAAGAACCTATTATGTAGGAGCAGCTGGGGCAACAGTGGAGGGAGCACTGTCCTTGTAGTCAGGAAGACCTGAGTTCAAATCTGATATCAGACACATGATATTAGCAAGCTGTGAGATTTTGGGCGAGTAATTTAATCACATTGCCTTACAAAAAACAAAAAAAAGAACCTATTATGTGTAGCCTTTGGGTTAAGTGTTGGGCATACAAAGAAAATCAAATAAATATTCCTTGCTCTCAAGGAACTCATAGTCTAATGCAAAGGCAACCTAAAAACAACTTTGTCCAAATAAGCTATATATACAGGATTATTTTCCATTTATGCTGTATGTAGTTTATTTGAATTTATGTTCTATTAGGGGAGAAAATATATATACACAATGCTTAGGTGAAATATATGAAAAATAAATGCAAGTAATTTTGGGGGAAGGCACTAATAACTGAAGAGATTAGGAAAAGTTTCATGTAAGGAATAGCACTGAACTGAACTTTGAAGGAAGCTATGACACAGGTAAGAAGGAAGTATAGAGGGATGATCTTTCAAAGGTGTGAGAAAAGAAAATGGAATGTTGTTTGTGAATAGTAAGTAGACCAGTGTAGTTGTTTATAATTAGCCTGAAGAGAAAGACTGGAGCCAACTTGTGAAGAGCCATAAAAGCATCAAAGAGAATTTGCATTTGTATCTTGAGGCAATGGAGGACCACTGGAGCTTAAGAAGTAGAAAAAAAGAAACAAACCTCCATAAAGCACCCATTACATGCCAGTTACTGTCCTAGGTACTCACGGAGGTTGGTACTATTTTTATCCCCATTTTATAGATGGAGAAACTGAGATAAGTATTGTCATACCTACAGGACAGAGGTTAAGTGACTTGCCTAGAGTCCCACAGATAATAATCATCTTGGGTATAAACTCAGGTCTTCTTGATTCCAGGTCCCATTTTGACATCTTAGTGGATGGAGTGAGATGTTGTTCTATGCTTAGTTTTTACCAGACTGTTTTACAGTTTTCCCAGAAATATCTAGATAGTAAAGTTCTTAATCCAAAAGCAAGATCTTTGAGTTTATCCAGCATAAAATGATTATGGTAATTTACTTCTGTATACTGTATATCTAAAATAGTCAATTGATCGACCTTTGTAGTTCTTATTCTATACTAGATTGTTTTGATGATTATTGCTTTGTAATAGAGTTTTAAATCTAATTTTCCTTCACATTTTAAAAAAATGATCTTCTTGATTTTCTTGACCTGTTCTTTTAGATAAATTTCATTATTATCATTATTATTTTCTCTATAAAATAATACTTTGGTGGTTTGCTTGGTATGGTATTGAATAAGTAAGTTAATATAAGTAGAATTGTTATTTTTGTCACACTGGCTTGGCCTATCCATGAACTATTAATATTTATCCAATTGTTTAAATTTCTTTTTTTTGTCTGTAAAAAGCGTTTTGTAATTTTATTCATATAATTCTGTGTTTCTTGGCAGGGAGATTCCCAAGTATTTTATTCAGTCTGTAAAATGCAATTTCTTATGCAAATTTAATCTTCTCTGAGGTACCACCTCACACCTCTCAGACTGGCTAATATGACCAGAAAGGATAATGATTATTGTTGGAAGGGCTGTGGGAAATTTGAGACACTAATACATTATTGGTGGAGCTGTAAACTCATCCAGCCTTTCTGGAGAGCAATTTGGAACTATGTTCAAAGGGCAACAAAACTGTGTATAACCTTTAATCCAGAAATGCCACTACTGGTCTATACCCTGAAGAGATGATGAAAAAGTGTAAAAACATCACTTGTACGAAAATATTCATAGAAGCCCTGTTTGTGGTGGCGAAGAATTAGAAATCAAGTAAATTGGGGAATGGCTCACCAAACTGTGGTATATGTATGTCATGGAATACTATTGTTCTATTAGAAAACAGGAGGGATGGGAATTCAGGGAAGCCTGGAGGGATCTGCATGAACTGATGCTGAGTGAGATGAGCAGAACCAGAAGAACATCATACACACTAACAGCAACATAGGGGTGATGATCAACCTTAATGGACTTGCTCATTCCATCAGTGCAGCAATCAGGGACAATTTTGGGCTATCTGCAAAGGAGAGTACCATCTGTATCCAGAGAAAGAACTGTGGAGTTTGAACAAAAACCAATGATTATTACCTTTAATTTAGGGAAAAAACCCTGATATCTTATTGTCTGATCTTGCTATCTCTTATGCTTTATGTTTCTTTCTTAAGGACATGATTTCTCTCTCATCACATTCAAATTGGATCAATGTATACCATGGAAACAATGTAAAGACTGACAAATTGCCTTCTGTGGGGGGTGGGGGGAGGGAAGTAAGATTAGGGGAAAAATTGTAAAACTCAAAATAAATAAAATCTTAAAAAAAAGTAAAATGCAGTTTCTTTTTCTATCTCCTGCTGTGTTTTGTCAGTCATGTATCAAAAATGCTGATGATTTATGTGAATTATTTTGTGTGAGATTATGTTTCAACTTTGCTAACATTAATTATTTCTACTAGTTTTTAGTTAATTCTTTAGGATTCTCTAAATATACCATCATATTAACTACAAAGAATTATAATTTTGTTAACTCATTGCCCATTCTTACTTAAAGTATTTAAAAATATAAAATTTCCTCTATGTATATTCACCAAATGTTGACATACAGTTTTTTTCTTTTAGTTTTTTTTTTTTGCAAGGCAACGAGGTTAAGTGGCTTGCCCAAGGCCACACAGCTAGGTAATTAGGAAGTGTCTGAGGTGGGATTTGAATTCAGGTCCTCCTGACTCCACCGTGCCACCAAGCCACTCTCTGTCATACAGTCTTATTGTTCCCATTCTCTTCAATGAAAGTGTTGATTGTTTTTATGATTTGTTCTTGAATTCATTCATCCTTTAGCATTAGATTATTTTGTTTACACTTAATTTTTATTTTATGCTCCCAAGACGCTTTGCTGAATGTAATTTTATGCATTGTTGTTAGAAAAAGGCAATTAATATTACTGCTATTTTTGTAATTGTGAGGTTTTTATGTCCTAATACATGGTTAATTTTTTATGAAGATGCTATAAATAGTTGAGAAAAAAGTATACTCATTTCTATTACCATTTCAATTTTCTCCAGGGGTTTATTATATGTAACTTTTCTAAAATTCTATTCATCTTATGTACTTTATGATTAGATTTATCTAGTTCTGAGAGGGGTAACGAGATCTCTGACAGTACAGTTCTATTTCCTTTTTTTAAAGAATTCAATTTTTCCTTTAAGAATTTGTTTGCTATGGTATTTGATGCAGATATATATTTAGTATTGATATTACTTCTTTGTCTATGGTACCTTTTTAGCAAAATATGGTTTCTTTGATTATGTTTTTAATTAGGGCTATTTTTGCTTCTGTTTTGTCTGACCTTATGATGGTTACTCATGCCTTTTATGCTTCAATGGAAGCATAAGAGATTCTGCTCCAATCTCTTATTTATTTCTGTGTATATCTCTATGTTTCAAGTATGTGTCTTGTAAGCAACATATTGTTGGATTCTGGTTTCAAATATTTTCTGCTTTCTGATTCCATTTTGTGAGTGAGTTCATTACATTTACACTCAAAGTTATGATTACTGTGTAATTCCCTCCATCCTGCTTTGATCTGTTTTAGCTTTTTTTTACCGCTTTTTTTTTACCCTGTTCCTCCTCAAAAAAATCTATTTTGCAGCTAATCACTTGCCCTACTCTTTTTTCTTAACCAAGGGGAGGCCTCTCCCACTTCCCAGTTGAATAGGAGAAATTTCTATACCCATCTGTATATATATGTGTGTGTTTGTATATGTTTGTGCATGTGCATTTTTCCTTTTTTTGAATCAATTCAGATAAGAGTGAGCTTCATTGCTCACTTACCCCTATTTCCCCTCCACTATAAAAATTCTTCCTTGCATGAGGAAGATGTGAGATATTTTTTTCCATTCTTCTTTTCCCTTCACCCTTCTTCTAGTGCATCCCTCTTCTTCACTTTTCCACTTAATGAAATTATCCCAACATAATAAAGTCACAACCACATTCTTTGTCTGTTAACACCTTTTAACTACCTTAATAATAATAAAGTTCTTAGGAGTTTATATATATATATATGTATATATATATATATGTCATTTTTCCATACAAAAATGTAAACGCTTAATCTTAAGTTTTTAAATTTCTCTTTCATGTTTATCTTTTTATGTTTCTCTTGAGTCTTGTATTTGAATGTTAAATTTTCTATTTAGCTCCAGTTTTTGCATAAGGAATTTTAAAAAATCCTCTATTTCACTAAATATCAATTCCTCCCCCCTCCAAGGATTCTACTCAATTTTTTTTGGATAGGTTATTCTTTATTGCAATCCCACCTCCTATGCCTTTTGGAATATTATAAGTCCTCCCCTCCTTTACATTGGTAGCTGCTAAATCTTATGTGATTTTGATTATGGATCCATGGTTTATTTCTGTCTTCTTGCAGTATTTTCTCCTTGACTTGGAAGCTAAATGAGTTACAGGAGGAAAAAGACAATAAAACTGTACAACTGGGATACCTCAATTTCTCCCTCTCATAACTAGACAAATATCACTACAAAAATAAGGAGATACTTGAATAGAATTTGAGAAAAGTTAGATATGATAGATATCTGGAGAAAATTGAATGGAGTTAGAAAGAAATATTCCTTTTTTTCTGAGCAGGACATGGTACCTATACAAAAAAAGTGTATTATTTCTTTAAAAAACCCTCAAAATCAAATATAGGAGAGCAGAAATATTAAACACATTCTATTCAAATCATAATATAATGAAAATTACATTTAGTAAAAGAACATGGAAAGAGAGATTAAAGTTAATTGGAAAGTGATGTAATCCTAGGGAATGAGTGGGTTAAAAAACAAATTATAGACACAATAATTTTTATAAAAGAAAATGACTATAATGACACAACATATCAAAATTTATGGCATGCAGTCAAAGTAAGTTCTTAGGGGAAATTATGTATCCCTATTCCTTACATCAATAAAATAGAGAAAGAATAGATCAATAAATTGCATATGCAACTAAAAAAAGTTGGAAAAAGAATAAATTGAAATACCAAATTAGAAATCCTGAAAAATCACAGGAGAAATTAATAAAACAGAAAGTAAGAAAATCATCAAATAAAAATGAGTTGGTTTTATGAAAAACAGATAAGCATTGTTTAATTTGACTCAAAAATAGAAAAAAAGAAAATCAAATTACTAGTATCAAAAATGAAAGGGGCAAATTCACCCCCCAAATGGGGAGGAAATTAAATTAATAATTAGGAGCTATTTTGCCCAGTTGTATGGGCATATATAAAATGGACAAATATTTGCAAAAATTTAAATTGCCCAGATTAACAGAAAAGGAAATAGAATAACTACACTTTAGAAAAAGAAAATGGAAAAAGTCACCAATGAACTTCCTAATCAAAAATTCTAAGGTCAAGATGGATTTACAAGTGAATTCTACATTTAAACATTTAAAGAGTATTTAATGCTAATACTCTATAAACTATTTGTACAAATAGGTAAAGGAGTCCTACCAAATTTCTTAGTGACATATATATGGTGCTGAAAACTAAATGTGGAAGAACCAAAATAGAGAAAGCAAATTATAAACTAATTTCTGTAATGAATATTGAATTAAATAAATAAATAAATTGAATTAAACAAAATACTAGCAAAATGTTTATAGCACATCACAAGAATCATAACTATAACCAGGTGGACTTTATGCCAGGAATATAGGACTGGTTCAATATTAGGAAAATTATCAATATAATTGATCATATCAATAACAAAACCAACAGAAATCATATTATTATCTCAATAGATGCAGAGAATGCTTTTGACAAAATATAGCACCCTTTCCTACTAGAGAAAATAGGAATAAATGGAGCTTTATTTAAAATGATAAGTAGTATCTATCAAAACTCTAAATGCTCTAAAATACTATTGTTTAGAAAAATCCAATTAAGAGAACTTTGAGGAACTATTTCACACCTATGAGACTGCTTAACATGATAGAAAAGGAAAATGATAAATTTCAGAATGTACATGGGAAAACTGGGACACTAATACATTGTGGGTAGAATTGTGGAATGACCCAATCATTCTGGAGAGCAATTCAGAACTTTACCCAAAGGGCAATCAATGGCTACTATATCTATATCCTAAAGAGATCATAAAAATGGTAAAAGGATGCACATGTACATAAATATAAATAGTAGCTCTTTTTGTGTCAAGAAAGAATTAGAAATTGAGGGCATGTTCATCAATTGGAGAATGACTGGACAAGTTGTGGTATATGAATGAGATGGGCTCGTATTGTATTATAAGAAATGATGAGCAGGGAGATTTCAGAAAAACCTGGAAAAACTTACATGAATTGATGCTGAGTAAACCAAGAAACATTATATATATGATGGGGGACAAAGTACACAGGTATAGGGTGCTGTCAATGAAAAGTTACAGAGATGGTAGATAGAATGATATGAAGGAGAAAAAGAAATTATTCTAGTATAGCTGGATTATAGAGAATATGGATGAGGATTAAGTTGTGAATTCATGCTGTTGATTCAATCCATGTGAAAATTTTCTTCCTCTTTTATTCTTTTGACTCTACTGTTCTATCTCATCTCATTTGGTCATGTAATTCTTCAAAGCATTGAATTGCATTCACATGTAATTTGTGTATATATATATATATATATATATATATTCATGCCATTAGAATTATTCCATGTATTCTGAGCTCAATTCACACATTTTAAATTAATTCTATTCATTCATTCAATAATTGTTAATCTTGATTCATAAATTAGTTTTCTGTTATGGTGCATAGTCAGTCAGCAAACCAACAAACCAGGTCCTCATACAGAGTAACTCCTCCATAAATGTTTGTTAACATTTCAGAATCAGAGACAAGGCAGGAGAAACCAGATAAGTGTTTTTTACATTTCTCCTACTGGGCATCTCCTAGCAGCCAGAACACCAGTGACTACAGATTCTTCCTGACGATTTGAGCTCCTCTATCATGAAAGAGAACCTGGTAATTTTTCTGATCCTGGTTGTATCTAATATTCTTTGGGAATATACAATTCTTAGTTAATATTAAGCAGGAAAAAGTTTCTTCTTGTCCTGGTCCCTGTCTCTTTGTAATTAATCTATTCCTATTTTTTTCATTGTTTCAGGCATTTTGAGCTAGAAGGAATCTTTGCTGATAGATAAATCTAGAAAGCTTAGTCATTGTTACATTCAGTAAATAGTTTCCCAAAACTTGCTCAGGATGATACAATGAGATTAAAGTTAAATTTATGGGATGAGAATTTAGGTCTCTTGAATTCTAGTCCTATGTTTTTGTTGCGTGATACTTTTTGTCTTTGCACCTATCTCTTGATCTCTGGAGTATGGAGGGATACAAATGCTTATATGGTTATTTTTATACTTTAATTAATCCATGACTTCATTAGTGGAAATAGTCACTCCCTTGATGCAAATCACAACCCTTATAATTTTGGTAATATTTGTGTTATGTTTTCTCATAAATCTTTCAAGGAGGATCTATCAAAAATACTGGAAATCTTTTTCTTTTAATATCTAGTTCAGACAATCTGACATCTTTCCATAGCTATTGTATATAAGTCCAAGGTTTGCCTTGGGAACAATACAGTCCATTCCCAGAATATCTCTTCCTTGCCTTATGCTATCTTGTTTGGGAAAATAAACTATATCCATTCTCAAATCTCTTGGCTTTAAATCCAAGTGTAATTAGCAACCTGCCTCCTTTTTCTCCAGTAGGGAAAAGTTGGACCCAAATCTTTGTTTTATTCTGATTTGGGAAATAATAAGGTTGTTAGTTTGCCTCTTGGACACCTAGAATGCCAAAGAATTAATTTTCCTTTCCAGTTTTGAATGCTTTTAATTGTTAAAATCTTTCATATATTGAGATTTCGATCTTTCTTTTCTATGATCCTGATGCTATTAGCTGGAGTTATGCAGAAGAGGTCCATTTCCTTTTCCCTCCTGGGAATCCTTTAAATATTTGGTGTTAGAGATTATTTTACCCCATTTTCCTTATCTTCACCAAATTAAGTATATTAAATCCATCATATCTTATAGTTTGAGTATCACTAGTATCCATTCAATTTGCTTGAGAACAGGACATACTTTTTTATCCAGTACAATCCTTGATGTAATTCCCTCATAAGGAAGAGCACCCAATATTTTGGCAGCCTTCCTTTAGGTTTCTGAATATTTCTGAACATATTATTAGCATAATTTTCCCTGAGATGGGAATATTATAATATTTTTTCTTTAAGGTAAGGAAGAATCATTACTATAAATATGATTCCTTAATACTTTAAACCAGTGGAACACACACACACACACACACACACACACACACACACACACACACACACACACACACACACTTCATTTCTTCTCTTTTGCTATATGACAATCCTGTTTTCCTGTCTGATTGCACTCTTTAATGATATATTCAGACTACTTCAGGGGTATTTTAGTGTAAAGTGAAAAGATTAGGCTGCAAATGGAAAATTTAGTATCCTGAAAAGTGACCAAAGTCAGAATCACATAAACATATTTTCATAGAATTTCTTTTTCTTTTTCTTTTCTTTTTTTTCTTTTTTCCTTTTTCTTTTTTGCAAGGCAATGGGGTTAAGTGGCTTGCTCAAGGCACACAGCTAGGTAATTATTAAGTATCTGAGGTCACATTTGAACTCAGGTACTCCTGACTCCAGGGCCGGTGCTCTATCCACTGTGCCACCTAGCTGCCCCTCATATAGATGAGGAACTGAGGCAGACATGGCATAGAATTTCAGTGTAGGAAGAGAACTCAGTTCAAACTATAACCCCAAAGAACATCACTTTTTTTCTAGTGATAGATAATGTTTAATATTTAAAAACAAAACAAAAATAGAATAAATAACCCCCCCAAACAACCCCCTGAAACAAACAAAAATCCAGACTAAATAAAATTTACAGTAAACGTACCCAGCAAACATCTGTATATGCAAGTAAATATTGTGTCTGTTACTGCAGCATGGACCTCAAACAAACTATATAGAAATGTTCTGGGAGGTTGGGGTGGATAGAGGAGGGGTAGTCACAGATTTTAACTCATGGGAGGAGACAAGATGGGGGGAAATGAAAGGGGGGGGGGAAATCAATATTTTTCTTAATTCTGTCCATATAAATATATTCATAAAGACCAAAAAGAGGAAGAGGAGATGGGGGTGGTAGGAGAAGGGGAGGAATGGGGGAGTGTGGGACCCCTCATACCACCCGTCCCCAAATGAAAGAAACGTACTGGGTCCAGGATGGGAAAAAGGGATGTCCAAAAAAGGAGGGAGAGGAGTAGAGGGGGAGGGAGGCAGAGAAGAGAGAAGCCACCCAGAGAAAGGGAGGGAACGTGTGCGCGCGCTATGGCCTGATCTCCCCAGCTCCGTGCAGGTTCCCATGTGTGTCTGGACCAGCCTCTCCGTCTGGGCTTTCTCTGCGTCCCTAGCCCAGGCCACCCCGCCCCAGCCCGTGGGCTGGCCTCTGCCCCTCCCCTGCCGCTCCGGGATCCTCAGCTCTTAGTTCTTTTTGGCCTCTCGAAGTCTGAAGCGATAACGGAGTGGTGGAGGCGGAGGGAGGCGTGCTGGGCCGCCCGCCCGGGGGTGAGGCCGCCAGGTCTGTGTGCCGGCCCTTCTCGGCGGTCCCGTTGTCGCCCGCCCCTGCCCCTGGCAGCCCCGGGCAGCCCCTGGCAGCCCCTGCCCCTGGCAGCCCCTGGCAGCCCCTGGATCTTGGCTCCGGGCATGGCCAGCTGAGTGAAGGGCATGTCGGCCTCCGTGCGCGTGATGCCCTCGGGGCGATCCGTGCCCTCCGACTCCTGCTCCGGGACAACAGCCGCAGTCCCCAGGGCGGCGGGGGCAGGTTTGAGTGCCTGCCTCTTCCCTGGGTTTCCAGGCTTCATTCCCGTCGGAGAACAGATGGACAGACTGTACCGTAATGGCTGGTCCAGGAAGGAGTAGTGCCCATTGCCCTGGACAGGGCCAACAGGTGCGGGCACTGTGTAAGGACAGGACAAGGGCTGATGGGGTGGGGGATTGAGTGGGATACGGGTATTGATCTGGGGCTATCTTCAGGCTTGTACAGGTCTCCTGGCTTCGCAGGCTGGTCCAGGCTGGTCCATGCTGGTCCATGCTGTAGTGTGTTCAATGACTCCACAGAACCACAGATGGGGTCTGTGGGGAACACTGGGCACATTCAGTTGCATGACCACCACAACCGTCCAGATGGGGACACTCCTGAGTACTGCTGTGGCATCTGTGGTGGGCTGCAGGGGGAAGGAGACTGAGGCATCTGGTACTGCTCAGAGCCAGGGGGCTGCAGAAACCCTACTGAAGGGCCTGTGCCATTCTGCTGTGCTGGTAGAATCACCCTGTCGTCCGCAGGCCTGCTCCCTGCTGGTAAGCGCTCCTGCACTGACTGGCCAGCAGGGAGCAGCAGGCCTGCCAGACCGCATTCTGGGACTCATTGGGAGCTTGGTATGAAGGTAGCAGAGTATCCTGGACCACTAGGTCTTGCGTCTGGTCCCCCGTGTTGCTCCTCTGGTTGCTGAGAAGGCCTTGCTTCTGTGGCTGCTGGATACCCATCAAGCCCTGGTAGGCTGCCTGCTGCTGGTTGGACATTATGGGCTGTAACCCAGGTTGCTGAGATAGCTGAGGCAGCTGCTGACCATGCTGGGGGCTGTAGGCCATCGGGTGAGACAGGCCAGTCTTGCTGGTTGGAGTTGGGATACTGCCCAAGAGGAGAGTAAAAAACCTTTATCTGTTGTGGGGGCTGTATGGAGCCCTGAGACTACAGGTCTTGGGCCAGGGGAGCGTGGCTGGAGGTGAGGAGAGGCTGGTCTGTGGAGGCCATGATGAAGCCAGGCTGTGGAGGGTGTTGGGAGAGAAGTGGGGGCTAGAACAGGGCTGAAGATGAATCAGCTGCTTTGGGGGAACCTTGTCAGCTGAGGCTCATCTGCCCAAAGGGGTTGCTGAGATCATCCGTCATATTGTACTTTTGGGGTGGAGAGACTGGCAGGAGGACTTGGAGACAGGAGCCTGGAAAGTACTGAACAGGCTGCTGGGAGTCCTGCAAAGCTGAGACGGCCTGGAAGATCACGTGGTTACTGGGGGGTGGCTGTTCCTGGGCTGTGGGTGGGAGAGCTGGATGCTGGTGCTGCTGCTGCTGCTGCTGCTGGGGAGCACAGGGGAGAAGGCCCTGGACAGGCTGGGAGGAGGTGACCTGGCTGCACACTTCTGGGGCACCAGGGCTAAATCTGGCCTGGAGATTCTTCCTGCACTGTCTCCTTGATTGCTCCCAGTGCTGTCACCTCAGGTGGCCACAGAAGCTTCTGGCTTTGGTCACAAAGACTAGGGACAGAGCCATCTGAGTCTGTGCTGCTCCAAGGTTGGGGCTCCAGAGATTTGAACTTGCTGTCTGTGCTGCTCTGTTGGCTGCTCAAAGTACAACTCAGCCCCTCACGGTTGCCCTGGTCATCATCCTGGTCCATGCTGGAGTCATCTCTTTTCAGGATGAACCTCTGTTGAAATTCTACATTCTTCTCATCTTTGAACCTCTATTCAGATATCCTTGTGTTACTGGTTTTGTTGATGATGACAGCTTTTCCAGTTTGTTAACATTGTGGTCCATTCCAAAACAGGCAGCAACCCAGTGTAATGGCATCTGGTGAGATGAGGTCATCTGAGGAAATTTCTTGAACTGGTTATTGTTGTCATTAATGAATTCCAGAATCACTTGTTCTAACTTTAGCAGTCCCTTAGGCTTTTTTTTTTTATTGTATTTACTAGAAATTCATGTAGGTTTATTCCAGTGAGTCTGTGTATTCTTGACTGTAGTCTCTAGACAGCATTTGCCTTGGGACTTTTCCTATATTTTTATCTTCCTCTTCCTTTTTTGATCCATCTTTTGTAGACTTCTCTTCTTTATCAGAGGGGCCACTGATATGCAACTGAATTATACCCTGGGTAACCAGTGGCTCATCAACAAAAGGAGCACTGCCACACCACTACACACACTGCCAGGTGCCGCACCAGCTTCAGTTTAGTTGGACTTAGCTCTTTTTCTGGCATGTCCATGGTTGGAAGACCGTTTCTGTTTCTCCTGCCGAACACTAGGATCCTTAGCCTCCTTCTCAATCTCTTCCTTACTTGGTGACTTGGATGCAAACTTATCCTTGTGTACAGACTCTTCCACCAGCTTCCCCCCTCCCCTTATTCTTTCATTATTTCCAAGGTCTCTTGAATAGTGTTACTGTTAGATATCTCCAACAGAATATAGCAGGGTCTATGGACACTTGCTAGTCCTCATCTGCCCCACTCGGGGTTCTGGCTGTCTCCTCACCCTGCCCCCGGCATGGCTCTGCCTGTACCCCACTTTCCCCTGGAGTACCCCCTCCCTCACTGTTGTGGCCTCAGGGGCCACTCACTACCCCACACTACCCAGGGGGAAGGAGGGTGCACTGCGTCGCCCCCCCACCTCCATCACTTTTTTTTTGCTTTTTTAATTTATTTTTTTATTCTCATTTTGTACAAATGTTTTTTTTTTACATTAATAAAATATACTTGTTTACAAGTAAACAAAATACCCCTCCTCCCATGAATATAGATAGACTTGCTTGGGTGAAAAAGTAAAGGAGAGAGAAAAAAAATTAAAATTAAAAAAATAATAGTAATAATTGTAGGTATGGCCAGGTGGCGCAAAGGATGAAGCACCAGCCCTGGATCCACGAGCACCCAAGCCCATATCCAGCCTCGTAAACCCAATAATCACCCAGCCATGTGACATGCAAGCCACCCGATCCCTACTGCCCTGCAAAAACCAAAAAGAAGAAAAAAAATATGACCCAAAATAAAATAAAATAGTAATAATAGTAGGGGTGGCTGGGTGGCAGTCAGAGCATTGGTCCTTGAGCCAGGAGCACCTGGGTCTGAATCTGGCCCCAGACACCCAAAGATCACCCTGCTATGTGGCCCCAGGCAGGCCACCCAGCCCCACTTGCCCTGCACCCTCCCCCAAATAATAATAACAAAAAATGTGCTTCAGTCTTTGTTCCAACACCAACAACTCTGTCGTGGGTGGATCACATTCTTTATGATAAGTCCGTCACAAAAGTTACTTCCATATTTTTCCAAGATTGCCATTGCTGCTTGCAACTCTCTCCTTTCGTATTTCTCCACTACCACGTGCTGTAGGGTTGCTGAGTGGCATAGCAGACAGATCCCTGGTCCTGGGGGCCAAGAAGCCCTGAGCCCCCATACCACCCCTTAGGCCCAGAATCCACCTGGCCCTATGGTCCTGGGCAGGCCATCCAATCCCAGCCCCTTGCAAGAAGTAAAAAAGAAAATGTTATATCTGACCACTCTCCTCCCATGGTCCATCCTCTCTTCCTTTATTCATATCTCCACCCCTTCCCCCTGCACCCCCCTCCTTCTTACTCCAGTTGTCTATACCCCATTGAGTATATTTGCTGTTTCCTCTCCTAGCCATCACTGATGAGAGCAAAGGTTCCCTCATTCCCCCTTGCCTCCCCCCTTCCATATCATTGCAATAGCTCGTTGTAATAAAAAAAATCTTATGTGAAATATCTTGGACTATTCCCCCTCTCCTTTTTCTTTCTCTCTTTCCATTTCCCTTTTTTCTATTGATTCCATTTTTACACCATATTTAATCTTTGAATTCAGCTTTCTCCTGTGCTTCAACTATAAAAGCTCCCTCTACCTGCTCTATTAACTGAGGTGGTTCATATGAATATTATCAGTATCATTTTTCTATACATGCAGTTCATCCTCATTAAGTCCCTCATATTTCCCCCCTCTCCTCCAATTTCCATGCTTCACCTGAGTCCTGTATCTGAAGATCAAACCTTCTGTTCAGCTCTGGCCATTCCAAAAGCAACCTTTGAAATTCCCCTGGTTCATTGAAAGTCCCTCTTTTTCCCTGGAAGAGGACATTCAGCCTTGCTGGGTAGTTCATTCTTGGCTGCATTCTAAGCTCTTTTGCCTTCTGGTATATTGTATTCCAAGCCCTACGAGCTTCCAGTGTAGCTGCTGCTAAGTCCTGTGTGATCCTGACTGCAGCTCCATGATATCTGAACTGTGTCCTTCTGGCTGCTTGTAATATTTTCTCTTTGACTTGGGAGTTCTGGAACTTGGATATAATATTCCTGGGGGGTTGGTTTTTTGGGATCTCTTTCTCGGGGGGGATCGGTGGATTCTCTCCATTTCTATTTTGCCCTCTGCTTCTAGAATATCAGGGCAATTTTCCTGTAGTAATTCTTTGAAAATGATGTCAAGGCTCTTTTCCTGATCATGACTTTCAGGTATTCCAATAATTTTTAAATTATCTTTCCTAAGTCTGTTTTCCATATCAGTTGTTTTTTCAATGAGATATTTCACATTTTCTTCTAATTTTTCATTTTTTTTTGGTTTTGAAGTATTGATTCCTGATTTCTGGTAAATTCATCAATCTCCCTGAATTCTATTCTTTGTCTGAAGGATTTGTTCTCCTCAGAGAGTTTTCTTATCTTTTTTTTCCATCTGGCCAGTTTTGCTTTTTAAAGCATTCTTCTCCTCAATAACTTTTTGAACTGTTTTATCCATTTGACCTAAGCTGGTTTTTAGCATGCTATTTTCTTCAGCATTTTTTGTGGATTTCCTTGACTAAGCTGCTGACTTCATTTTCATGTTTTTCCTGCATCTCTCTCCTTTCTTTTCCCAGTTTTTCCTTCCAACTCCCTCATTTGATTTTCAAAATCTTTTTTGAGCCCAATTTCTGTTTTTCTTGGAGTCTTTAGATGCAGGAGCTTGTGCTTCCTCATCTTCAGACTGAGTATTTTGATCCTTCTTGGGCTCATTTGCAAAATATTTCTCAATGGTCTTCCTCTTATTTCTTTGCATGTTCATTTTCCCAGCCTAAGTCTGTTTTTTGGGGTGCTTCCTGAGCTTTTGGGACACTCCCACAAGGGTCTCAGTGTGTGAGGTTCTGTCCTCCCTCCTGGTCTGTGAATGACCATAAGCGCCCCCCTCTGCCATGGGGCTGAGGTAAAAGGGGGCTCTGCTGTTCTATGGGGGGGCCTAGACTGCAATCAGTATCTGAATGTGTTCAGAGCCCCAGAGTCCTGTTCCAGGGGCAGAGGACAGAGCTAGGCAGTCTCTCTCTCTTCACTCCCCTCCCTCAGCTCAATGGGCTCATGCCCTGGGGGCTCCTGCTTACAGGCTCCGCCTGCTTCTGTTTCCTGCATCAGGGCTGTGGAAAGACCAAGCTGCTTGCTGTGTGCACTGGGGGCTGGGCTCCAAGGGCTCGCTCTGGCAGAGGTCCCCCTGCTGTTCCCCCACTTTGTGCCCGGTGCTCCCTAGGGTGCAGCTCAGGAGGCTCCCCTGCTGCTGTGAGCCGCGGCTCCCAGCACCCTGGGACTGCCTCTGGGAGGCTGAAGTTCTTTGGCTCTGGCGGGCCACCCCTCTGGCGGGCCGCCCCTCCGACCCCAGGGAGCAGAGCCTTTCTGCTCTTTTCCAGGTTACCTTGAGTAGGAGAACTGCCTCACTGGGTCCCTTTGTGGGTTCTGTCTCTCGAAAGTTTAGTTAGAGTCCTTAGTTTATGAGTTTTTATCAGAGAGCTCCTAAGACTTGATCCCTTCATGTAGCCATCCTGGCTCCGCCCTCCACCTCTATCACTTTTAAAAAATATTTTATTTGTTTTTCCAACCATATGGAGTGCTAATTTTTACCAGTCTCTTTTTGCAAGGTTTTGAGTTTTACATTTTTCTCTCTCCCTACCTTCACTCCCCCCTCCCCTGTTAGAAAGCAATTTAATATAAAATCTACAATTATAACCATGCTAAATATAGATCTATATTGATCAAGAACATCAAGAACATCTTTACCAATATTATTTAGAATAGGCTATTGTAAAATCTTAGCAGACAAAGATTATTTATGAAAAATTTTAAAAAAGAATTATTATCCTATTGGTATTTTTAAAACATCATCTGTAATTTCAAAGGTGAAGTCAGAGTCTTGATTTGGAAATTTCTTTCACAAATATGTAAATAAATCTGTAACAAAAATTTGGGGTTTAGAATATTAAGGAATCATATTTATACTAACAATTCCTCCTTACCCTAAAGAAAAAATATTATAATATTCCTGTCTCAGGGAAAACTTTGCTAATAATATAAACGTATACTATGAGAGACTACTCCTGTGAAGCCCTAGTTTTGATGGTTACTAGCTGTGTAATTGTGGGGAAAATCACTTCATATGATTCTCAGTGTTACTTTGGAAAATTAGGATAATAACATTTAATTCACTATTTACCTCATAGTCATTGTGAAGATCAAATGGAACATAAGTCTAAAAGTGCTATGTAATTTTCAGTGACATATTGCTAGTCATTGATGGCGGTGATTGAAATGGTCATTCTTCTAAATTTCAATCTCTCTGGGTGAGATAGGACATTGACTTTGAAAAGCTTAGCAATGTCAGTGCATTGTTCTAAGCCATAGGAGGAGAGATTGAATATAAAGAATTGGGGCAGCTAGGTGGCCCAGTGGATAAAGCACCAGCCCTGGAGTCAGGAGTACCTGGGTTCAAATCTGATCTCAAACACTTAATAATTACCTAGCTGTGAGTCCTTGGGCAAGCCATTTAACCCCATTTGTCTTGCAAAAAAAAACATCTAAAAAAAAGATTGAATATAAAAAATTGCTAAATGAGATATAGAAATAATAATTTTAGGAGCTCAGAAGATATATTGATCACTTCAGGCAGAGATGATCCCTATAGACTTTAAAAAGTGAGTGTCTAATAAAAGGTCTAGCAATAGCATTTTGTTGTTCAATAATTTCAGTCATGACTCCCACTTGGGGGGTATTCTACCTTGGCAAAGACAGGAATAATTTGCTATTACCTTCTCCAGTTTATTTTACAAATGAGAAATGGAGGCAAATAAGGTCAATTGACCCATCCAGGCTTACATAGCTAGTTAAATGAGGAAAGATTTGAATTCAGGAAGATGAGTCTTCTTGCCTTCAGACCCAGTACTCTAGTCACTTTGCCACCTAATCACACACTAACAACAATTTACATTTAATAAATGCTTATTGGATGAAGGAAGAAAAATTTGAACTGAACTTTTGAGAACTGGGTGAATTGAAATAGGAAAGAGCAAATTTCAGGTGAGATAGTGTGGTGTACTAGAGAAGACCAGCTGGAGTATAGCCTAAATGCAGGGCAGTAGGGAGAGATGAGGCAGGAAAAATTATTTAGGGCTGGGAAGATTGGGAGAGATAGAATAAAAGATATGGTTGAGAAAGAGTAACTTGCTATGCAGGATGCATGGAAAAGGAATCAGTAAAAATTGTGATCAAAGCAATGTGATCAAAAAGGCTATTTTATACTCTCCACATTGTTATTATACCATGTATTCTTATTTCTATTTAAAAATGTGCTACACAACATGATCAATATGAATCTATTGTTTGGCATGGTTATAAATGAAGAGCCTATATCAGATTGCTTTCTGTAAGAGGGAGGGGTGAGGGAAGAGGGGGAGGGAGAAAAATACAAAACTCAAAACCTTGCAAAAAAGTACCATTTCATATAGCTGGAAAAAACAAATAATTAAAATATTAAAAAGTACAACAAACTTTGGTATCATAGTTCTAGGGAGAAGGGGATTTTTCTTTCTGCCAAGAATTTCTTGAAGGCCCCTTTCATGAATTTATTTCTTCAACTATATATGAAAGTATTGGTGTTACCATAGTGTGCATGACTGACATGACTGACTCCTGGACTATGGAGTTTGTGGAAGAACATAATAATTGTCCCATAGAATAGAGATACTGAGAGGTGGGAGCCACAGGTAGAAAAGGTGTTGGGAATCTTCCTGACAGAGAGTATAGCTAAGAGGTAATGAGGGTAAGAACTAGAATAGTTATATAAGGAATGGAATAATGTGAATGAATGGGTTATTACAGAAGTAAAATCAATAGAACTTAGCAATTGGTTAGATGTTGGGCACAAAGGAAGGGAAAAAGGATTCCATAATTTCAAGGTCAGATGACTTTGAAAATGCTGTTACTCTCAATAGAGTTAAGGAGGACAGAATAAGGGACTGTTTAGAGGTATAGATAATTGGTTCAGTTTTGGACATATTGAATTGTAAGACTGATTTCAGTGGGGGTGGGGAGTAACATCCAGGTTCACATTTCAGCAGACTTTTGACAATGTGAAATTGGATTGTTTTTAGTGAGGCTGTCATGGATGGAGACACAAATTTAAGAGAAATCGTTGTGGAGGCAATAAATAAATGAAACTAAGGGAGAACATAATGAGAGAAGACATCTAAAGGGCTAAGCTCCCCAAACTGAAGGATTCTTTTAAGAGAAATATGAAACATTAAAGACAGCTCATGTTTTAGGGGAATGAGTGTTTCATCTGAATCAAAACTTTGCTTTCAATCTTGGCTATTCTCCTTTGTGACACTGGTAAAATTGCCTCAACTTACTAGAAATCTATTTTCCCAAATATAAAACGGCAACATCTTACTAGTTCATTACTTTTAGCTCTAGGTATTTGTTCTTTGTTGAATGAATTAGTTTTCAGTATCTTAAGTCATGAGCTACTTATCACATCTGTTCTCTACCATTTATACCTACTCTCACCCCTAAGCCACTGTCTGCTGTGCTTGCACTGATTTCCAATCTCCATCCACATTTCTGGGAATGTTTCTTTCCCCCATGGTAGGAAGAATAGTTGATCACTGACACTGACTGATTCAGGTGGTGTAAATCTTTACTTTTTAAGGCCCAAGCAGAGGAACCCTGGGAAAGTTCCAGTCTGACCAGCAGGTGTTGTGTTCATTTCTAGTGTCCACATCTCTTTAGCATTCCCAGAGGTGCTTGCTATACATTCATCTATTTATAAAACCAGAAATCCTTCATAATTTATTATGCATTCTTAATTTTTAAATTCATTCTCATATGTATTCATTTGTTTCATTCATTCCCAAAGCAATTACTGATAATTTGCTCTGAGATAAGCCCTCTATTCCTTTGTTTCAGAGGTCTCCCATATTATAGCTGCTTGATGCAGTTGGAGACAAGGCCTAGGGAAACTATATAGGTATTTTGGTGTTTCTCAGTTTCTTCTAGAATGGGATGTGGAAACTTTTTTTCCATAAGAACCATTTGGATATTTATAACATCATTTGTGGACCATACAAAGTTATCAATTTAAAAATTAGCCAACTATATTTGGTCAAATGTTTAATTTATTCCTCCCCTAAAAAAGCTTCTAGATTTATTGAATTTCAAATCCTGCCTGTGGTTGCCATGGTTGCACCAGACCAAATGATTGACAGCCCACATTCAGATGTTCCCTACCCCAGTCCTAGAAACTAGAGCCCTCAGCAACAGATCTCTCCAAGCTCTTTCTGGCAATGTACCCATTCACAGTGACTTGGATTGCCTTGATCATTAATTCTGATTTCTCTAGAGTTACAAGGTACTCAGTTGATATTAAGGAAGAAAAAATACTTCCTTGTCTTATCCTTCTTTAAATATCTCTCTGTGTATCTGTTTCTTTTAATATATTTGTAAAATTCTTTGAGCTGGAAGGAACCTTTACAGAGAGATCTAATCTAATTACTTTTATGATATAGGAAATAGCAACGCTGTCCCTCCCGAAAGGGGACAAGACTTGATCAAGGTTCTACAGTGAGCATGTAGTTAAATTAGTACAAGAATCTAGGACTCCAAGGTGCCAGTTCTTGTGGTGTTTTCAAGGGACCATGAATTCTGTCTGTCTATTTAATTCCTTTTGGCTCAACATTTGTGTGTAAAGGCAAGATGACTCCAATTTACTTTATTTATTTATTTATTTTTTAGATTTTTCAAGGCAATGGGGCTAAGTGGCTTGCCCAAGGCCACATGGCTAGGTAATTATTAAGTGTCTGAGGTCAGATTTGAACCCAGGTACTCCTGACTCCAAGGCCGGTGCTCTATTCACTGTGCCACCTAGCCGTCCCTCCAATTTACTTTAGAAGGTAGAAAATAAAATGCTGGATGAATTCCAAACTAAAAAGAATGACTGCCCCATGTAAACTTAGTTCTTTTGACCTGACTTAGAGAATTGTTAAGTTGAAATCTCAGAACTAACTTGCATTATAAATCTTTTTTTTTTTTTAGGTTTTTTTTGTAAGGCAAATGGGGTTAAGTGGCTTGCCCAAGGCCACATAGCTAGGTTATTATTAAGTGTCTGAGACCACATTTGAACCCAGGTACTCCTGACTCCAGGGCCGATGCTTTATCCACTATGCCACCTAGCTGCCCCAAATGATAAATCTAATACCATGTATGGCACATAGTAGGCACATATGTTTATTCACTGTGAAGAAGAATTATCTGCTTCTCCTGTCCCTGTCCCTGTCCCTGTCCCTGGTACTAATTGGGAAAATTATTTTTGATCATTGAATCTTGGTTCTTTAATCTATAAAAAGGGTTGATAACAATACTTGGATTATTTACTCTACAGTGTTGTTGTGAAGATTCAAAGGAACAATGATGCAAAAGTGCTTTGTTACCATAGGGTGATATATTTGTCTATGTTGGTGATTGACTTGTTAGTGTAGCAAAAAGAGCCCTGAAGTTGGAGTCAGAAAGATCAGAGTAGTTATCTTGATTTAGTCATTGAATAGCAATGTGACCCTTCACAAGTCACTTAACCTCTCAACACCAGTTTCCTCATCTGTAAGATGGAAGTGATAAATGGAATTTGTCCTTCATTCTCGAAGAAGACCATGACATCAGGGATGCCATGACAAGTACATGAATTTGATTTGAATGAGGGAGTGCTGTGCTAAGTCACCCGTTTCATTTTCTCCTCTAGAACCATTTGGATCCAGTGGCCAGATATGAATCAGGACAACTGGAGATGGCCCTGGATACTAGGCAATCAGAGTTAAGTGACTTGCCTGAGGTCACACAACTCAGGTGTCTGAGTTGGATTTGAACTCTCATTCTCCTGAATCCAAGACCATATAAATGTGAGCTGCCACCATTTTAAAGTAGGATTTTAAAATCTGAAATTCATGCATTGAAAAAATTTCTAATAACTGTGTTTCAATGTAATTTATTTCTTTTGTTATTTTAGGTATTTTATTTTATGAACTTCACAATGTAATTCTGAGCAGCAGTTCATAGCAGTCGATAGGCTTCATTCACCAAGTAGTTCAGGGAGTTCAGGACACCTAAAAAGTTAACAAGTCTTGTTTTAAAGAAACATTGATAAGATGGGAAGTATTCAAAGAAACATTCAAAACCACAAAAACAAAAAAGTGTCAATATAGGGAGATATTGGAGAGGAGAAGAAGGAGGAGGAGGAGGAGGAAGAGGAGGAAGGGAAGGGAGAGAGGGGAGGGGAGGGGAGGGGGAGGAGAGGGGAGGATGAGAACAAGAAAAAAATAGATTGAGCAGGACTGAAGAAGTCAGAGGGGATGGGATATAAAGTCCACATTTGAATTGGGTAACTTCATTAGTTGAGATTAGAAGGAAAGAAAGAAGAAAATATAAGAAGATAATTTGAGATACATAGGGAGAAATTAAAATCAGATGGCCTTAATGTTAATTAAATTAAAGGTGTTGAGTAAAAACATTCCTAAACAACTTAGAGTCTGGATAAACTGTCAGAATCATAGAACCACTAAATCCTGGAGTTTCAAATTCAAAAGCGAGATTAGTAGTTCACTAGTTTAACCTTTATCCTACCTTCTAATCGCCTTTACAACAATGTTATTTAAAATAAATCATGGGGGCCGCTAAGTGGCGCAGTGAATAAAGCACCGCCCCTGGAGTCAGGAGTACCTGGGTTCAAATGCGGGCTCAGACACTTAATAAGTACCTAACTGTGTGGCCTTTGGGCAAGCCACTTAACCCCACTGCCTAGCAAAAACCTAAAAAATAAAATAAAAAATAAAATAAATCGTGAACTTTTTTGATAGTTTAGTTAAAAAGACTGAGGCATTGAATTCTACCTAGAACATTTCATTTTAAAATGCTCTTTTATTGTATTCTTTTAAGTATAATTTATTTCCATGATTCCATGGTATGGGGGAATTCCTGATGTGGAAATTCCCTCAACCAATGGGGAGAAGGAATTTATTTGAAACTTATGATATTAGAGTTGTCTTGAGCAAGTTGAATAATAATAATGTTTAAATTATACTGTTTTAATTAAGAATTCCCTCCTCTCCCTTCAAATCCATAATTATTTTCATATTGATGTGGGATTATTATTGTATCAAAAAAGGATTATTAAATTTATTTATAAAGAATTGCTAAATTAGATAATTTAGTGATTTAAGAATTTGGAGGAGGGATAAATCATTTCATTCAGGATGGTTGAGTGAATGTAAGGGAGCTTTGTCTAATAGAAGATCTAATATTTACTATGCATTTAATCTTTTAAAATCATTAAAAATATATTGATAAAGGGGAATTTGAACTGGACTTTAAAGGGCAGAGAATGTTGAGAAAAGAAAAGGAGAGCACTCCGTCTGGGAAAGTAGGTAATAGTAAACACAGCAATAGGAAAGCTGATGAGACTAGTCCAGTTATAGTACAGATTATATGTAGAGGAGCAGGGGTGGGGGAGAAGTCAGAAAAGTCAGCCTTAGAGGACTGAATAGTTTTTGAGTAGGAGATGGGTGTATGAAAGGGGAATTATCCTGTGGTACTACAGGATAGATGGAAATGAATAGGAGGAAATGGAAGCAAGGAGATGATGTAGGATATTTTTCTACTCTCCACAATATTGTTATTAATATTTTTAGATTTTTCTTTATTTTTGGAAATTAATATTTTCCTTTTTCTAATTACACATAAAGATAATTTTCAACATTCATTTTTAAATAAAATTTTGAGTTTCAAATTTTTTCTCCCTCCCTCCATACCATTTCCATTCCCCAATATGGCAAACAATCTGATATAAGTTGTATGTGTGCAGTCATATAAACATATTTACACATTAGTTATGTTCATATATTATTATTATAAAATGCATTCTAACTTATTGTAAAGAATTGTATTAGTATCCTTAGCATCACAGTCATAGGGAGAAGGAAAGTTTTCTTCCTTCCAGAAGTTTCTTGAAGGCCCCTTTCATGTCTTGATTCCTCAGACTGTAGATGAAGGGGTTCAACATTGGTGTTACCACTGTGTACATGATTGACATAACTGTCTCCTTTATTGTAGAGTTGTTGGCTGAAGGGCACAAGTAGAGGCCAATGATTGTCCCATAGAAGAGAGAGACCACTGAGAGGTGGGAGCCACAGGTAGAAAATGCTTTATGTATGCCCCTAATAGAGGGCACCTTGAGGATAGAAGAGAGGATACGGGCATAAGATGCAACAATTAACAGGAATGGTACCACAAGAACAAGCCCCCCAAAGATAAAGATCATGAGCTCATTGATGTGGATGTCTGAACAAGCCAGTTTCAACAGTGCAGACATGTCACAGAAGAAATGGGGGATTATGTTGTTGGCACAAAATTCTACCTGGGACACCAGGAGGATATGCAGTAAGGAGATGGAGAAAGTCAAGACCCAGGACAATGCTAGAAGGGAACCACAAAGCTTAGGGCTCATTATGACTGTGTAGTGCAGTGGGTAGCAGATGGCCACATAACGATCATAGGCCATGGCTACCAACAGAAAGCTCTCCACATCTGCAAATAAAAGGAAGAAGTACAATTGGGCCAGGCAGTCAGAGTAAGAGATGGCTGATTTTGGGCTCTGCATGTTTACCAGCAGTTTGGGGATGGTCACAGAAGAGAAGCATGTGTCAGAGAAGGACAGGTTACTGAGGAACAGATACATGGGTGTGTGTACACGGGAATCCACATAGATCAAGAGGATGATGAGCATATTTCCAAGGACTGTAATAAGGTACATGGCCAGGAAGAGGGCAAAGAAAGGAGCCTTTAGTTCTGGTTGGATAGGCAGGCCCAGGAGAAGGAATTCGGAAACAATAGTTTGGTTCCCCTTTGTATCATCAGCTTCCTTCATCTAAAAGAAAACAATATTCATTCATTAAAAGAAAAATCAATAGAGAAATGCAAATTAACTTAGAAATACCATATCATACCTATCAGATTGGTCAATATGACAAAGAAGGAAAATGTAACTCTTGGAGGAGTTGTAAGAACACTGGGACACTATGTACTGTTGGTGAAGTTGTGAACTGATCCAATCATTCTAGAGAACAATTTGGAACTCTGCCTATAGGGCTATAAAAGGTATATATATCCTTTGATCTAGCAATACCACTACTAAATCTGATTCTCAGAGATCATGAAAAGGGAAAAAAATCCCCCATATATAAAAATATTTGTAGCAGTTCTTTCTGTGGTAACAAAGAATTGGAAATTGAGGCAATGCCCATCAATTGGAGAATGGTTGAAAAAAGAATTTGTGGTATATGCATGTAATGGAATACTATTGTGCTTTTTTTGCAAGGCAATGGGATTAAGTGACTTGCCCAAGGTCACACAGCCAGTAATTATTAAGTATCTGAGGTTGGATTTGAGCTCATGTACTACTGACTCCAGGGCTGGTGATCTATCCACTGTGTCACCTGGCTGCCCTTGGAATGCTATTGTTCTGTAAAAAATCATAAGCAGGTGGATTTTAGAAAAACCTGGAAAGTTCACTGATGCCGAGTGAAATGACCAGAAAAAGGAGAACCTTTTACACATTAATAGTAAAATTGTCTGATGATAAGCTATGATAGACTTAGTTCTCAGTAGTTCAATGATCAAAGAGAGTTCCAAGAGAATTGTGATGGAAAATGGAATCCACATCAAGAGAAAGAACTATGGAGTATGAATGAAGACCAAAGCATACTATTTTAACTTTTTAAAATCGATTTTATGTTTTTTTATCTTATGACTTTTCCCTCTTTAGTTCTGATTTTTCTTTCTCAATATGACTAATATGGAAATATATTAAACACAACTGTACCCATATAACCTTTCTCAGATTACTAATTGACATAGGTGGAGTAAAGGGAGGAAGGTTGAAAATTGTGGACTCAAAATCTTACAGAAAATAAATGTTGAAAACTATTGGAAAAATTGGAAAAATAAAATAAAAATGAAAGAAAATCAAACTATAATTTTTAATAACTACACATTCCTCCTGTCTACAATTACATAGTTGGAAGGAACCTTAACAATCAATCCTTTTTTTTTAAGAGAGAAAATGGAGTCTCAGAGATTTGTGAATAAGTGGTTGAGTTGGATTTGACCAGGTTTGAATTTGTCTGTTCTCAGCTGATAAATGGAACAAATTACTTTGTTATGCAGTGAGGTACTGGCACTTTGAGTGTTCAAATTAAGGTTGAATGGATACCAATTAGGATTGCTTTAGAGTGTATTCTTCTTCTGGGTCAATGATTACATGACTTTTAAGAATTTCAGGTGCTCATCTTCCAATTAACCATCTTACAGCTATGAGGTCTTGTGATGATGATCTGTTTTGATCAGCATCTGTTACTTTAAAATCTTCAAACTGAACTTGTTACCTAGCACATTTTCTTAGCATTCAAAGTCCAGTCAAACTTGACTTCCAATTAATAAGTGCTCAAAAACCATCCCTATCAATGCAATAGCTAATAGAGTTAATAATGTAGATCTGCCACAGGATTTCCTTTGGGAAGTAGCTTAGTTATCATATCCCAAGGATATGATAAGGTTTCTATACCCTGTTCCATAATTAAGTTTGAACTCATCAAGGGCAAGGGAAGTGAGGTGGTGCAGTGGATGGAGCACTGGGCTGGAGTCAGTAAGACCTCAGTTTAAATCTAACCTCAAATCTAGCCTTTCTAGCTGTGTGACCTTGATCAAGTCCCCCATTTGTCTCAATTACCTCAACTGCATAATGAGCTAGAGATGGGGTGTTGTTCTTGGTTCCTGAAGAGGATCAAATGACAGAACTATACTGGGGTCAAGGTACAGTGTGTCTGACTGTGGCAGATTAGACCACTACAAGCTAGGAAGATTCTACCATATAGATTGGGCACAAATAATTCATCTGATCATTTGGAACGGAGATGTCTCTTTCTTTTGTACTTCTGCAATTCTTCTTTGCTCATAGTGACAAAGAAGGAAATGGCAAACCATTCCAGTATTTTTACCAAGATAACCCCAAATGAGGTCAGGAAAAGTAAGACATAACTGAAACAACAACCACATCAAGGACAGCCAGCAGTTTTCTAATGTACACTTTGGTTATTGACTTGTGACTGAATTGACTTGTGAGATATTAGAAAACTCAAAAGCTTACAGTATTAGTGAGTGATCTGTGATGAAACATGGTATTTGTTTTTCTTTAATTTTTTTGAATTCCATCTGATATGACTCTCTTCATTGGGATGCTATAGCTAGGGACCTAGAGCACAGCACTCATTTCTTTCTCCAACCTTACCTTTTTCTGTCATCCAACCTGCATTCTTTATTGAAGTCTAAAGCTGAATTATGAGAAAGAGAGGAGAAGTCTGAGAAAATGTCAGTCAGAGTAAAAGAATGTCATCCAGTCCCTTAGGATGATCAATTTTATTCAGAAGAAAATTTCAAATCACTTCAACAATTGTTTTAATTTAATACCTGTAATGTGTATAGATGATGCTAGCACTTGAGAATATAAAGGGGAAAAGAAAATAATCCTTTGATTTGAGATTGTATTCTGCACTATGCCTGGAGATATATTAGAAAGTAATCTGAGAAGTGAGGGAATACCAGCATTGGGATTTAAGTAGCCTGGAAGGTTTCTTGGAGGAATGGCCTTTGAGTTGAATAATGAAAAGTGGGATTCAATAAGGTGAAGATTAGATAGAGTACTTTTCTCACACAGTATGGATGAGGTGAAGGAGATGGTTCATGAGCTTTTAAGGGAGTCAGAAAATGTTGAATTTGGAGATCAGCTAGTAGACCAGTTTGGCTGAACCAGTTTGAGGAAAGGGCAATAATGAAAACAAATCTTAAAAGATAAGTTGGAATCACATGAGTTCCTATACTAAGGTAAAGCTTGTCTTTATCTCAGAGTATTGCAATACTGAGTCACTTAAAGTTTTTTTTTTAAAGAAACATGTCTCCTTGAGAAAAGATTATCTTGCATTGGGATCATAGGTCACCACTTTTGACAACTGGAATGCAGACTTTTCATCTCTTCCAAGCTCCCCGTTAGCTCACCTGGCTATCTTGAGTGGAGTTCCAGGCCATTGCTCTTCTTTCCTGCTTTCTTGAAGCATTCTTGACTCTCCTCAATGTAGTATTCAGCTAGTTCTCTCTCTCTCTCTCTCTCTCTCTCTCTCTCTCTCTCTCTCTCTCTCTCTCTCCTCTGACACTCACTGTCCTTCTGCCATATCACAGTCACTAGAGACCTTTGCTCCCCAAGAAACTTGTTAGTAATCAACATGGGGATGTTTATGTGTCCAGGTTCCCTCATTCTTTCCCTTACTAGGTGGATCTCTCTGGGACATATTAGTTGTTTGTACAAATGTTTATACACCTAATCATTCTTTAGGACTCAGGATATGTTCTAAGTCTACTTCAGTCCATTCTAATTTGGCTCACCTTTTACCCTGTTATGCTATTTTTTTATCTGACTTATACATTATAGACCTGGATCATTCATTCATAAATGAATGTAAAAGTACTTATTGAATGCTATGTCCCAGACAATTTGCTAGGAACAGAGGTTGCAAAATACAAGCAAATAAAATCATTCCTTCCTTTAAGGAGCTTACATTTTAATGGGGGAAGACATTATATGGGGAGTGGTGGCAAGGAAGGAAGAAAGGCTTTTGATGGGAAAATCTGGAGGAATGGTGATTGAAATTATAAGATAGATATGTACATTGATTTTGTTTTCAGAGAGAGAGTTAGAAAGGAGAGGGATGGAAATATGGGAGGAATTTTAATCTGGGCTATGGTCTGGAGAAAGCCACTTTGGAGGGCCTGAGATCAGGACAAGATAGAGTGAAAACTCACCAATAGAAGCCCAAAGTGGCTTGTGGGAGAGAAGTGGGAAGGATGGACTGTAAGTGGTATATCAAGTTTTATGGCACAGGAAATCATGTTCGTACAGAGACAGTTTCCTGACAGTCTTATGTTTTTGAGTTTTCTGTCCTTGTCAGTCTATGAGATCCTCATTAACAGAAATTATATATTCTTCTCTTTCTGTTGTCTTCAAAGGCATGCTAGCAATTCAGTAAAATTTAACATATATGTATATATATACATATATATATTTAACATAATGATTTGCTGATCTAGGCTGCAGAAATAAAATGAAAAGTAATATATTGCCTTTTCTCTGGAAATATACTATATAGCAAGGTATATTGAAAAAGACACTCAAAGAATGCCCAATAGAATGCCTTAAATGCATAGAAGTGGTCAAATTAAGAAGGGAGATTCAGTAGGGTTTTGTTGCTTCTAGCTATATGTGTTAGGAATTGCTTCAAAGAGAAGGTGTCACCTAAACTTTGAATTGAAAAAAAATTGTATTTCCATAGGTAGAGTTATGGAATTCTATTTCAGTAATTGGTTCAGGTCCAAATGTTTGGATGTTAAGAGAGAAATTGAGAAATGATTATTGGGTCAATGTAGCTATAATGTCAGCATGAAAGAAAGTCTCATGCTTGTATGGCAATGTATTCATTCATATTGACTGGCTGTGTCTGGATCATTGCTTTTGATTTTCCTGATTTTCTCTAATAACTTAGTCATAGACACAAGGTAGTCAGTTGATAATAAAGATGAAAAAAAATACTTCCTTGTCTTATCCCACTTATCTCTCTCTCTTTCTCTGTTTTATCCCACTTTAATTCTCTCTCTGTCTGTTTCTTTTCATAGGTTCATTAAATACTTTGAACTGGAAGGAATCTTTGCACAGGGATCTAGTCTAATAACTTTTACAGTTTAGGAAATGGCAACTCCTATCCCTCCCAAAAAGGAAAAAGACTTGATCAGGGTAATACAGTGAGTAAGTGGTTAAATAAGTTCAAGAATCTAGGGCTCTAAGGTCCCAGTCTTGTGATATTTTCATGGTACCATGCATTCTGTCTGTGTACTTAATCCCATTGACATTGTGTATGGTGGCAAGATGACTGACTCCAGTTTACTTTAGAAGGTGGAAAATAAAATGCTGGATGGATTGGATGGTCTGGATGGATTCCAACCTGAATAGAATGGCTCTCCTGTGTAATCTTAATTCTTTTGACATGACTTAGAGAATTATTTAGTTGAAATCTCAAATGAAACTATACTTGCATGATAAATGCTAGATCAGTATAATGACATATAGTTGGCATACCTACTCATTGACTAATTTGAGGGAGAAGACCTGCTACCCCCCTTCCTGCTGGTTATTAGCTATGTGATCTTGGGAAAATTGCTTCTGATCCTTGAAGCATAGTTCTTTAATCTATAAAAGTATTAGTAATACTTTTATATCTTATAGGGTTATTATGAAGATTCAAAGGAACAATGATACAAAAGTGCTTTGGAACCATAGATTAATATATTAATGCTCTTTATTAATGGTGGTGATTGTCTTTTTGGTGCAGTGAATAGAGCCCTAGAATTGGTGACAGAAAGGCCTGAGTTAAATCTTGACTTAGTCACTGACTAGCAGTGTGACCCTGGACAAGTCACTTAATCTTTCTTAGCTTGTCTCCTCATCTGGAAGATGGGATTGATAACAGCATCTACTCTGCAGGCTTGGTGTGAGGATCAGAGGAATTAAGATATATAAATCACTTTACAAACAGTAAAGCAGCCTATGAATGTGAACTATTGTGGTTATTACCATTCTAATGCAGGAATTTTAAGCAAGGTCCGTGAACTTTTTAAAATATTGATAATGTATTTCAATATAATTAGTTTCCTTTGTTATCATAGGCATTTTATTATATGTAATTCTGAGCAGAGGTCCATATGTTTCACCAGGTGGTTTAGGACACCAAAGAAGTTAAGAAATCCCATTCTAAAGGATCTTATATTCTACTGGGGCAGATTAGATGTTCATATGGGAAAAGTTTAATAATAATTCAAAAAAACAGTCAGAACCACAAATGAGGAACCAGTAATCAAAATAAAGAGTTAGTTTGAGAATATATTGGAAGGGAATGACAGAGAGAGAGAGAGACAGAGAGAGATACAAAGAAAGACAAGCAGACAGACAGATGGAGAAAGATGGAGGAGTCGAGAGAGAATAGAAGAAAAACAATAAGAAGGAGAAGGAGAGGAAAGAGAAGGAGGAGGAGGATTGAATAAGACTGAAGGGGTCAGAGGGGATGTGATTAAGTGCATATTTGGATGGGCAATTTAATTAGTTGAAACTAGAAGAACAAAAGAAAATATATAAAAAGATAATTTGAGAAACATAAGGTAGTAATTCATATCAGATGGCCTTAATCTTGTTAATTAAGTAGAAAATGTTGAGTAAATATATGACTAAATAACTTAGTGTCCAGATAAACTTTTTCAGAATCATAGAACCACAGAATCATGGAGTTTAAAATTCAAAAGGGAGCTTGTAGTCCTCTAGCTTAACTTATATCCTATTTCGCAATTGCTTTTTTTTTTTAGATTTTTCAAGGCAATGGGGTTAAGTGGCTTGCCCAAGGTCACACAACTAGGTAATTATTAAGTGTCTGAAGCTGGATTTGAACTTAGGTCCTCCTGACTCTAGGGTCATGCTCTATCCACTGTGGCACCTAGCCACCCCTTCCCAACTACTTTTACAACAATATTCTTTAAAATAAATCAGAGAAAAATGAAGACTTTGTACAGATATTAAAGCTATAGATCCCATCAAAAAAAAAAAGAAAGATTCTAACAAGTTTTCAGCATCATAGAGGATCTTCAGTCAAGGTCTGTCTGGGGGAAAGGGGAAGTAAAGCTTAGCTAGCAAGAGAGTAGGAAAGCCAATGGGAGGCTTCTATCCACAGGGCAGCCCTGGTCTTAGAAGCTGGACAACAACCCAGGTCCTGGCAGCTAGAAGCAAGCCAGCAGGGGAGGGTCCCATCTTCAGAGAAAGTCTGAACCTTGGGATCACTGGGGCAATGACAGGATTGGGTTAGGAACTGCATAGGTTGAGCTTGGATATAAAATAACAAGCAAACCTCTGCATAGGCAATACCTGGGCTGCAAAGGCAATTTCTTGGCAAGCAATAAACCAGGATCAGACCCTAGTCCCAGCACAAAAAGTTCGCAACTATACTTCCTATACTCTATGAGCAGAACTCAGCAATCAGAAAGGGCAAAAACACAAAAATGGTGCTAACCATAGAAAGCTACTATTCAGATAGAGATAAAACTGCTATCCCAGAAGAAGAAAGCAATGACAAATTACTTACATGGGAATTCTCAAAGGAGTTTATGAATTGGACTTAAATCAAAAACCTCATAAAAGGGTTTAAAAAAGGGTTAAAAACCAAAGAAGAGAAGAAGAAAAATGGAAAAAAAGAAATGAGAGCCATTAGGAAAATTATGAAAAATTGACCAAAGAAATCAACTCCTTTAAAAAATAAAAATAGCCAACTGGAAAAAATGTAAATCATCAATAAATAAAACTGAATACTTAGGAAGGGAATGCAATTCATCTCAAAATCAATTTGACCAACTAGAAAGGAATGCAACTTAGCAAAAAAGTAAAATCAACCAACTGGAAAAGGAAAATAACCAACTGAAAAGCAAAATCATCAACTGGAAAAGGAAAGCAACTCACTGAAAAGTAAAATTACTCAACTGGAAAAGGAAACACAAAAGCTATCTGAAGAAATAAAACCCCCCAAATTAGGGTTGGACAAATAGAAACTAATAAATCTATGAGGCACCAAGGTTTCATCAAACAAAATCAAACAAAATCAAAAGACTGAAAAAAAATTGAAGAAAACATAAAGTATTTTTTAGGAAAATGAAAGATTTGGAAAATAGTGCCAGGAGAGATTATTTATGAATTATTGATCTACCAGAAAGTCTAGATTAAAAAAAGGCCTGGAAAACATCTTTCAAGAAATTATCATGGGAAATTATCCTAAATATAGCAGATCAAGAAAACAAAATGGTTTTTGAAATAAATACACAGAACACTTCCAGAAAGATAATCACTCCAAGGACTATTATAGCCAAGTACAAGAATTCTCAAATGAAGGAAAAATACTGCAAGCAGCCAAAAAGAAACAATTTAAATACAAAGGAAGTATAATCAGAATTACACAGGATTTTAAAGGATTGGAGGGCTTAGAATATGATATTACAGAGGGGCAAAGGACCTTGGGTTACAACCAAACATTTACTATCTTGTGAAATACAGCATATTCTATCAGGGGACAAGATGGATGTTCAATGAAATAGAGGACTTCCAAAATTTTTTGATAAAAATGAATAGAACTGAATGGAAAATCTGATCTTCAAATATAAGACATAAGAGATATACAAAAAAGTAAATAGAAAAGGGATAAAAAATGCTAGTCAAGAATGTTAATTTGTATATATCCTCAAAAGGTAAGATAACACTTGTAAATCTTGAGAATTGTATTTCTCTTAGGATAGTTAAAAAGTTGAATATAATTGAAGAGATTATACTTAGAGGATAAGGGTATGGCTGGTTTTTGTCCTTAATTATTGAAGAAGACCAAAATGATATCACTATGTTTGAGACAAATTACAGTGTACCTGTCAGGGACTGATTGGACCAATGGAAATTCAGAATGTTCTACCACAGGTTGGGCACAGATAGTGCAGATGAACACTTGGGGTCTTTACCTAAACTTACACATCTCACAGTTCCTTTGAGCTACTTTAATTCTACCTTGCTTGTAAGAGCTCAGTACTTTCTCTGATGAGGGTACTCTATGATGGGCAGTCCTATGCCAGCATCTCCCATGCCTTACACTCAATTCTAAAGTTCCTAAGAGAGACCTTCAGGGTGTCCCAGTATTTAGAGTACTTAGAGGCTCTATGCATAATTAAATCAGTGACCTTTTTTTCCTAGAGACCTTACTTAAGGAGGGGGCAGAGGGTGGGAGCATACTTAGAAGGGCTGGACATAAATAGATTAGGAAGTGATTTTGCCTTAATCCATAGTTTAGTTAACAAGGATTTTAATACCTTGGCTAGGGTACTAAAGGGCCAGAGGGAGAGTACCCAATACTTTGGTTGGGGAGAATTGTAAGGCTATGGTTTGAGTTCAATAGAGAAGGGAGAGAGTGTACTTAGAGAGACTGGACATGAAAATATCATGATGAGACTTTGCTTGACATTTGGCTACAATTGGAGGGAGTGTGCTTGGGGTAGATATAAATATCATATGAAATGATCTAACTTTGCATGATGCTTTGGTTCATGAGGATTGTGTGGCCATGGAGGGAAATTGAAAAGGGGGTGAGGTATAAAATGACTATAATTTGATGTGATTTATGACTCTTGAGGAGTACATTTCTAATAAGATAGAAGAAGGGAGGGTACTCAGTGTAGGATAGGTACTCCTAGAAGAGGGCTAGGCAATAATGGATAAAGAACACCAGGTGAAGAGGCATACCATTATGGAAGAGGGAAATAAGACTGAACAGGTCAGAGGGGATACTATTAAATACACATTGGATGGGCAATTTAATCAGTTGAAACTAGAAGGAAAGAAAGAAAAAATATAAAAAGATAATTTGAGAAACATATGGGGGTAATTCATATCAGATGACCTTAATCTTCTTTTTTTTTTTTTTTTAGATTTTTCAAGGCAATGGGGTTAAGTGGCTTGCCCAAGGCCACATGGCTAGGTAATTATTAAGTGTCTGAGGTCAGATTTGAACCCAGGTACTCCTGAATCCAAGGCCAGTGCTCTATCCACTGCGCCACCTAGCTGCCCCAGCCTTAATCTTCTTAATTAAGTAGAAAGTGTTGAGTAAATATATGACTAAATAGCTTAATGCCCAGATAAACTTTTTCAGAATCATAGAACCACAGAATCATGGAGTTTTAAATTTAAAAGGGAGCTTGTGGTCTTCTAGCTTAATTTATATCCTACTTCTCAATTACTTTTCTTTTTTAGGTTTTTGCAAGACAATGGGGTTAAGTGGCTTGCCAAAGGCCACACAGCTAGGGAATTATTAAGTGTCTGAATGTAGATGTGAACACTGAATGAATCCAACTCAATAGATTTGATCCAGAGAGGGAATAACATACATTTCAAATTTGGTTTAAAAATCTGTCTTACCCTACAGGGAAGTAGATGGGGGGAAGGGAAAGAAAGGGGAAGAAGGAGTTGATAAAAGGGAAGGCAAAGGTAAAGTGGAAGTAAAATTAAAGTTAAAATTTAAAAGAAAAGTTAAAGGGGAAAGGGAGGAAAACATTGGTGAGGAGGAGTAAGAGGCAAAAAAGAGAAAAGTATAAATGGGGAAAGACAGCAGGGAGGGAAATAAAGAATTAGTAATCTTAATTGTAGATGTGAATGGGAAGAACTCTCCCATAGAAAGAAAGCAGATAGCAGAATGGATTAAAAACCAGAATACCCAAATATGTTGTTTATAAGAAACACATTTAAAGCAGAGAGATACATACATGGTAAAGGCAAAAGATTGGAGCAAAATATATTATGCCTCAGCAGAAGTAAAAAAAAAAAAATTAGGGGTAGCGATTCTATCTTAGACAAAGCAAAGGCAAAAAGAGATCTCATTAAAAGGGATAAGGAAGGAAATTACATCTTCTTAAAAGGTACTGAAAAGGTAATGAAGTTATGTCATTATTAAATATATATGCATGTAGTGGTATAGCATCCAAATTCTTAGAGGAGAAGCTGAATGAATTACAAGGAGACATAGACAGAAAAAAATTAATAATGGGGCACCTCAACCTCCCTCTCTCAGAATTAAATAAATCTAACCCCAAAATAAACAAGAAATAAATTAAGAAGATGAACAAAATCTTAGAACCTCTGGAGAAAACTGAATGATGATTAGAAAAGAATATAACTTTTTCTCTGCAGTATATGGCACCCATACCAAAACTGACCATGTAAGTAGGGCATAAAAACTTTCCAATCAAATGTAAGAAAGGCAGAAAAAATAAACACATGTTTTTCAGATCATGATGTAATAAAATTACATGTAATAAAGGGCCATGGAAAGATAAATCAAAATTAATTGATTACTAAATAACTTAATTTTAAGAATGAGTAGATCAAACAAATCATAGAAATAATCTGTCATTTCATTCAAGAAAAATGACAATAATGAGACATCATAACCAAAATTTATGGGATGCAGCCAAAGCAGTTTTTAATGGGAAATTTTATATCTCTAAGTGCTTGAATGAATAAAATAGTGAAAGAGGAGATAAATGAATTGAGTTTGCAACTAAATGAGCTAGAAAAAGAACAAATTAAAGATTCCACAATTAAATACCAAATTAGAACTTTTTTTTTGTTTTTGGCAAGGCAATGAAGTTAAGTAACCTAAAGTCACATGACTAGGTAATTATGAAGTGTCTGATATTAGATTCGAACTGAGGTCCTCTTGACTTCAGGGTCAGTGCTCTATCCACTGCATCACCTAGCTGTCCCACATTAGAACTTCTGAAAATAAAAGGTGAGATTAATAAAATTTAAAACAAGAAAACTGTATTTCCCCATGTATAAGACTCACCTTAATTTTGGGGCCTGAAATTTGAAAGAAAATGTATTACATAAAGCTATTAGACTCAATTTTTTTCATCACCTTCTGCTCATAGCTTTCAGGCATATTTTGAGCAAGTCTGGTGTATGTTTGCATGCTTAGTCCATTCTGTTTCATGAACCTGAAGCATCATTTTTGTCCTCCTTTGAAATCAGTAGCTTCTTTTTCATCAGCAATTTTTCTTGCCTCATGCTGAACCACCTTTGTGGACACAGGAATTCCAAATGCTCTTCGATCCATATCTTCAATTTCTCTCTAAATCAGGTCATTTTGTGTTGGGAGCCAGGGTCTCTAAGCTGTTTGACACAGTTGCAGCAAGAAGACTAGATTCAAGGCAGTCACACTGCCTGATGGAACAACATTTCCTTCTTCAATATATATATAGGGGATTCCATGTATACCCATATTTATAGGTCTATTATTGATTGCAAAACTTACTCATCCTAATAGTGGAATGACTATAAAGGAAGGATTTCAGAGAAATTCCTTGAATAAAACAGATTATGAACTCTTTCCAAATTTAACAGGACTGCCTCTCCCTGAGACATACAAAAGGCTTCAACATTATGAAATCTTTGGAAGATACAGGCACTGCGAGTTCCAGGGAGACGTCAGAATATATACAGGGAAACCAGATACAAGATGGGGTCAGAGAAAATTCCAGGGAAATTAACAGTTTTGCCCCCCTTATCATACACAGGAATATATGATAAAGATGATGAGAGAATAGTTAGTATAGGTAACCAATATGTGAACTCTAACAGCCTTAGTTTATTGGGAAAGAATAAAAAGTCATAGAAACCGTAGCATCTACCAACAAAGGCTGAAAGGAAAATTGGTTATTGAAGGAGTCAACGGATGGGTGGACAAACACAACTACCCTCACTATAGATTGTCAAGGGAGCATATCGAAAAACATTACATATGCGGCACAGAAACATAAAAGCATTCCATTAAACAAATTATATCAAAGATTATTATAAGGAAAGCTCTGTTTAATTAATAACTTTACTATGCAGCAACAAACTAGGCAACAGGCAGTTTGAGGTCATCACGGTCTGAGTAGGGACAAGAAAATTAACTACAATGATTTGATAATCACACTTGTAACCACTACATGATCAAACTTGTAACCATATGAACTATATGATTAATGATGAAAATTGTATACTTTTGTAACCAAGGAAATGATTTTAGTTTGCTTGTTTCATATGATTTTGAGACTATAAAAATAAATCTAAGCAGCTGACAGTCAGTCAACCTGCTCCTGCCTATACCCACTTGTTGACTCAACTCATTTTGCTGACTCCCTCCTGTCAGGTTCCAAGGACCCCCCGGAGGCAGGACCCCCACAGACTGGTGCCCGAACAGGGACTTGACAGGTAATATACCCCCCTCCTTTTTATTTTCTTAGCAGGATAGATAGGTTTCTGCTCGGGGAATCTGCAGGCCCCCTGATGAGAGTTATAGCAGGCAAGAAAGGGCAGTAATCTCAAGAACATCATGGGTAATAATAAAAGTAGGCAGAGAGTTCTTTTTATTGAAATTCTGACTCATTTATTACATAAAAGAGGAATCAAGGTTTCTAAGGTCCGAGTCACTCGATTCATCTCATTTGTGCGTAATTGCTGTTCCTTGGTTTCCTGAAAGTAGGTCTATAGATCTTGATATTTGGCAAAAAGTGGGAGAAGATATCAGAAAATATTATATAGAACAAGGACCAGAGAAACTTCCTACAGATGTGTTCAGTTTATGGAGCCTGGTCAAGGACACTCTCGATCCTGGCCATGAAATTACAAAAATAAATACTAAGTTATCATCTGCAGTTTGTACTGCAACTGAGGAAACTCCTTTATTAATAAAATCTAGAAATAACTTAAGGGCATCTCTTAGAGATGAGCCTGAGGAAGATCCTCCTCCTGATGAATTAACTCCTGAAGAAGAGGAGGATCTGGAAGATGAAGCAGCTAGTTATAATGATGATTGGGGTGCCTTTACTGTAGAAAAGAAGAAAAAAGAAGGAAATGTTGTTCCATGAGGCAGTGTGACTGCTTTGAGTCTTCTTGCCGCAACTGTGTCAAACAGCTTATAGACCCTGGCTCCCAACAATTTTGCTTACTTGCCTCTCATGTCCTTCTTCTGCCATGACATTTTCAGTTGTGTTTCTTCTTCCAGTAGCCAGGCTCAGATGGTTTTCTCAGTTGGAGGAGCACCAAACTGATGTTCAGCAGCATGATTTCCATTCACTATTTCCATTCACTAATCACTATTGATTAGATAAATGCAAATTAAAATAACTCTGAGGTCCCAACTCATACCTATTAGATCAGAAAAGAGAAATGATCAATGTTGGAGGGGAGTTGGGAAAAATAGAACACTAATGCACTCTTGATGAAGTTGTGAACTAATCCAAATAATTCAAGTAATTATTTGTTATTGTGTCCAAAGGGTAATCAAATTGTGTATACCTTTTGATTTAGTAATATTGCTACTAGGTCTATATCAAAAAGAGATCATAAAAAAGAAAAAGGACACACATGTGCAGAAATATTTTTAGCAATTCATTTTGTAGTGAAAAAGAATTGAAAATTGAGGGGGTGCCCATCAATTGGAGAATGACTGAATAAATTGTGGTATATGAATGTGATGGAGTACTATTGCTTTGTAAGAAATCATGAATGAGTGAATTTCTTAAAATCCTGGAAAATCTTGCATGAACTGATAGTGAAATGAAAAGAACCTGGAAAACAGTGGGCATATTAGCAACAATATTGTGAGTTGTTCCACTATGATGGACTCAGCTCTTCTCAGCATTTCAGTGATCAAGGACAGTTCTTAAAGTATTGTGATGGAAAATGCCACCTCCAGAAGAAAAAACTATGTACTCTGTATGCAGACCAAAGCATGCTACTTACACTTTTTGAAACTTGTTTTATCCTTTTTTCTTTCACATTTCTCATTAGTTTAGATTTCTTTACAACATCACTAATATGAAACTATGTAAAACATGATAGTATATCTGTTACCTATGTTAGGTTACTTACTCTCTTGGGAAAGGGAGGAGGGAAGAGAGGGTGGTAGAAAAATGTGAAACTCAAAAGCTTACAGAAAGATTACTACTGAAGCATATTTTTGAATGTAATTGGAAAAAATAAAATAAAATAACATTAAGATTAAAATAATAATATTAAAAAAAATCATGAGTGTCCAGACTTCAGAAAAGCCTTGAAAATTTTTTTTTTTGCAACACAAATGGGGTTATGTGGCTTGCCCAAGGCCACACAGCTAGGTGATTATTAAGTGTCTGAGGTCAGATTTGAACCCAGGTACTCCTGACTCCAGGGCCGGTGCTTTATCTGCTGCACCACCTAGCCGCCCCAGAGCCTTGAAAATCTTGCATGATGTGATGCTGAGTGAAGTGAACAGAAACAGTAGAAAATGTGCACATTAAGAGCAACACTGTGTGATGATCAACTATGATAAAATTAGAATTCAGCAATAGAGTGATCAAAGACAAATTCCCAAAGGTTTGTGATGAAAAGTGCCATCTACATCCAGAGAAAGAATGATGGAGTTTGAAGGCAGATCAAAGCAATTATTTTCACTTCTTTGAAATTTTTTTTGTTTCTCATTGTTTCTCTCTTTGTTTGGATTCATCTTTCACAAAATGACCAATATGTAAAGTTGTTTAACAAAGTTGTACGAGTATAACTATAGCAGATTATTTTCTGACTTGGGGAAAGGGGAAGGGAAAAAATTTGGAACTTAGAACTATTGAGATATTCTTGTCAATTTAATGCATTTGAACATTACATAGATTAATAAAAACCCCAAAAATATTTAACTAAATTATCTGTGAATTTCATTTGCTCATTTTCAAATTAGCCATCTTCCTAATTATTTGTCTTGTGATGAAGATCTTTTTTGACTAGCATCTGTTAACCTAAAATCTTCAAGCTGTTCCTATTTCCTAGCACATAAACTCAAATCAATACCTTAGCATTCATGGTCCTGCTAAACTTGACTCTCACTTACTGGCAAATAGGGGAGGCAGTGTGTCTGAGTTGCAAAAGTAGAACAAAACCAATTCTGGCTAATCTATCTTAGGAAAGTATTAGCATCCTTTCCCAGAAAGGAATTGCCCTTAATCACTTTTAATTGAAACAGACAACAGGACTTCCAATGAAGATATTTGTTAGGTAGACCACTTATTATTCTATGCAAGGAGAGTAATAATGTTAAAGTAACCAGGGAGAATCTTATGACAAGTGAGTTTTCCTGAATATTTTTCTTACTTTTCTCTGACCAGACTGAGATCATAGGATTTCAGCATTGGAAGGGGCCTCAGAGGTCATATAACCTAACCATTACCTCAACAGAAATCTCCCTTGTTCCCAACCTACTTTTTAAAAACATTTCTGACAAATGGTCATCCCACCTCTGGCTTGAAGATTTCCAGAGTTTGAGAGCTCACTATTCAAAGAAGTTTGTTCCATCTAACTCAAACAATACCTATGAAAATAGAAAAACAGAAAGAGTGCTGGCTTGGGGGTTGAGAGACTTGACTTCTAATTCTAATTCAACTACTTGTTCTCTATTTGATCTTGGGCAAATTTCTTCTTTAGGCAACAATCTCTTCATTTACAAAATGAGGAGTTTAGATAAAATCTCAGATCCCTTTTGAGTGCTGACATTTTCAGGTTGTACACAATCTCAAAAAATATATATCTTTTAAAATATATGAGTTTTTAAAAATGTTTGTTAGAGGTTGCTTTCAGCTTAAGTAAGATATATATATATATGTATATATATATATATATATATATATATATATATATATAAAAGGAAAACAAAATAATTATCTTTACTTAATTCTTTCTTCCCAACCTATCCATATCTCCAGAATAGATGATCCATTTCTATACCCTCCTTTAGAATAAGCACTTCAAGATGCCCTAGAGAACTTTTTCATTATCCTGGTGTTATAATTCAATTCCTCGCCTGTACAGATTTATTTATCTTTTTCTGTCATCTGACCTCTGCAAACGGTCTCAATTTTCTGGTGAATACATATAGTATACATACATGCTATTTCTCATGCCACATATGGATAACTCTCACAGATAAAAACATTTGCCTTCTGTTTCCAAATATGCCTCTGTGATTTTTACTCATTCAAACTCAGTTTTTTTCCCCAATGGACAAGAACAAATCTAATACTTCTTATATAATTTAACCTTGAACATTTTGAAAAGTAATTTTCCCTTCTCAACCACTTAAACCTTGCTTCTCTTTTTCTATATTAAACATATTTTCCTTCAAATAAGTAAATTGGAAAGTGTGACACAATGAAAAGAACAATTTGGAATCTCCTTGAGGTTTCACACCCTTTTAAGCAATCTAAGACTAGATATCTTCTACTTTAATAATTATGAATTTAAGATACTTCTTGTAAAAAGAAAATCTGTGATTTTTGTGATATTGCGTGACTTTGCTCATTATCCTTGCTTCCCTCCTTTGATTATTATGTAGTATGTCACTGAATTTTTCTTTAACTATGACACCCAGACAAAGTCACACCCCTGCAGATGTGGTCTGGCTAGTCAGAAAATGGTGGGACTAGAATCTCCCTTTTATTGGATGTTATAGTTCTGTCAGAGCCATTCCCTCTAGTGGCCCAAGATCTTGTCTATTTTTATGTCTGTGACATCACTGTTGATTCCTATGAACAAATGCCTGCAGTCCAGTAAAATCCTCAACTATTTTGTATATAATATGCTTCCTAGCCATGTCTTCCTCATCATGCTTTTATGTAGTTATTTTAAACCTAAGGTTAAGATTCATCCAACAATTACTGATAACTTGTTAATAGATAAGCCTTCTGTTACTTTGTGTAGAGGTCTCATATGATGTAAATGCTTGACGTAATTGGAGACAAAAAAATAAGGAAATTCAACTGGTATTTTGGTGTTTTTCAGTTTCTTTTAGAACTGATAACACCTCAAGCTATTTCTGGAAATGTAATCATTCATAGTGAATAGAATTGTTATTGTCGTTGTCTCTGATTTTTCTCTAGAGATACAAGATACTTAGTTGATATTAAGGAATAAAAAATACTTTCTTGTATTATCCCTCTCTGAATCTTTCTATATGTGTCTGCTTCTTTTGATAGATTCATAAAATTCTTGACACTGAAAGGAACTTTTGCAGAGAGTAATTCTAATAATTTTTACAGTTGAGGAAATAGCATTCCCCCTACCCCCCCCCCCCCAAAAGGGGAGATGAGACTTGTTCAAGGTCACAGTGTGAGCAAGTTGTTGAAATAGGACAAGAATCTAGGTTTCCAGACTCTTATGGTGTCTCCAGACACCTAGTCTTATGTATATTTTCATGGCACCATGCATTTTGTCTGTGTACACAATCTCTGATTAAGTTTCTGTGTATAATTGCAATATAATTAACTCCAGTTTACTTCAGAAAGTAGAAAATAAAATGCTAGATGTATTCTAGAGGGAATAGAATGACTCTTCTGTGTAATCTTAGTTCCTTTGACTTGTCTTAGATAGCTATTTGTTTTAAAATGTCAGAACTATACTAGTTAATAATTCCTCTTCTTTTTCTTCTTTTCTTCTTCTTCTCTAGTATCTAGTATATCTGGTATATAATATGTATTTCATGCTTATTGACTAATTGTGAGGGAGAAGACGTGTTTCTCCTGGTCCTGCTGTTATTTAGCTATGTGATCTTGGGGAAATTACTTCTGATCATTGAACCATGGTTCTTTAACCTATAAAATGGCTGATTATAATATTTTTAATATTTACCTTAATGGGTTGTTGTGTAGATCCAAAGGAACAATGCTGCAAAAGTAACCTCAGTATAATATATTTATGTTCTTTATTGATGGGGGCTGATTGATTTGCTGGTGTGGTAAATAGAGCCCTAGAGTTAGTGCCAGAAAGACGGGGGGGGGGGGGTTAAAATCTTGACTTGGTTACTGACTAGCAGTGTGAACCTGGACAAATCACTTAACCTCTCTTAGCTCCAATCTCCTTTTGTGGGAATGACAATAGTACCTAACTTTTGGCTTGGTGTGAGGATCAAATGAATTTGCATATGTAGATCACTTTGTAAACAATAATACAGTCTAAAAATATGAGCTTTTGTGGTATTACCATTTTCAAGTGAGAGTTTTCATGCTGAGGACCATGAATTTAAAAATTATTGATAGTTATGTTTCAATATAATTGGCTTCCTTTGATATCATAGATGTTTTAGTTTACATGCTTTACAATATAATTCTAAGAAAGGGTCCGTAGGGTTCACTAAGTAGTTCAGGGAATCAGGACACCAAAGAAGTTAAGAAGTCCCAATCTAAGGGCTTCCTGGTGCAGATAAGATATTTATGTGGGAAAAGTTTAGTAATAATGTTATATTCACGAAGCATTCAGAACCAAAAATAAGAAGCCAGTAGCTAAAATAAAGTCGGTATGGAACGATATTAGGGGAGAGAGAGAGAGAGAGAGAGAGAGAGAGAGAGAGAGAGAGAGAGAGAGAGAGAGAGTCAGATGGACATACAGACATAGAAAGATTGAGAGAAAGACTATGAAAAGAGAGAACTAGAAAAAGCAGAAGAAAGAAAAAAGCAGGAGAAGGAGGAGGAGGAGGAGGAGGAGAAGAGGAGGAGGATAAAGAAGAAAGAACAGGAAGTGATGTAGGACACAGGAAATGACTAATGTTGGACTTGAAGTTCTTGCCCTTTGAGACAGGAAAGACATACTTAGAACTCCACTGATGCACAATGAGTACTGTTTTAGCTACTCCTTGGAGGGTGGCTCTTGTGGATATATATTGGATAAGACCTGGAGCCAGGTGCTAAACCATTGCCCAAGTACCACCCTTGTCCAACCCACTATAGAAATACATTTAAGTAAGATCTCCTGGAAGAGAACTTCTTTTTCTTTTTTCCCTTCTCTTCTTTTCAGGATGGCCCTTTTCTCTCTCTGAGCCAGAACCACTTGCTCTTGACCTAGGCTGCTGGAGAACTATGGCCTCTACTCCATGTGGCCAGACTCCCTTGAGTCTAAGATAGCCAGTTCTTATGGCTGTTTCTCCTTTCTCCCTTACTCTCAGGAAGTCTCATCTACAACTTTTTTATTCAATCTGTCCTTATGTTTAAAGCCTCTACTCCATGTCAGAAAATTCACTCTAGTCTCAGCCCAGGCAGCTCTGCTGGCTGCTTTCCTTTCACCCATTCCCTCAGGCACCTTTCCTAGACTTTTTGGTTATTCATCCTTTCCTCAAGTCACTTGTAGCCTCTTCAGGAAAAAAAAAAAAGTTTTAATCTGTGAATTTTGCAGGCTTGTGAAATAAAAATTCTTGAGCTACTCTGTAAATTTTTTCACTTTTCAGGAGCTCACACCTTTATAATGGTGACACTAATTTCTCCCACAACAGAAGGAAGAAGGAAGAAGGAGGAAGAGGAGGAGGAGGAGGTGGAAGAGGACAATAGATTGAGCAGGGTTGAAGGAATCAGAGGGGATGGGATTAAATCCATGTTTGGATGGACAACTTCATCTTGAGACTAAAAGGAAAGAAAGAAGAAAATATGATAAGGTAGTTTGAGAAACATAGGAGGTAATTCATATCAGATGGCCTTGTTCTTCTTAATTAAGTACAAAGTATTGAGTAAATATATGACTGAAAAACTTAGTGTCCAGATAAAAATTTTCAGAATCATAGAACCACATGGAGTTTCAGATTTGAATAGGAGCTCAGTAGTCCTCTAGCTCAACCTCTCAATCATCTTTAAAACAGTTGCAGTCAAAATAAATCATGAAATTTTTTTGACAATTTAGATATGTGTAGGATAAAAATACACTAAACAAAATCTGCAGAGACTGGATCTGAGCAAAATGAATGTTTAATTGCTTTTCTCAAGAAAACGGCAAACACCAAGTCTCTTGGACCAAACAGTTGTACCCAAAGGACAGTCAAGCAAGATTATATACATCCTAATGTAGGCCCCCCCTTCCTACCTACCTTCTCCTCTAACCCATTCGCTGAGTCTCTGGAGACACAATGTTATTTGCAGAAAATCTACCCCAGCAACAGACACAGAGAAAGAGATGAAATGTTTTCACAATATTTTTCTCACCAGATGGTGAGATAATTTGGGACCTTCATCACTGTCTTAATGAAGTGATTCCTATGCTTATACTGTCCTCCCAGTTTGCAAAAATAGTCTTATCATAAAGCAGGTTTCTCTGAGCCTCCTTTGGGATATAAGGTTTTCTTGACCAAAACCAATTTTTAACTCTAAGAGGACTTCACTAGGAACTTTCCCACATAGGCATAAAGATTAAGGAATTGAATCTATTATCTAGATAAATTCATTTTTAAATCCTGCTTTGTTATATTTTTTTAAAATATAAATTTAGTTCAAAGAGTTCATGGTATGGGGAATTCATGATGTGGAAATTCCCTCAATTAATGAGGAGAAGCAACTTTCCAGAACCTTATGCTCTAAGAGAGTTGTCTTGAACATAGTATGTTGAATAATAATATTTAAATCAAACCATTTCAGTTAAGAATTCCCTACCCTTTCCAATAAAAATATAAAATAAAAGAAGAGAATTCTTCAATTTGTATACAAAGAATTGCTAAATTGGAGAATTTAGTGATTTAGGAATTTAGAGGAGGGATAAACCACTTCTGGCAGGGCAAATGAGAAGAAATAAGGTAACTATGCCAAGTACAGGATCTAATACTTGACAAGTAATCTAAATTTTTTTTTAAAAATGACTTAAAGGGTCAGCTAGGTGGCACAGTGGATAGAGCACCAGCCCTGGAGTCAGGAGGACCTGAGCTCAAATTTGACCTCAGACACTTAATAATTAAATAGCTGTGTGATCTTGGGCAAATCACAATCCCATTACCTTACAAAAACCAAAAAATAATTGACTTAAATATATATAAATGAAGGACTATAAAGAGATAATATTGAGGGAAAAAAGAGGAGAGTACTCCAACTGGGAAAGTGGAGTAATGGTAGAAGTAGTAATAAGGGACTGTGATGAAACTTGTTTGATTATAGTACAGATTATATGTAGAGGAACAAGGGGATAGAAGACAAGCAAAGTCAGTGTTGAAGGGTTGAAAAGTATTTGAGTAGGCGAGGATGTAATAAAAGGGAGATTTAAGTAAGAGTTCTCTGGTAGTACAGAATATGATGAGAATGAATCGGGAGGAAATTAAAGTTAGGAGATCATATAGGATTTTTTTATATTCTATTATTATTATTATTATTATTATTATTATTATTATTATTATACCATGAAGTCCTACTATTATTGTAAAGAATTGTGTTAGAAGCCTCAGAATCACAGTACCAGCTGAGAGTGGAAGTTTTCTTCCTTCCAAGATTTTCTTAAAGGCTCCTTTCATGTCTTGATTCCTCAAACTGTAGATGATAGGGTTCAGCATTGGTGTTACCACAGTGTACATGATTGACATGACTGTCTCCTTTATTGTGGAATTGTTGGCTGAAGGACATAAGTAGAGGCCAATGATTGTCCCATAGAAGAGAGAGACCACTGAGAGGTGGGAGCCACAGGTAGAAAAAGCTTTACGGATGCCCCTGACAGAGGGCACCCTGAGAATAGAAGAGAGGATACGGGCATAAGATGCAACAATTAGGAGGAAGGGTACTATAAGAACAAGCCCCCCAGAGATAAAGATCATGATCTCATTGATGTGGATGTCTGAACAAGTCAGTTTTAACAGGGCAGACAAGTCACAGAAGAAATGAGGGATTATGTTGTTGGTGCAGAAAGACAATTGGGATGTGAGCAGAGTATGCATCAATGCATGAAAGGTAGTTAGGACCCAGGAGAGCACCACGAGAGAGCTGCACAGCTTGGGGCTCATCTTGACTGTGTAGTGCAGTGGGTAGCAGATGGCCACATAGCGGTCATAGGCCATGGCTACCAACAGGAAGCTCTCTAGGTCTCCAAAGAAAAGAAAGAAATACATTTGGGTAAGGCAGCCAATATAGGGGATGGTTGGTTTCTTGCTCTGCATGTTTACCAGTAATTTTGGAATGGTCACAGAAGAAAAGCACATGTCAGAGAAGGACAGGTTGCTGAGGAAGAGATACATGGGCGTGTGTAGGTGGGAATCCACATAGATCAAGAGAATGATGAGCATGTTCCCAAGAACTGTAGTAAGGTACATGGCCAGGAAGAGGGCATAGAGAGGGTTCTTTAGTTCTGCTTGAATAGGCAGGCCCAGGAGAATGAACTCAGAGATAATGGTTTGGTTCCCCTTTTTATAATACACTTCCTTCATCTGAAAGAAAGCAAAAATACCCATAATTTATTTGAAAAGTAATTGTGGTAAATATACCTTCTGCATGAGACCTCATCCCTAGAGTTTCAGAGCTGGAAAAAAGCTAAGGGGTTACCAAGTATGATTTCTAATTTTTATAAGTAAGGAAACTGATAAGTAGAAAAGTGATCTGATCTAGGTTTTGGTGATAGAGATGACATTAGAATCTAGATGTCCTGCTTGATCATCTTGATCCAAGTCTCTTTCCATTCTCTTAGTTGGCCAAAAATGATATAATCTGACTATTATTATTGGTTTCTTTTCACAGAAAGATCATTGTGTATTGGATGGACACCTGCCAGAAATTCTTTCCAGGGATTTCTATATTGGGCAATAGATTGAATTATATGAGTTCTTGGATCTCTCTAAACTCTAAGATTCTGTGGTTCTACAAATTTCAACTATTCAGTTTAACAACTGCCATGTTTTTCATTAACTTAATGGCCATGTTTTCCAACTTAACCTTTTTCAAATGTTCAGTCTGTGTTTCCCCCAGAGGAAAAAGCCTAACATTTTCCTAGCAATTAATAGTACATCTGGACAGTAGGAGAAGAATGACCAGTCGATTTCAAGAGTACACCAGTTTCTCTTTCCTCATTGGACTTAGCTCAGTTCACGGACAAAAGGAGGAAGAACAATTTTTTTTTTTTTGGCAAAAGTTAGCCTCTCACTCAGGTGAAAGCACAGTGGATAACCTTTTCATCTTTGATGTCTAACCAAATTCTAATCTCTTGATAGTGTCTAGTTAAGATGCCTTCATTATTATTGGAATAAATTGTTCTCATCTACTCATTCTACCAGGGGAGATCTTCACATGCTTAGAAAAGACATCCCTCTAACTCACCAATGGGTTTGAGACCTCTCTGTTACTCTCATCCTAGCTTGGACTGATTGTTGTACATGCTATAGCTTCATGGTATCACAGATAAGAGTGAAATGGATCAGATGGACACCAAAGGTGGAAAGCAGTCCAGAAAACACCACAGCAACCCTTATATTAGAGGTACTAGTCTTCCCTGAATGCACCCTTTACCCTATACTGCATCCTGAGATACCACAAATCATCTCGACTGCTCTATCCTCAAGAGTGACATCTTTTCTGCTATTGTGATAATGCTGGAAGATAGCAGTCCAATATCTTTATATAACTGATCAATTTATGCATAAATTAAAAGATAAAACCCATAAAAAACCTTGGCAACAGTCAAGTGATGAAGCAGAAGGTGACAATACCCTGGGAGCTGTAGTCACAACCCTGTACACAGGAGGGCCAGAGAGTTGTTTTCCCCACTGGGAGTAGCAGTGGGATTTGACAGCTCTCTGGTTTTCTGAGCAGCCTTTTACCACACTGTTCACCTCCTGTGGGCAGCTAGGTGATGCAGTGGATAGAGCAATTATTTTGGAGTCAGGAGGACAAAAGTTTGAATCCAGACTCAGACTTTTGCCACTTATTAGGTGTGTGACCTTAGGCAAGTCACTTAATCCTGATTGACTTGCATCCGGGACCATCTCTAGTTGTCCTGATTCATATCTATCCATTGAATCCAGATGATGGAGGAGAAAGTGAGGTTGGTGACTTAACGCAGTACCCCCTCACTCAAATCTAATTCACATGTTTATCATGACATCATCTCCCTGATGTAGTGGTCTTTTTCAAAAAAGGGAAGGGCAAACTTTGCATTAACTTAACTCCCGGTGTGAGGAAGGGGCTAGAAAACATGCACTAATAATTGTCTGCTTACCCCCAATCCTGGTCTATTCATTAAGGCAGTCTGGGATTTCACCCTATGGTTGAAACAGAAAAAAAATATACAAAAACTGCAAAGATGATTTTACTCACCATCAGTACATGGAATGTGCAAACAATTATATACAACACAAAATCCACCAAATATGAGAGATAAACAGCTCTTGTTGCAAGAGAACTCATCAGGTATCACATTCCCAAAGTAGTCCTAAGTGAAATAAGAATAGCAAAGTCTGAATGCTGTGGACAAGTTCCCTTACCTTGGCAATGTACTTTCCAGGAATATATATACCTAGATGTTGAGTTGGATGTACACATTGCCAGAGCTAACTTATAGTGTTTTACAGGTTCTGAAGGAAAGTGTGGGAGGGAAGAAATATTAGATTAACTACCAAGCTGAATGTCTAAAGAGTCATTGTGCTGGTCTCATTATTGTATGCCTATGAAACCTGGGAAATCTACTGGTACCATGTCAAGAAATAGAATCTCTTCCATTTGACTTGTCTTAGGAAGATTCTGAAGATCATCTATCTGATGGATAAGGTACTTGGCACTGAGGTTCTTTCTCAAAATAAATTGCCATGCATTCAAAGTTTACTGCAGAGAGTGCTGATCACATTGCTTGAATGTCAAGAGTACACTTACCTAAAAGATTATTTTATGGAGAAAATCACAAAAGGACAAGTGCTTATATGGTAGTTAGGAGAAGCAATATAAAAAACACTCTCTACATCTTCAAAAACTTTGGTTTTGATCGTGCAATATAGAAAAACCCTGGCACAGGACTTCTTAGCATGGTATTTTCTCCTCAAAAAAAAGGTGTTTGTGCTCTATAAACCAGGCAAAATTGTATTAGCTCAGAAGTAGTATGAGATGTTCAAATTTAGAAACTTAACTGTTCATATGGACTATTTGTGCGTAACCTGTGGTAAAGCCTTCTGAGTCACATTTGGACACACTGTAGCTTGATTCTAATATAATGTAGTCACTTTGTTTCTTTCTTCAAGAACAAAGAATGACAACTTCCCAACCAAAAAGCAGAGTATTTTGAAGAAAGAAAGTAGAAAAGCAAAAGACTTGTGAATTTTCCTCCAAAATGCCTTATCTGATTGTGATTAGAGCAAGATCAGAGATTCATAGAGCTTCAAAAGGGGCAATGGACCTAAGTGTTTCATTCTAGTACAATCTCTATACTTAAGCAGGAACTTCCTTTAAAAACATACCTGACATATTGTCGTCTAACTATTATTGAAAGATTTCAGTGTCGAAGAGTTTTGCTTTCCATTCAAGGAAAAACTGTTCCATTGTTTGTTTTATTGTTGGTATCACCACACTAAATTTTTATTTATTTAGTATATCTATCTATCTATCTATCTATCTATCTATTCTATCTATCTAATCTATCTATCTATCTATCATGTCTATATGCACACATGTTGACTCCTCCATTAGAATGGAAGCTCTTTGAAAAGCAGGTATTGAGTTTTCATTATATTACTAATTTTTTGTGTTTTTTCATTGCCTAAAATCTTAGTAAATGCTTGATAAATGGTCAGTTGGTTCATGGTAAATTCTTAATCCAAATTGGGACCTAAAAAGAGGACTTTTTATTAAAAGTATAGTTTTTTATAAAATTTATAAAATTTATATATATATTAAAATTATACAATTATACTTTATAAAATTATAGTTTATAACCTTTTATAAAATTATACTTTTTAGTAAAAATTATAGTAAATTAAAATTATGCTTTATAAAATTATATAAAAATTTTTTAAATGAAAAATTAAGGGCAATTGTGTTTTTAGTAATTCAGAAGAGGGAATGAGTCATCAAAACTGGGATGGGTTGGAAAGACTTAAAGTCTTAAACAGGTAACAAATGGGGCAGCTAGGTCACTCAGTGTCTGAGTTCAAATCTGGCCTCAGACACTTACTACCTGTGTGTTCCTGGGACAAGTCTTTTCTCACTTTCCTCCTCCAAAATGAGCTTGAGAAGGAAATGGCAAACTAGAAATCTTCCAAGGGAAAAACAAAGTCAAATGGGCTCATGGAGAATCACTGAAACAAACTGAACAGTAACAAAAATGCATTTAATAATTGTTTATGAATCACTCACAAAATGATTCTATGAAGGGTGAATTTGAGTAGGGACTTTGGAAATGTCAGAATCTCCTTGCCAAGATTACTCAATCTCTTTTTGATTCCTTTTATTTTTATAAATAGCCACAACCAGCAAGCAGGTCATGACGTGAGCTCGGCATAACAACAATCATCCTCCAGATGAACTCTGTGGCAGCAGCAAAAATCCCAGAATTGTTTGACCCCATCCTCAGGTATCCCCTCATCTCAAACAACCTGAAGCAATGAAGTTTCATTCATGAAGGCCTTGCTATGACTCCCAACTCACCCAGTTGTTATTACATTGTCACAGGTACAGGTCCACTCTGTAGTCACTACTATTTGTATCATGGTTTGGCCTCATTTAAGTGGATTTTTCTTCCTAAGACTCATGTGTCTTAGGTTCTCTCTTTCAATGGAATAAATTATCTTTCATATAACCCCTTTGATTTTGCTTTTCTTTCATTTTTATTTCTTAGAGTTAACAGTGATTATGATAAACCTGTGTGGAGCTTTTTGTTATTTTCAAGGTTAACAGCAGCTATGTGACTTTGTGACTCTGGTTATTTATTTTCAGAGTTGACAAAAAAGCACGATTTGTTTTTTTAATTCAACTTTTTTGATCCTTTTGTGGTATTGGGATGGGAATATGCTAGAGTTAGCTCAAATTTGCTCATGAGAAGTGACTGTTAAATTTTCAGAAATTGACAGTTACTATAAATCAGGGCTTGATTTTGTTATTTTTGTTACTTAACAAAGTGATTGAGAACTTATTTGTAAAACAGATTAAATTTACATATGTGTCATATAAATTTCCCGCCCCCCCCCCCCCCCCCAGTGAATGGAGTGAATTAAAATGATCTCCTCAGATTCCTTCCAGGTTTGACATTTTACAGGATTAGGAGTTAAACTTGTGATTTTCATTGGTTTTTGGGACTTTGAGGTTAGGAAAACTTCTCTATTAATACAGGTTGACCTCCTTTCTAAAACAATCTCAAACAACCTTTCAGAGTACTGGGATTTTATACCCATGTTTTCTTGACTTTAAGGCTAGCTGTTCATTCACTAGGGACACATTGCCTCTTTGACATTTATGGTCTATGAAATCAATAGATGCTTTCTTAAAATACGTAGGGATTAAAAATTAATTTTTCTTCTATCTTCCATTCTTTCCATTTCAAATTCAACATCAAAAAGTAAATAAAAGCTATCATCCTCTTTTAAATTTTTTCATCTTGATCTGCCCACTTGACAAAAATCAGTAGATAATTCTTTATGCTCTTTATTAGTAGAGGTACATTAGATATCCTAGAAACAAGAGTGTCAAAATTCAGAGGCAGCTAGATAAAGGGGCAACTAGATTGTTCAGTGGATAGAGCACCAGCCCTGGAGTCAGGAGGACCTGAGTTCAAATTCGACCCCAGACACCTAATAATCACCTGTGTGACCTTGGACAAGTCACTTAACCCCACTGTCTTGCAAAAAACCAAAAAAAAAGTGTCAAATTCAAATAGAAGAGGGTCATTAATCCATTCATAGGGTTTCCTGAAGGCTAAAATTTCAATTTACTTTTAAAGTGTATGTATGGTTATCTATGTTTTTATTATATATTTATTTCTTTTGTTGAATATCTGGCCCACCATCAGAAAATATTGCTAGCTGATAGGGACCCTATCATGTTAGAGAAATAATTGAATTTTTACCCTCATATACTAATTTATCTGTTTTCTCATTAACTTGTTATATGCAAAACACCCCCAATTTTCTGGTGAACATGAAAAATTTCCCCTTATATAATTTATATTGTTTATGGACAGCACTAATAGATTAAAAAAATTATTCTTTTGAGCCAAAATATATCTTCTTTTTGGTAATTTTTCACTCAATGGATCTGATTTTATACAGTGGATCAAGTTGGAAGTCAAATGTATCAAACACAGTACAGACTTTAAAATATTTGATAAAAGAAGTAACCTTCTCCCCAAATGATATATGTTTTCTATACTAAACATATACCTTCAAGTGAGCCAGCTAGACCATGTGATATATTGGGAGGTGCAATGAATGTGTAGTCAATGGTTCTAGTTTCAAATAATTTTTAAAAGTTTTTAAGTGAAGGACATCTTTTGGAGATATTATAAAGGGTATTTTTGAACAGTTATGAATTTCACTAGATATGCTTTGAGTACTTTACAAGTCACAAATTCTTTGATTTTGTGATATTATATAATTTAAATTTTGTCCACTATCTTTGTTTCCTTCCTATGGACATTATGTAGTTTGTCATTGTCTTTCCCTTTAAGACAACATCCAGAATATTATTATTGTTGTGTGATCAGGTGTAGAACTGTGGGACTAGAATGCTCCTTACTCTGAACACATATCAATGATGACTCAATATTACATTCATTTTTATGTTCATGACTTTACAACATATTCACATGAATAAATACTTGCAAACATATAAAATTCTAAGGTCTTTAGCACACGATGTACTTTTTATCTGTTTTCCCTAGTTATCTGTGCACTTGATGTTTTGAACCACTATAGAAAACATTTATCCCCATTAAATTTCTTATTGTTGCTTTAGGTCATTATGATAGCCTGTTGAGATATTTTAATTTAAAAAAATATCCTGCCTATGTATTCATTCATGTCATTGATGAAAATGTTGAACAGAACAGGATCAAAGAAGGGACTCTGGGGTACTGCCTAGAAACTGTCCTCTAGATTGGCATTAGTTCATCGAAGATCAGTCTTTGGGTCTATTTTGAACCCAGATATCTGTATTATCTAATCCAGTGGAGTTAATCTCAAATAGAAATAAATCCATGTGGGATGCATATTGCTTTAAAAAACTTCAAATTAAGTTATCTGTATTTTCATTTTCTTTGTTAAAACTTTTCTCAATTACATTTTTATCTCATATGGGTCCCACTGAGAATATTGTGGATTACATACATTGGCACAAATTTGACTTGCTGAAATCTGACATACTATGCCTACAGTCTTTCCCTTCTCTAATCTTTTAGCAAACCTATCACAAATAAAATAGGATTAATCTGGTTTTCATGATTTGCTTTTGAGGAGCCCATGCAGTCTTATAGTAAATGCTGTTTCTCTTCCTAGGTGCTTAGGAATCATTTCTCTATTAAGGCTCCCTTCCTACTCTGGAACTAAGTTAATACTCATTGATCTATGGTTTGAAGAATTCACATTTTTCCTGTAGTGAATATTGAGACACTTGGCCATCTCTAGTTCTGTGAAGTGTCCCATACAGCATGAGTTAAGAAATCTCATTGTCAGCTACTCTGTGAGGTAGTCCATTTGTTCCTAGTGTCTTGAAGAAATATAGGGCAATGAGCTCTTTTCTAACATCAATGGCTCAGATAGCAATATTGTGCAGTAGATCAAGTACTACGTCTGGAGTCAGGAAAACCTAAGTTCAAATCTAGTTTCAGACATTAACTGTTTGACTTTTGTTGATCAGCTCACTTAGCCTCCATTTGCCTCAGGTTCCCCATCTATCAAATGAGTTTAATAATAACACCTACCTTGTACGGGTGTTGCAAGAATCCAATGAGTTACTAATTGTAAAATACTTAACATGATGTCTGGCACCTAGCAGAAATTATATTAATATCACATTTATCATTATTATCTTTATCAGTGTTATGAATTTCAGTTTTCTGATTGAACTGACTCCAGAGAAGTCATTATGGCATCTGGAAATAGAAAACACTATAGCTAAGTGACCTTTGATGAGGCATGGCATTTGGCTTCAGTTTTATGCTGTGGACCTATATATCCTTTCCTGAGATGATGCTTACCACTGGGGGAGTTGTTGCTAGGGATTTTCTCTCTTTCTTCTCCCTACACCTTGACCAGTACACTTTTACTGAGGTCAGAATCTTCTTTTTCTGAATATGAATTGTAACAGACAGGGATGATGGTCATGGTGGTAAAAAACCAGAGAAGATGAAAATAAGAGGGCAAAGGGAATCACCCAGCTTTGTCTTGGATCAGTGATGTCATTCATCAGAGGAAAATTTCAATTTCTTTAAATTCAATAAATATTTATCAAGTGTATGCTTGCATTCAAGGCATTAGTTTTAAAGTCAAAGTTCACCTCAAGGAGACTGCATTATTAATATCTATCAGTATAATGGAAAGGAATGTGAGGAAACATAACCAACTATTCTTTGTAATTGATGCCTGATACAATTTTGAAGAATAATAAGAATTCAGTCAAGTGAAGATGTGGAGAGATTGCATTCTAGGCACAGAGAAGGCATGAAAATGGAATAGAGAACATTGAGTTTGAGGAGTAGCTAGTCGGTCAGTTTGGCTAGAGAACTGAATGTGTGCAAGTCATACGAAGTTAATCTGGAAAAATAGTTTGGAACCAAGTGGGGGAAGGACTTGGACAACAGAATAAAGAATTTTGATTTTATCCTAGGGCCATATGGAACCATGTGAGGTAGGGGTGTGTGTGTGTGTGTGTGTGTGTGTGTGTGTGTGTGTGTGTGTTCATGTGTGCGTGTGTGTGTAAACTAGTGCCTTTGGAAAGAACAGACCAGATAAATTAGGAATAATAATAATGATAATAATGATAATAATGATAACAACAACAACAACAACAACAATAATAATAGTAATAATAATAATAATAATAATAATAATAATAATACTATGTCACGGAGGTCAGGAATCCAGACAGTAAAATTCCCAGTTTCTTCTCAACTTACCTGGATAGCTGAATGAGACTCTAGGATATTGTTCCTTGGTCCTGTTATTTCCTCTGCTATCTACATGATTCCTTATCTTTACCCCAGTTCTCTCCCTTTCTTCAGTGTCCTATGCCCTGGAGACCTAACATCCCTAGGAAATTCATTAGTGACAAAGTGAGAATTTTCTTGTGCTCAAATTCCTTTTTTCGTTTCCCCAGCAAGATGATCTCTCTGGACCAGAGTTTTTAAAGTTTTGCTGAAGTGTTTACAATCTCAGTCTTCCTTTGGGACTTAGAAAGTATCCTCTAATTTGATCATCCTCTTATTTGTAGTGCTGTAGTGCTTTTTATTAGAACCACACATTATATTCCCTGGATCAAACCCTCTCAGGGACAGTAACAGTATCCTGGGGAATAGAAGGAAAGAATGAGAGATTGCAAAGACCTTCCCTTCCTCCTCTCACTCTTCTCACCCAGGCAGATATATACCTTCTTCCTGCCCACACACTGGCTTGAGAAAAGTATCCCTCCCTCTGATTATTTAATATTTGTGAATCATCTCTCTTTGCTTAATATGTGAACTCCCCAAGACTGGACATTATATTTTCTATTCTTGTTTTTTAAAAAGGTTTCCTATTGATATGATTTAAATTAAACTATATTTTCAAAAAAATTTTCAGAATTCATCTCCAAATTCTCTCCCTCCTTCCTCTTTCACCTTCTCCACCCTTTGAGAAGACAAGGAAAACTTATGTTTACATATCTATATATACATATACATACATATGTATATAGTTACAAAAACTAATGTCTATATTAGCTACGTGTTTGAAAAATAAAAGCAAAAAACGAAAGAGGGGAAAAATACATATTAATTGACCTCTTGAGTTTATCAGTTCCCTATCTGGAGGTAGATAACATATTTTAACATGAACTTTTAGAACTGTGATTGGACATCCTGTTGATTAGTTACTAAGTTTTTAAAAGTAGATTTCTACTTAATTTCTACTTACTATATAATCTGTATGTTATCTGCTGTTGCTGTATAAATTATTCTACTAGTTCTGATTAATTCACTTTGCAATCAGTCTTCCCAGATTTTTCTGAAAATGTCTTTTCACCATCTCTTACAGTATTGGTATTCCATCATATTAATCCATTATAACTTGTTCAACCAATTCCCAATTGATGGTATTTTCTTAATTCCAATTCTTTGATATCACAAAAATAACTGCTTTATCAATTGTTGACCAAAAAAAGCAAAGAAAAGAAACTATATATAGTAGGGGTTGTTGTCCAATGATGAGTTCTAACTAGAATACTTTCTAGATTTCCCAAAAGGCTTTTTTTCCCCAAATAATAGTTTTTACTCCAATAACTAAGCTCTTTGGGTTTGTCAAGCTCACTTTTATTGTGTCCATTTGCTTTTTTTGGATTATGTATCTCATCTGTACCACTGATCAATTTTTCTATTTCTTATTCAGGAATAAATTGATTTGATGATTATAGCTTTATAGTCAGTCTAGCTTGAGATCTGTTATTGGTAGGTTCTTGTTTTTTCCATCAAAAAAATAATTCCCTTGATATTTTTGAACTTTTGTTCTTTCAGATGAATTCTATTATGTTTTCCCCCAGTTCTTTACATAATTTTTTTTCATAGATCGGTATGGCACTGAATAAGTAAATCATTTTAGCAAGTATTATATATTTAATATATCACTATATCTTCAATTGTTTGAATCCGTCTTTAGTAGTATGAAGAGTATTTTATTATTGTAACTATATAGTTCCCATATATGTGTTGATAGAAAGATTCTCAAACACTTTAAATTATCTATAGCTATTTTAAATGTAACTTCTCCCTTTCTATCTCTTCCTACTGTTTTGTTAGTAATATACAGAAATGTCGATTATTTGGGTGGGTTTATTTTTTCCTTAAACTTTGCTGAAATTGCTGTTTTGACTAGTTTTTTAGTTGTCTTCCTAGGGTTCTCTAAGAAAACCATGATCTCATCTGTAAAAGTGGTAATTTTATTTCATCATTGTCTGGGATTATTCCTTGCATTTCTTTTTCTTGTCTCACTAGCATTTCTAGTATAATTTGTTGCTGTTTATTTGTTCAGTCATGTCCAACTCTTCATGATCCCATGGACTATATAAGGACATGTAAGGCTCTTCTAGTCTCCATTATATCCCAAAGTCTGTCCAAGTTCCTTTTCATTGCTTCTATGACACAGTGATCCATCTCATCCTCCGCTGTTCTCTTCACTCTTCACTTTTTCTGATGTCAGCGTCTTTCCAATGAGTACTGTCTTCTCATTATGTGATCACAGTATTTAAACTTCAGTTTCAATATTTGATCTTCTAGAGAAAAGTCTATTTCTTTAAGTATTGACTGATTTGATCTCCATAAGTCTTTTTCAGAAACACAGTTCAAAAGCTCCACAATTTTGTAGCTCTCAGTTTTTCTAGAGTTCAATTCTCACATTCTTACAGAATTACTTAAAAAAAAAAACACCACAATCCCATAGCTTTGACAATACAAGACTTTTGTCAGTAAGGTGATATCTCTGTTGTTAGTACAATGTTCAGATTTGCCATAGATTTTATTTCAAGAAGCAAGTATCTTTTAATTTAATTACCATTGCCATCGGCAGTGATCTTTGAGATGAAGTATGTGACAGGAAATGATAGGACCTGTTGTCAATGTCTTATTTTTTTATGTTAAACTTCAGTTTAGTTTTTACATTCTCCTTTTTCACCCTAATCAAGAGATTTCATTCTTCTTCATTTTCTGCATCAGAATGGCACTTTTTGGAATTGTCCTGGAACTCTTAATTTCATCTTTGCATTTTTCATGATATATTCTGCATATAAATTAAATAAATAGAGTGACACTATGTAGTCTTGTTATATTCCTTCCTCAATCTTAAATCTTTGTGTTTGGTTCTAACTATTACTTCTTGATCCACATACTGGTTCCTCAGGAAACAACAAAATGATCTGTTACTCCCATCACTTTGAGGACTTGTGAACCACACAATTACAGGCTTTAGTTTAGTCAATGAAGGAGAAGTATATTTATTTTTGGAACTCCCTTTCTCCATGATTCAGTGAATGTTGACAATTTGCTCTCTAGTTGCTCTGTCTCTTTGAAAACCAGTCTGCACTTTTTCAGTTAAGCTGAAGCTTTACTTGCAGAATCTTAAGTAGAATTTTGCTGGTATATGAAAAGAGTGCTATTATTTGGTAACTTGAATATTCTTGGGCATTGTCCTTCTTTAGGATTGGGATGGAGACTACTATTTTTCAATATATTGGCCACTGTTGAGTTTTCCAAATTTGCAGACATTTTATTAGCATCATCTTTTAGAATTTTTAAATAGCTCAGCTAGAATCCTATCACCTCCACTAGCCTTCTTGTTAACAATACTTCCCAAGGCCCACTTGATTTCATTTTCCAGGAACCATACCATCCTGGTGATCAGTGATGTTAAATGTTTCTTGTATAGTTCTCTTGTTTATTTTTGTTTGTCTTGATCTCTTTTACTTCTATTAAGTCCTTAGCATTTTTATCTTTTAGCTTGACATTTTTGCATGAACTGTTCACTTGATAGCTCTAATTTTCTTGAAAAGTTCTCATTTTTTCATTCTGTTTTTTCTATTTCTTTGCCTTGCTCATTTAAGAAAACTTTATCTCTCCTTCCTATTCACTGGAATTCTGCATTCAGTTGGGTATATCTTTCCCTTTCTTTTTTCTTCTTTCCTCAGCTATTTGTAAAGTATCATCACATAGCCATTTTGCTTCATTGTTCTTATTTTCCTTTGGAATGTTTTTACTGTTGCCTCTTATATAGAGTGTTTCAAACCTCTCTCCTTGGTTCTTCAGGCACTCTATCTACTAGAACGTGATTTCCACTTCATATTCATAAGAAGGGATGACATTTAGGTCATATCTATATAGTCTGATGGTTTCCCCACTATTTCCTTCAATTTAAGTCTGACTTTTGCAATAAGAAACTCTTGCTCTGAGTCACAGTAAACTCTCTACCTTTGACTGAAAAATATATAATCAATCAGATTTTGATTGACCTTCTGGTGATGGTCATATGTAGAGTCAATCATTAACAACAACATGGGGTGATAATAAACTTTGATGATCCTGCTCATTCCACTAAAGCAATTATCAGGGATAATTTTACGGGATCTGTGATATAAAATACCATCCATACCCAGAGAAGGAACTGTGGAATTTAAACAAAGACCAAAAATGGTTGGTAGAAAGTGCCATTTTATGCAATTGGAAAACAAATTAAATACATACACACATATAAAATGAAAAAAAATCTAACTCTTTGCACAGTGCTTTGCACATGGGAGGTGTTTGTTAAATGATTATGGCTAACTGACGTCTCCTACTAATTCATTGTTTCATGAGTTGGTATGTAGGTAACAAATTTCCTGGACTTCAAATTTATTGTCTGTGATATGAAAATAGCTGTAAAAAATAAAAATGACTGATCCTACCAACTCTAGCTATAGAACCGTGGAGAGGAGGCAGCAAGAAGAAAGCTGAGAGTAGAGGTATTCTCAGAGGGAGGAAGTTTCTCAGAGGCAGGAAACTTTGTCTAATTGAAGAATGACATTTTTGATTTATTGACCTATTCAAAGTTCATTTCTCCTGAAGATGCTATGATTCTTCTTCAAATCCTATCCCACACATTTTTCACAGTTCTTATGGGGACAACCTCAGGGGGTTTAGGATAGTTTCAGTTCAGGAAAGATGAGTCAGAGCTAGGGTATGGTCTAGATACTGGGAGGTCAGGAATTGTCAGACCAGTGGGACAGAGATGGTGGGAAAGGTCTGATGTAGTTTGGGGATTTAAACTCATTTTAGGAAGGTCAGGTTAATAGAGGAGGACAATTTGAGTAGGTAAACAGAAGTCAAAAGGGGGAGGGTGCCACTTTAGTTGAAAAAACAGCTGAACATATGAGATTTCCACTTGTGTAGTTTCTGATACTAATTTTTCAGGTCAGTGAGGATGTCTGGGGAATGTTTGAAATTCCAAGTCCCCATGAAGAAGAGTATTATGAAAGGTGAGGACCCACAGAGTAGCCCAGTGGTTATGACTAGGACCACTAGGGGAGCATCTGTGTCCGCTGAGTCATAGTTATGTTTAAATAGAGAAAGAAAGAGGCATCCCAGTTCTGTTTCCCACCTATGTTGGGATCACTCTTGGTGTCCTGTCAAGTAGAAAGGGGGAAGAGTCTTAGCTCTCAAATTAGTTCTGTCTTCTGAAGTGAACAGGATCTAGTAGTCTTCCTTAAATACCAAGAGTTTGATAGGTCTAGGAGAGTTTCATGTGTTCCTTCTGGCAAGATTAAGGAGTTAACCCAATTGTGATATTCCCTCACTGCTTCCTTGGTTGCATGCATCCAAGGAACCCTTGCTGAGCCTCTCCCAGGTTTTCACATCAAATGAAAGGTAAAATATAGGGTCAGAAAGCTTGTGGTATAAGGACGACAGCAACAAAAGAAAAATGGAGAGGAGTGTAAAACCATTTATTGAAAGAAGGAACAGTGGACTGGTTTGGAGCAAACTCCAGTACATCATAATTGGGAAAGCATGCCTTTTATAGGGTGAGTGCTAGGAAAGCAGGATGTTGTGGTTTCCACGGGATTAAGAGTTGTATGGGGTCTCCATGAATGTTGACAGTTGTTTTGAGTTTCTGTGATTTGTTTTCTCAGGGAATGATACTCAACCTGGTTCAGCTAGTCATGATTAAAAAGCAGACTTGGATCCCACATTACGTATGCCTTCTGTCTAATTAGACTCCCTATTAGATCCCTCATGATGACAAAATTCTAAGGGGTTACATATGTCTTCTCCTTTTAGAATATAAACAGTTTAACTTTCTGGTTCTATATCTTTTTCAATTCATGTTTGCCTTTTTCTGCTTCCTTTTAGTATTTTTTTTAAATGGCCTTTTCATCAGGAATACTCAAAAAAATTTCTATTTCATTAAATATTCAGTCTTCCCTTCATGAAAAATTATACTCAATTTTGTTTCTTGATTATAATTCTAGATCCTTTGCCTTCTGGAATTTCATGCTCCAAGTTCTCTGTTTCTATGTCTGTCAAATTTTGTGTGATCCTGATTATGGTTTTGTGGTACTTGAATTGTTTCTTACTGGCTGATTGCAGTAATTTTCCCTGTGACCTAGTGAAGTAGAGGGAATATTGGAAAGAGAAATATTTTTTATAATTATTAATCTGTATCCTCTGTACTGACCATGTATCTTCCAAGCCCATTCCATTGTTCAAATTATTGAGATGAGATCAATTAACTTTCAGTAAAGTAACTTGCCCCTTCCAGAAACCTTATCAACAAAACAATGGTCCTTGACCTAAAATGAAAGAATTGTCTTTGAATCAACATATCTCTCATTATCTCATCTCTGCTCTCTGAGCTACTGCCACCCACCAATGTCTTCCTACCTCTCCAAATATCTCCCTACATCCTTCTTAAAAGTTCACTTACTTCTCCGGTGGTGAGTTACTTATCTTCCTTTGGGAGGGCTGCCTGCTCTTGGGAAGTGTGAGTCTTCACATAACCTCTCCTTATCCTCTCATTGAGGCTTAGGTTGCTTAAGGATCATGGGGTCTCCATGGTTTCTTGTCTTTACTCTTTCTTTCCCTTAACTTCTACTATACCATGGATATACTTTTTCTATATATCACAGCAATATTTAAATCTTTTTGCCCCTAAAAATTCTTCTAAGTCAGAGTGGGATTTTTACATGAATTCTTTCATATCCTACCTGAACCTTTAGCCAACTATATTCCCCATCCTCACTCCCCCCCACTCCCACCAGTATCACTAGAAACTCTAGATTTTGACTATGATATTCTTTGGAATTTTTATTTTGGGGTTTCTTTCCATTTCCACCTTGCTTGACCTCTGGTTTTAGGAGATCCGGGCAGTTTTAATATTTCTTGAAATATGATGTTACCACTTATTTTGGTTATGATATTCTAATAGCCCAATGATTCTTAAATTTTTCTCCTTGATTTATTTTCCAGTCAGTTGTTTTTATTATGAAATACATTACATTTTCTTGTATTTTTTTTCCAGGCTTTTGACTTTGGAGCAACTGGGAAATGAGGGTTACTGAAGATGAAGGAATGCAGGTGCTCTCTGGGAATTTAAAACTACTCAAGATTTTATTACAAATTATTACAAAGTAAACAGGTTAAAACATTTCTTCCTCCTGAAGGGTCAACAAGCACTTTAGGACTGGGTGAATAACAAAAGGTTAGGCACCCTTGCTTGGTAGACAGAAACAGAGACAGAGGAAGCAAGCCATTCAGGGAGAGTTGACAGGGTCAGAGAGAGCAGACTGGTCCTGAGCAGAGGTCCAGTTCAGATTTTATAGCTTTGTCTCTTATCTGGGTACTGAGAGCAAAAAAGGGAAATCCCTCCCCCCCCTTATGTGACCAAAACCAGGTAGAAGGTTGGAGGCTGGGGGTTAGGAATGAGGATATAAATATTACATTAAATAATGAAACAATAGGAATCACTTTATATTTCAAGAGCAAAGAACCTTCCACACTCTTAACAAGATTCCCAGATTAAACAGCATTAGAAATTACAGAACTTGTTTCTGATTATAGCTTTTCTGTATTCATAATTTTCTGCATCATTTCCACCCTCAAATTATTTTGGGACCCAGATTCTTTTGGACCTTTCAGGGTCCATGTGAAGATGAATGCATTGCAGTGAGAACCATTGAGGTAGGATCTGGAGAATGATTGCTATTAGGTCTGGCATCTTGCAGAGGCTAGTAACCTAGAGAAATGAAACTCGAGGGAAAAAACTGAGCAAGCAAAACCAGAGAGAGAGAGAGAGAGAGAGAGAGAGAGAGAGAGAGAGAGAGAGAGAGAGAGAGATTTTAATAAAGAGAGCAATTTAACAGAGAAAGTTATTTAACAGAGGTCCAATAATTACAAAAAAGGAAGGTCTATAAAGAGCAAGAATTATACTTTATGATTCCAAGTCAGAAAAAATATCAGAATACTTTTCATAAGAACATAGGTTCCAATATAACACAGATTCATTAGGGATGTCTTGTTAGGGGCTCAAGAATAGTATAAACAAATGTATTGAATAAACATTTTAAACTGAACATGTCCAATAAGTAATTTGCAACAAAATTTTCTTTCTTGACTTTTCTATCTTGACTTTAGTCATATTTAGGATGAACAAAAATTCTAGTTGAATAATGGATCTCTCCTCTAAAGCAGTTAAAAAAATAGACCAATAGGCATTATCCTGATATAAGCAACCATACTAATATTTATTATCCCTAAGGGAATTTGTTGTGATAGTCACATTCTATGTTAAAGAAGAATGGCAAGACTGAATATTTGCCAGTTAAAGATTTAGAAGATAGAGTTCCAATGACTCACTGTCACACTTATGGTGCACCTGATATGATTATGGCAATTTGCTATTAAAGAGTAGAGAGGGACACGAGGATGTGTTCCCTTATGTATTAGATGTCCTTTATAGGCAGAGGTTCCAGACAGTCCTTTTCAATGAGTCAGGTTCCAGCTATGCCAGTATGGTGCTTCCTTTAAGAGAATCCTACCACAGTTGAGGCTGAGATCATTCTCTCAAAGACCACTCACTCCATCTGCAGTATTAAAGTCAAATCTCATAGATTCAATGACTTCACTGGCATGTTGTTGTCTTTCTATTTTAACATACCTGATGTCAGTCAGACAGATTAATTATCAATATATTGTAATATAGCAATTATCTATAACCAGAACTTCAGGTGACTTGAGCATTAAGAAATCAGTGTTCCAGGCTGTAATTTGGTAAAAGAGATCCAGAGGAAAAAAAATCATAATTCCGTTGTTGCTCATGTACTAAGGACAGTGCTGTAAAGTAAATACAATTAGCAGAATTTGAGATGTAAAAATATAATTATCTTAATTCACATTTAGAACTGGATGTTTTTTATAAAAGCAACTTTTTGCAATGAACCCATTTAGTTATTAATTATGTTTAAAATAACTAAGCATATCCTTTTGGCTAGGAGATTGCCCATCATCTCCAGACTTTTTACATAACAATTAGCTAGGGATTGCCAGAGAAATCTCAAATTATCACCATTATTTTATCTTTCTCATATTACATAGGTGCTTTTCCCTCAAGGCAAACAACCACAGTTTTGGCATACACACAGACACACACACACACACACACATCCACAATTATACTAATTTACATATATAACTGGAAAATTTCTATATATAAACTTGTTTAACTATTAGCCATATTCAAAATACAAATTATTACTTTCAGAATTCTTTAAAACTATTAGAATAAGATGACTTCAAATTTTCTAACATGTGTTATTAATTCCAATGTAATAAAAGAATAGTAAGAGTAGCCAGATATTCAAGTCAATTAACATATGAATTATTAAATTTTACAAAATTATATTTACATTATTCCATTATGCATTATTTAGTAATATTTGGAATCCTAATGGTGGTTTTGGTTTTGATATTTCCCTTTCATTATCCTTACAAAATAATTATGTATTAATTTCAGGCTTCAGCACTATTATAGTATTCAAACAGCTTATATGTTCATAAGAGATAATCAAATAATTATGTCTACAAAAGCATTTCACATAATTGATAAAGATTTTTTTCACAGTTTACTTACAGACCCCTACATACACATCAGCAAAAAAACATCCTACAATCAGGGCATACTTTTCAGTTTCCTGTTCCTCTGTCTGAAATTTACATGTGGGAAGAAATCTACAATTTTAACTTCTTTAAAATTATGCATATAATTACTTACTTACATTAAGCATAAGATTACTATGCTAACATTTCATTTCCCTTAGAACAAAACCAAAGCAATGAAGAGGTTTTCCTTAACTTAAGGCAGATCTTGCAACTCAGTATCTTTTTCAATTTTGTTTAATGTTTATTTATTTCTATCTTAAATATGCTTTTTTATCTTTAAAAAAGAAAATGAGAATTCCCAAGAATTCAATCTTATACATATAATAATTTTTAAAAACCTCAATTAACTCTTATTTATGCCAGGGTATAATGTTACATTCACATCAAATGAGGCAGTGTTACATTCACATCAAATGAGATTCCAAATTTATACATTTTCTTATTTTAAAATAACAGATATTACATAAATTTTACTTTAGTCATATATTTATATTTATATAAGCATTTGTTGAGGCAAGGTTATTACAAATTTTTCTTCACCAACAAAAAAACCTCATGAGATTTTTTTTTTGCAATGTATTATCAAGATGAATTTAACATCAAAACAAATCAGATTACAGAATTTTTAGTACAATATTTCTCTTTCCCCCCAAATACTTGCCAATTTAGCTTTTTTTCTTTTTTTATCCTCAAGGAGGAGACATTTCTTATCAAAAGCCTTCCAGCCTCCCCTTTTAAAGCATCTTGAGGGCAGGATGAACCAAAAGAATCTAGCCCTTATATCCAGGACAATCACAGAAATTAAACAGTAAGTTGAAAATCTCAATTAGCTAATGTACATTGAAAACAATTTTCAATCCATATTAGCTAACAAAAACAGTTCACAGGTGAGTTTCACAAAGGCATTCATCACAAAGCTGGGTACTTACACACTTTCAAATGTAAACTATAGATGGAGTGCAATTTCCTATAAGTCAGAGTCAGGAACAGCTCCCCTGATTGTGCTAAATTTGTTTATTTTCTAATTTAACTTGATTTACTATCAACTTGATTCAAAGGATAATTAGTTACTCATTGCAATTCCTAATTGAGGTCAAAAGGTAGTAAAAGTCTTTAGTAAGGAGGTAGGCTCAAATCCTATTGGTTACTTAATTATAAATTATTCTTTTTTTAAAAACAATTAAATCCAAAATCCCCAAATAAAAGGAAATACCATTTAACTCAGTTACCAATAAGGAAGTATTTCAGATCTGAATTACACACACACAGAAGAGTTTTAGACACAGACACAGACACACACACACACACACACACACACAGAGACAATTCTTTTGAACAGAGATTCTACATTTATCAAAGTGAGATTTTTGGACACCCTGGCTGATATTAAAATCTCAGATATACTAAAAAAAAATCTCAGATATAGAAACATTTTTCCCGTCTCTCCAGGTCAGTGGAGAGGTGTGAAAACATCCTCTTGATTTTTAAATATACACACCTAACAAACACACATATATATTTATAATATTAATTTTGAATTGTACCAATTAAGTCCATTCAAGAAATTTTAGAATCAATTAGAATTTCTTTAGGAACCTCAGATGTACATTAAGATTTTAAAATAGCCAATCAATAGTTAAAATTCCTTAATATAGTTGAATGCATCTTAAGTTGCTTTATAAAGTTCAAATCCAGTTGCTCTATTACAGAGATCTTAGGCTTACTGTATTTCCCCATGTATAAGGCGCACCATTTAAAAAAAATGAGGTCTGAAAACTGGGAGTGTCTTATACAGTGGTTGTAGATTTTTTTTACTTGCATTTCCCACTTTTTCACAATAGTTGTCTTTGCGCTCATTGTTTTGCACTTGTTACTGGTATATTAGGTTATATTTTGTCATGTTCTGCCCAGAAATGACTCAGAAAAGATTTTCTTCCAGTGCTGAATTCAAATTCAAAGTGATCCAGTTTGCAAAAGTGAATGGAAATTGTGCTGCGGAATGTCAGTTTGGTGCTCCTCCAACTGAGAAAACAATCTGAGATTGGCTGTAGGAAGAAAAAAATCCCCTATTGAAAACATCCTGGCAGAAAAAGACCATGAAAGAGGCAAGTCAGCCAAATGGCCTGATTTAGAAAATAACTGAAGAGATGGATTGAAGAGCAAAGGGCCACAATTCCTGTGTCCCCAAAGCTGGTTCAGCAGGCCACAAGAATAATCGTTGATGAAAAAGAAATGACTGATTTCAAAGGACGACAAGATTTGTGCTTCAGGTTCATGAAACAGAATCAACTGAACATGTGTCCAGGCACCAGACTTGCCCAAAAGATGCCTGAAAGCTATGACCAGAAGATCCTTGAATTCCATGATGAATAAAACTTGAGTTCAATAACTTTATGTAATAGATTTTTTTTCACATTTTGGCTCCCCAAATTAAGGTGTATTTTATACATGGGGAAATATGGTAATTAAGATGAAAACTATATTTCCCAGTTAGAAAAAATGAGCTTTTCTCTTATTCAATTGACCATGAGGCATGTCAATCAATCTTCCCCCTTACTTCCCCTTCCCCCACCCCTCTCAAGGATGGAACTTGAGCTAGGGGTGAGGGGTGCAGTTGATATCTAGTAGCCATGTGTTGAGTCAAAGAAAGAAGGGTCTTTCACCCCCCCCCCCCCCAGTCATTCTGAAGGGGTGGGGCTGTAGAGAGGAAGAGAGAGCATTTCAAAGACAAAGAGAGAAAGCATAAATTAAACCATAGATAAGAGTTTGTTTGACCTCCAAGAGTGGAGGCAGAAAAAATCCTTAACTTGCCATTTTCCTTCTTAAAATGCCAGACAAACTCTCAGTGAAAAAATCCTCCCAGTACACTCCTGGATTATCCCAAGGACAAATTTGTGCTACTCAAAAAGCTTCAAAAAGCCATCAAAATCCTTGGATTGTACCTTTAAATTCATCTATGTTTGACACAAGCAGATTGCCCCCAACTATGAAAAAGCAGGTGACCCCCACACACCAGCATCCCTGGTTTTCAACTAGTCAACCCAAACTCACCACAAAACACAGTCTTCTCAACATTGGACCCCTCAGCCACTCTTCTCTGCAATTTCCCAGGAATAAGGGAAGATTTTCCTGAGAGTCCAATTTAGCCAGATCAAGGAAAAGATAGCCTAGTTCAGAATTTTTCTCACCTCATAGATGTCTGAACAGATCTGGAGAGATTAAGTGTGTCCCTTTATGAGGTTGCCAAAATGATGGAATTTTGGGGTAACCAAGAAACAAGAATTATTGAAAGACAAAGGTATTCACATGCTCTCTGGGAATTTAGAACTGTGCAGGATTTTATTACAAATTATAAAGTAAACAGGTTAAAACTTTTCCTCCTCCAGAAGAGCCAACAAGCACTTTAGGACAGGGTGAATAACAAAAGACTAGATGTGGTTGCCTGGTAGACAGAGACAAAGATAGAGATAGGGAGATAAAGAGAGGAAGCAAGACAGTCAGGGAGAACAGACTGGCCCTGAGTGGAGTTCAGCTCACTTTTTTAGCCTTGCCCTTCATCTGGTGGCTGAGGGCAAAAGGGGAAATCCCTCCCCCTTTATGTGACCAAAACCAAGTAGAAGATTGGAGGCTGGGGATTGGGAATGAGAAGACAGGATACAAATTTTACCGTTAACAATGAAGCAATAGGAATCCATTTATGTCTCAAGAGCAAAGAGCCTTCCTCAGCCTTAACAAGATTCCCACGTTTAACAGCATTAAAAATTACAGAACTTGTTTCTGATTATAACTTTTCTACATTTATAATTCTCTGCATCACTTCTATTTGATTCATTTGAGTATTCAGGGTGTTTTTTACTTGGGAAGAGTTTTATATCTCCTGTACCAAGCTGTTAATTTTCTTTCTAATTTTTTTTTTTTCTAACTCAATCACTCTCATTTATTTATAAAACCATTTTTGACTCTTTTAAGAAATCTTGCCTCCTCTCTATCAAGAATCTTGGTGAAATTTGTGGCCAGGCTATTTTTTTTTCTTCTGAGACAAAACTTGTAGTTATTTTGGAACAATTTTCTTCTGTTTTTTCTTCTTTTTTGTTTATTCATTCTCCCAGACTACTTACTGATTTTTAGACTTGATGGATTCTGAGGCACTTTTGGAGGGGAATCGTCCTGTTTCTGCTTTCCTGGGGAATTGAGTATAGCATTATTTTAGGATCTCAGGGGCAGTTTGGGAAGCTTTCAGTGCTCCAAAATAATACAGGGCAAAATCTGATACTTCTCCACTGGTCTGATCTTTGCAAGTTTCTAAACTGGATTAGGATCTGAGTAAAACAGCTTACTTCTGGACTCAACCTTTGTCAGCCAACTGAAAATCACTGTTGTGTTTGAGTAACAGAATAACCCCCTTTGGTTTGGGATTCCAGGATTGGTTATTCACCTCTAGACTGTAGGAAGTTACATCATTGCTTTTGCTGATTTCTGATCTTATTTCTTTCTATTTCTTTCTCTATACAAAGCCTTGGACCTCCCTACTGAGACTGTCACCTCCTAACCCTACAACCTTGAGTTTTTGACCTGGGACTAGGTAATAGGTGGCAGAGTTGACAGATTTTTGAGCTGATAATGTAATTAGATGACAAATTAGGAAAATTAATATGACAGTGATATGAAGAATGATATGGACAAGGGAAGCACTAGAGGCAAGCAGAATGGTTAGAAAGCTACTCTGATTTTTTTATCGAAATAGTAAAGGTTTTTTTTTTGCCATGTTTGAATGAATTGAAAAGAGAAAGAAAGAGACATATGCAAGAGCTATTACAGAGATAAAATGAACAGCACTTTGGTTTTTTGAATGAGTCAGTCCAGTCAATCAGCCAGGATTTATTAATCAATTATTTTGTGTAAGGCACTGTATTACATACTGGAGATACTAGAAAGTTAAAAAAAATAGTCCTTGCAATCAAGAGGGACAAAAGGTGAGGGGAGGTGTGAAAAATTGGGGCATCCCAGAGGTCAGGATTGTCTCATAGGAGATGTAACTGAGAGACTTTCACAGGAGATCTGAGTATTTGTTTCTAAGAGATAATAAAACAAGTCCCATAGAGCCGGAATGTTTAATTTCATCTGCTGACCCCCTTCCCCTGCTGCGGCATTTCTTTATGGATCACATTAGGGGCCTCTAAGAAGGGAGCAGAGTTATATGCCTAGTACTTGTCATACTGAAGGGAAGTCAAGAATGTGAAACAACTTCATCCTCTCAAGGATAGGATACCATATGGATTAGTGATTATCTGGGTTTGAAGTCTTAGTTTTGTGTCTTATGGCAAGTCCACAAACATGCCACTTAAATTCTCTGAGTTTTAGCTGCAGTTCCTCTATAAAACAGAGATAATGCTTATTATAAAATATTACTTTGTGACATATTTTCATTTGTTTCTCTTAGCTCTAATCTAGATACTAAAATGGTTATTTCAGCTCCACAACTCATAACATTTTACATATTTAAAGGTTTAAAGGTGTATTTTTCCCCTATAAGCCCTGTGAGGTAAGTTACATTATTTCTGTTTAACAAATGAAGAAACAAGTCTCAAAGTAATTGTAGTTGTCAGAACCTTGGATTTGAATGCATGTCTTCTGATTCCAAGTCCACCACATGTTTTCCACATTCCATAATGCTGCTTCTTCACCTGTTTCATATTTTCCTTACATAAAACCTCTACCTGAGACTTCTGTCATAATGGCTGGCACACATTTTAGCAAACATCATCAAATGTCTCCTCTACATGGACTCATCATCCCAGTGATCCTATTTGTCAGACTCTTAGGCCAGGAATTCTCAAGTCATTTTTGGTTCCTTCTCCTTCACCTCATGTCTAGCTTGTTGTTGGTCAATCAATTATTCAATCATTAAGTGCCTCATGTGCCAGATACTTTGCAGTCATCAAGTTATATAAATTCTTTCCTTTAAACAGTTTGCAAAATCAGTTGTCCTCCTGACTTTTTGTTTTTTAATCTTCGCTGTCAATTTTGGATATTCTTCAAAACTACTACATGCTGAAAGTGAACCCTCCATTTTAATAAAGGAAAGGAATTAAGAAAAGACAATAGTGGAGTGGCCATATCTGACTATGTGGGCACAGGGAAATCAATCACATCTTCTGTGAGATGTATGTCCTACTACAGTTGGCCTGCTCTGATATCCGGGTCAACCAGGCGGTGCTAATTGTAATTGGCGGTCTGCTCTTTATTACTCCCTTGTCCTTCATGATCTATTCCTATATTCAAATAGTCAAGACGATAATGAAGATCCCCTCGGCATCTGGGAAGTACAAAGCATTCTCTACCTGTGCCTCACACTTGACTGTGGTCTCTCTGTGGGGAGAGGAGAATGAACAAAAAGAATGGAAGTAATTAAGAACAGGCAAAAAAACTAGGGTCAGGGACAGAGAAAAGATGAACATTGGGAGAAAGTTTCCAATGATATGGAAGATCTGAGAGAGAGAGAGAGAGAGAGAGAGAGAGAGAGAGAGAGAGAGAGAGAGAGAGACTCTATGGTCTATTTGCAACCTCTGAAAACCTATTCTGTGAAGGACTCAGTGGCCAGTTATGTATGCTGTAGTGACCCCCATACTGAGCCCTTTCATCTATAGTTTAAGTAATCAGGATATGAAGGGAGCCCTGAAGAAGCTTCTGAGAGGGAAAATTGTTCCTTGATTTCACTCTTCTCTGACTCCTGAAACCTATGAACTCCAAGTTTTGATGCAATCTTTCAAAAATCTACAAGTATTTGTCAGACAAAATCTATGTTCAACTGTGTGTGTGTGTGTGTGTGTGTGTGTGACAGAGAGAGACAGAGAGAGAGAGAGAGAGAGAGAGAGAGAGAGAGAGAGAGAGAGAGAGAGAGAGAGAGAGAGACAGATGGAGCGCAACAATCTTAGAAAGTTGGACTTGCTTCAGAGCCTCTAAGGATCTTGCCCATGGTCACACAGTATCTCAGTGGTAGATTTTTTTTTGGAGGCGTAGCTCCACATTGTTTCAGAGAGATGAATATACAGAGGCAGGCAAAGGGACAGAAATAGAAACAGATAAAAAAATGACATGTAATTTTTCTTTCATTAATTAAAACATTAGATAGCTATGATTTATAAGGGATTGTGTTATTTTTTGTGTGAATATGAAATATTGGTTGCATGAATGATGTTTGTCCTTGATTCTTGAAGAAGACCATGATATCTGGGAGGTGATGCCATGACAGTGCTAAGTCACCAGCCTCATTTTCTCCTCCAGAGTCATCTGGGTCCAGTGACCAGAAATAAATCAGGATGAATGGAGATGGTCCTGGATATTAGATAATAAGGGTTAAGGGACTTGCCTAAAGTCACACAGCTAATAAGTGTTGAATGTTTGAGGCTGGATTTGGACTCCTGTTCTCCAGATTCCAAGTCCTGTGTCCGATCCACTGCACCATTTTAGCACATGGAAAGGAAAAGTTAAAATGAGTTTGTAAAGATAGGATAGGACCTCATTGTGGAGAACCTAGAATACTAAGTAAGTATTTTCCTCTGTGAAATAGTTGTTTTTAAAATTTTTGTGATTGTGCAATTCTTCATTTTGAAACAAACCCAAGAAAACCTGGGTAAATTCGTATTGTAAAATATTTTGAAATAATTTTTTACATGTCAGTCTGAAGTGACACCAAATAAAATGGCTATTGAGTATTATCCCCAGGATTTTGTATTAGGTTCTGTGGTATTTCACAGCTTTTTCCAACTTAGATGAATGCATATCAAATTTTCAAGTGTTTAAACAGATGAGTGGGATAATTAATATACTGATTAAAGGAGTCAGAATCTAAAAATTTCCCAAGAGGCTAGAACACTGGGCTAGATCTCATAGGAAAAATCATAGAATAGAAAAATAAAAAGTCCATATTTGGTTTGAAAATAAAAATTAATTTCATAAGTGAAATAAGGGTAAAGTATGAGTAGGAAATAGTCTTTATGAAAGAAATTTGGAGATTTTAGTAGATTATAAATTTAACATGGGTTAACTATATAATTTAGCAGTAAAAACAAAATATAACTTTTCATCTTTATTTAGGTGATCAAGTGTCCAGAATAAGAGACACAATCTTTCCAATGTATTTTATACTAGTGAGACTGTATCTATAGCACTATATTCAATTCTGGTAATTGGACATTGGAAGGACATTAGTTACCTGGATATGTCCCCTGGAAAATATATCATGGCCTTGAAATTGTGCCAAATGGAGTCCAGATGAAAGAAGTGGGGCTGTTTAGCCTGGGGAAAGGAAAAGTTTTGGGGATATGTTATCAGTCTTCAAATGTTAAATAAGCTCACATGTGAAGGATTTCACCTGTCCATAAGGATAGAACTAAAAACAACATATGGAAGTTACAAAGAGAGTAATTTTCTCTTAACATAAGAAAAGAAGAACTATAATTAGAGACATTTCTAACTGGAAAAGGCTGACTTAAGAAGTAATGTATTTCAATATCACATGAAGTCCTTAATGAAAGACTGAAAGACCTTCCTAATTAGGTATGTGCTCTCCAAAATGACCTTGCATGTACCATACAGTTCTAAGATATTGTTTTATGAAGTTTTGTTTTGTTTTGAATTTGTTTCCCCCCCGCCAGTCATGAGAGAGGGTAGTAGTTAGTATCTACCATTCCCACTTTCTAGAATGCTCTCCATCCTCAAAATGTGATTCCTAGCTTCCCTGACTTTTAATACTCAACTCAAATCCTAATTCCTGGGGGAAGACTTTATCAGTCTCTTGTGGAAAGAAACTCCTAAATTTCTTCTCTCTGAGATTTTATTTTATTCACACATTATATATTGTGCACAAGCAAAGATATTTGCATGTTGTCTCTTCCAGTAGAATGGGAGTTCCTCAAAGATAGGAATAATATTTTTGTCTTTCTTTGCATCCTCTAGTGCTCTCCATGCCTGTTATATAGAAAATGCTTAAAAAATGCTTACTGATCTAATGCAGTTGAGGCAATATAGAGGACACTGTGATTTCTGCAGAATATAGCAAGTCAGAGGAATGGTATTGTAGAACTTGCCACTTTTTATTTATCAAGCATTAGTTAAGGTATAAATCTGCAAATAGTTCCAAGGCAGAAGTGACCAGGAATCTTTCTCAGATTCTTATTTTTTTACTCTTAAAATAAAGGATTCCAAATATGAAAAATTTAAGCATAAGATGAGGATTAGAATGAGTGACTGTCTATATGAATGGTGTTAGACATCCTTATTACATGGAGGATTATGCTATACTTTGGGGTTTTTTATTATCTTCATGGCTTATGAACCTTACCAAGAAAACCAAAGAAAAACTGTATCAGGCAATATTTCTCTCCTATTCCTCACTATATCGAGTGACCCTCCTTTTGTGAGCCTGAAGTTCACAATTCAGAGAACAATATTTTATGAAAAGGAGAGAGATGAATTATTCTGTAATAAGGAACAGTGATATATAAATCTAAATATCTTAATATATATATAAATGTATATACGCTATAGAAACACATGAACCAACAAATATTTCATTTACTTAATAAGGTAAAATAATTATATTTAATAAATAATATATTTACTTAATATAAATTCTTTAACTTATTTAAATAAATTTAAGTGCTATTGTCTTGACTAGGTGGTCATATTAAAGAGAAGAAAATTATGAAAAATGATTCTTGGATACAAATAGGTGGTGTAGTGGATAGAGCACTGACTCTGGGGTCAGGAGGACCTAAGTTAAAATTCGAGTTCAGTCACTTGATATTTACTAATTGTGTCTTGGGCAAGTCACTTAACTCCATTGCCCCACTAAATAAAAAAATAAACAAACAAAAAAGAATGATCTCCACTTGTTTTTTTCTATTCTCCTAGAACTTCTCTAATCAGTAAGGAGATGTGGATTAAGAATTTTTTGGGAGGGGAAACAGACAGGGTAATAATTTCATCCATTCTTTATGTCTTCCTCCCATCCATCCATCCATCTCGATTCCTATCTTGATCAATAGCTTTCTACTGATTAAAAAAGGTGCAAGGTATAAGCAAATGAACAATTAAAAAAATTTCTTTCTCCTATTTCTGCCATTCCTTATGGCTCTCATCACTCTAGTAAGACCATCTGGTCCTCCAGGATTTTAGGTATTATTAAGATCAATCTCTAGAAGATTCCAGTTTTTCCATGTCAAGTCTTTGGTATAATGGTAAAACAAAATTTGTCCAGAGTCTTATTTACCTTGGTTTTTATCATTCTACTCTCTAATTAGTTTTTTGGTTTTTTTCCACAGTCTTGATAGTTATCTATAAAATGAAGATATATAACTCTAAAAACTGTGTTTATTCTATCTACTTCATGAGTTCATTTTTGAAAAAAAGTGCTTTGCAAACTTTGCTTAAAAGAAAGCATTTTGTAGATGTGCCATTGAAATATGTGTTGCTATTATCAGTAATAAAATAATAATAAAAGCAATACTTTTTATTTCCTCTTATTTCTGACTCACTTAACTCCATTGCCCCACTAAATAAAAAAATAAACAAACAAAAAAGAATGATCTCCACTTGTTTTTTTCTATTCTCCTAGAACTTCTCTAATCAGTAAGGAGATGTGGATTAAGAATTTTTTGGGAGGGGAAACAGACAGGGTAATAATTTCATCCATTCTTTATGTCTTCCTCCCATCCATCCATCCATCTCGATTCTTATCTTGATCAATAGCTTTCTACTGATTAAAAAAGGTGCAAGGTATAAGCAAATGAACAATTAAAAAAATTTCTTTCTCCTATTTCTGCCATTCCTTATGGCTCTCATCACTCTAGTAAGACCATCTGGTCCTCCAGGATTTTAGGTATTATTAAGATCAATCTCTAGAAGATTCCAGTTTTTCCATGTCAAGTCTTTGGTATAATGGTAAAACAAAATTTGTCCAGAGTCTTATTTACCTTGGTTTTTATCATTCTACTCTCTAATTAGTTTTTTGGTTTTTTTCCACAGTCTTGATAGTTATCTATAAAATGAAGATATATAACTCTAAAAACTGTGTTTATTCTATCTACTTCATGAGTTCATTTTTGAAAAAAAGTGCTTTGCAAACTTTGCTTAAAAGAAAGCATTTTGTAGATGTGCCATTGAAATATGTGTTGCTATTATCAGTAATAAAATAATAATAAAAGCAATACTTTTTATTTCCTCTTATTTCTGACTAAAGATCAACTTTTGTTGTTAACAGAGAGGGAAAAAAAGGTATATAGATGATTCGAGAAGAACAGATCCCTAGAATTCCATGGTTATATACATTCAGGGATGATTATGATACCTCTAATAAAGTTCTACTGTATTATTGCCTCTCACTTATTAAAGCTCTGCATCCTTTAACTTTATATACGTTTTTATATCAATTACAAATGAGGCAATATAGAACTTCCAGGAGGAGTGCCTAAATATAGGAGACACATCTTTGAGATGTTCACCTTGTCACCAGAACTTTGTGAGGAGCTAGTGAACAAATTCTACGTTTCTTGCTTTTTTTTAGTTTTGCAAGGGTTAAGTGACTTGCCCAAGATCACACAGGTAGGTAATTCTTAAGTATCTGAGATCGGGTTTCAACTCAGATCCTCCCGACTTCAGAGCTGGTGTGCTAGCCACTGCATCACTTAGCTGCTCCCCAATTCTACATTTCTAATACAGTTTTGCAAAGTAATTGTGAAACCAGATAATAGAAAATCTAGTGTTTTTCTTATGTTAATCAGACTGCACTTTGTATCAAGGGAGTGGGGAATGATACTGGAGGAGAGAAAATTGGTCAGAGAGAGAAATATCAGACTTCAAGATCTTAGAGACTGAATAGTTTCTTAACTGCTCTGAGGGATCATACCCTAACCACCCTATGGATCAATCATTTTGAAGACTGTCATCTCATCCTATTCAGCTTTTGTTTATTTCTTTCCTATAATTCTACCATAAAGGTTATTAATTCTACCACTGGGGATATTTCTTTTGGATTCAACATTATAGAAGTATCAGTGCAGCATAAAAGTTTGTCAGTCTTATTGCTCTTTGACCAACCCACTCCATTTCCTGGTTATAAAACTCTTTGATATCATTTTTATGTTACTTCTTAAGTAATCATGTCTTGGCATAAAGAACAAATGTTATGATGTAATTGGAAATTTCAATGATTAAAAATTAAAATTAAGTCAGAATCACACAAACAAAAAATCATAAATTTTGGAACTGGAAGGGAGCCTAGTGATCACTTAATTTACCCTATTTCACAGAGAATCTCCTTTACAAAACACCATACAAGGTATCTTTTGCTCAAATGATCTCTGAGAAGGAGAATGCAACTACCTTTCAAGGGAGCTCATTCTAATTTGTGATGCCTTTATATAGACTATGTTCACTCTGGGTTCACTAGTCTATAATCAATTTATTACTTCTTCCTACAGGCTTTTAGAGAATAACTCTGAGTTGTCAGTATATCTCTCCTCTTACTTATTTCCCCATCACTTATTTCCCCCCATTATTAGTCATCGATGATTAACATACAAATTTACCTTACTATTTAATATCAATTAGCTTTAACAAAAGTATATTTATTTTGAAAATATAAAAATACGACAAAAGTTCCAACATATCCCCCCCCAGTGACTGAGGGGCACAACCTAGGAGAGTTTTTATCTAGCTTTGGTCTCAATAAAACCATGTCCCTGTGCACCATTATTGTCTGTTACCAATGAGGGTTGTATCCCTAAGCTCCTCAATCCTTGGGGCACACAAGCTGAGTTGACTGCCAAACCCTGCATGGATTCCAACTCCCGAACTCCAAAACTTCTGAATTCTAGTGGCTCACTCCTCTTATCTTCCAAAACTCACAGGCTTTGTGTCCCCAGCTTTCACCTATAGTGAAATAACAACTAAAAAGACACACATGGCCACTTCTTGGCCTTACTCTCCCCTTAGGTTTCACTGGAAGTTATCAGTGAAGGAGTCAAACAAAAAGTAGGGGGAGAGGAAGGGAGGGAGGGAGGGAGGGGGAGAGAGAGAGACAGAGAGAGAGAGAGAGAGAGAGAGAGAGAGAGAGAGAGAGAGAGAGAGAGAAGAGACAGACAGAGAGAGAGACAGAGGCAGAGTGAGAGACAGAGACAGAGAGACAGAGACAGTGACAGAGACAGAGAAGACAGAAGACAGGTACAGAGAGACAGAGAAAGACAGAGAGACAGACAGATAGAAGCAGACACAGAAAGACAGAGCCCAAGACAGACAGATACACACACACACACACACACACACACACACACACACACACACACACAGAAAAAGAGACAGAGAGAGAGACAGAGGAAGAGACAGACTGACAGACAGACAGAGAAGAGAGAAAAGAAAGACAGAGACAGAGACAGATAAGCAGAGATAGACAGACAGATACAGAGATAGATAGATAGATAGATAGATAGAGAGAGAGAGAGAGAGAGAGAGAGAGAGGGCAGAGACAGAAAGAGGCACAGAGACAGAGATAGAGATACTCAGAGACAGACAGAGACAGGCAGAGACAGAGACAGGCACAGAAAGAGAAATAGAGAGACAGAGGCAGAGATATATGGACAGAGACAGAGAATCAGAGATAGGGACAAAGACATAGAGATAGAGAAATATAGAATCAGAGATAGAGTTCCAGGCAGATAGAGACAGATGGAGATAGATTCAATTCTTTAGAAGGCACCCCCAGTTCTATTTCTTTAACAGCAGCCATTTAAAGAGGCCACTATCATATGGTTAACAGACCACCATATACTAGTTATAAAATATGTATGCATGCTCCAAAGTCTCTCCAAAGTATTTCCACTACAATCATCATGAATCTCATAGAGAGAGACTACCTATTTTCTTCCATGTGGAGACTAGAAGTAGATAGAGGCTCTGAAAGTTGCTTATTTCTTTTCTGCTCCACAGTTGCCAATTGTGTGATAGCACAACTTTTCCTCCAAGTTACAGCGAACTATTCCCTCTCAGAGAAGTTCTCTAATCTCTTGACATTAATCCTTCTAGTAGTCATTTTGCCTTGAAGTCATCATTTTTGTTGAATGTGAATGTTTTAGTTTGAAGAGAAGTCTATGATCAGTCTAGCTCTGCGTACATCATTCTCACATCCTATTTGTTTCTTCTCCACATCAATCATATAGTCTATTAGATGCCAGTGTTTGCTTTGAGTCTGCATCGAGGAAGTTTTATTGCATTTAGGTAAATGGAAGACAGGATTGGTGATGAGAAGGTCCTGAGATATACAAGTCTTCAGTAGTAAGTGACCTTTGCCATTGCTATTTTTAAGTCCATTATTCCCAAGAATTCCTTGCCATGTCTGGTAGTCTGAGTCTACTAGCATTAGTCACCCAGAATTATAAACTTGTTCTTTTTTGACTCATTGACAATAAGGGTCTCCAGAACTTCATAATTTTTTTTTGACTTTATCAAAGTTCATCATTGTAGAAGTACAGTCCCTGATAATTTTGGCATGACATTTTTCCTGCAAGTGACAATTGTACTGTCATGAGTTTATAGTTCACTCCTTTTGGCAGACTTACAAGGTTGTTGATTATATTGTATTCTGATTGCAAACCTGCATCAGCTTCATGGTGCTCCTCTTCACTGTGACCCCTCGAGAAAAGTGTGTCTCCCAGTTCCTTCTTCTGTAAGCCTGCCTTCATTTGCCAGCCTTGTTTCACTCAGGGATACTATTTGAATGTGATACCTGCTTGGTAGTCTCACAAGAGCTGTTCGTCTTTCAAGTCTACTGAATTTTGTGTTGTCTATGAGAGGGGATACATTCCATATACTGATGATGAATGGAATCATCTTTGCATAAGTTTTTGTACATTTTTTTTGACCCCAGGGTAGTATCTCCACTTGTTGCAGTAATCAGACCATGGTTTTGTAAGCAGACAATGTTTAAGGCATTTCTAGTCCCTTTATCATTCAATAAAGTAAATAGTGTGATCTTTAAAAGGTTTCTGAATCCCACCGCTGCTTCTAGGGAGAAGACGATGGCCTGGGCTGCCTGTGTGCAGAGTTGTGACTACAGTTTCCAGGTTATACATACCTTCTGTTTTGTTACTTGCCTATTACCACAGGACTTTGAGATAGTAAAAAAATGCTAAAATGATGTCTTTTGATTTGTATGTGAATTGGATTTAAGTGAGACAGAGTTACATGAAATAATCAGCTTCACTCTCTCTTCTAGTCAACAGAGTGCAGTGGCAAGGCAAAGTCTAGTCAACTGGTGATGGCTTGAGATGTAATATTTGATGTCTAACCAAAGCGCCTGCTTTGGCTGCCTTCATTGACATTGCAAGAATTTGTTTTCATCATTCCACCTGGGGAAGTTTTCACATGCTTGGGTTAGATACACCTCAGATCACCAGTGGATTTGAGACCCTTTATCCTTAACCTGGTTTATTTAGCCTGTCTGAAAAATGGTTTGATGATGATGTTTGTCCTTTATTTGTGAAGAAGAACATGATATCAGGGAAGTAATGTCATGATATGTAGATGACTTAGATTTGAGTAAGGCGAGTACTGTGCTAAATCAGCAGTCTCATTTTCTCTTCTAGAGCCATCTGAGTCTCATGGCCAGATATGAATCAGAATGACTACAGATAGCCCTGGATGCAAGGCAGTCAGGGTCAAATGACTTGCCCAAGGTCTGCATAGGTAGTAAGTGTCTGACAGTGGATTTGAATTTAGGTCCTCATTCTTTCCACTGTGTCATCAGTGGGAATCCCTAAATGCTTTAGTTTTTTGGAGCCATAGTTGAGATTTAGGTGGATTAGGTGGACACCAAAGATGGAAAGCAGCCCTGAAAAGATCTGATCTGGACAACCCTAATACCAGATGTACTAGTCTTCCCTGAACACACCCTACATCCCAAATTGTCTATTTGTACCTGACCTCTGTTACAGAATTCAGAGCTTGTATTGGACTGATTTGGTCACAGTTGAACACACTGTGTTTGACTCTAATTAGACACTAATATAGTGATGCCATTTTGGTCCTCTATAATAATGAAGGACAACAACCAACCAACATTTGAGGCACTCTGAAAATGAATCTGTCCTTGTTATATGGAGTGTTAGGGAGTTTTTATTTATGTCAAAACTAAATTTGCTTCTTTTCAACATGTCTTCACTGCTTCCAGTTTTGATTTCTGGGGTAAAAATAAAACAAATATTTTCTGTCTTCTGTGTTTCAATCATTAAAATATTTAGAAATTTAAAAAAATTAAAAAATATTCAAATATTAAAAATGAGGAACATTAAGATCGATAAATCACTGACTCTAGAGTTAGAGGATCTGGGTTCAAGTTCTCATTGTGTAACTATGGGCAAGTTATTAAACCTCTATAGAACTCAATTTCTTTATTTCTCAAATGAGGTTGAAGAATGTTCTTTCCATGTCTAGAGTTATAATCCTATGTAAATCAATCAATCAATATCTATTAAGTGCTTATGATATACCAAATGTTGGGTAAGTACATAGTCCTGGTCCACAAAGATTTCATATTCTAACTCAAACACACATATATACATACAAGATTTATACATACTGTATGGAAGGTAATATCAGAAGAAAGGCACTAACTTTGAATGATGGAGGGTGGGGATAAAACTAGAAAAGCCATCTTGGGATAGGCGAGATATGAATCACCTTAAAGGAAGCCCAGGAAACCAGAAGGTGTATGACCTCTTGCTACTTCTCTTCTCTCTTGTTATATATCCCCAGCTCTTTTACCTAATCCTCATTCATTGAAGGTTTCTTAGTAGGAAGCTAAATTCAGTATGATAGGATTTTATACATTTTCCTATAATCTATTATTGGTTCAAAAATATTCATAGATTAATAGTACTAATTGAATGGCTAGATTGCATTTAGTAATTATGTAGTAATGGAGATGGGGTTATAGTGGTAATTCTAAAACTTCTTGGAGCACAGATTTCTTCTAAAAGTGACAGAATTGTTCCCAATGAGAGACTCATTATGATGACAGATTGAGAAAATAACCTATCTGTTTGGAAAAAGAAAACATTGATAAGCAGTAAAAAAATCACATTTGTCCTTGCATATACATGCATGTAAACACATGTGCAGATCTGAATATACACATAAATGTAAACATTAGATAGAATAAAGTATATGCAAAAATTTTTTTTCAATTAAAACTTTAGGTATCTATGTAGTGGACTAATCAACATCTGACTGGATCATATCATTCTGTCCCATTGCACCATGTTTGGTTTATCTTTCACTCTTGCTTTCCACATTTATTCCCTTCTAGTCAAACTTGAATGTTCTGTTTTTCAAACATTTTCCATACTTTTCAACATTCTTTGTTAATACTCTTTCCTATACTCAAAATGTCATTTCCTATAATCCCTTTTACTACCCACCTTTCAAGGTTTAGCTCAACTATTATATCCTCCAGGAAAACTATCTTTGCTTAAATGGAAATGTATCTGTCTTTTGCAATTATCATTTGCTAGTATATTTATGTCAATATCTGTATATCTCTACTCAAGTTTTATCTTTTGATAACCCAGGATGTAAAATTTAGGATTGAATGAAATCACGTTTCAGGTTCCCTAAAGTTTTTCGATCTGATGTCTCTATGACTTTAAATATACTGTCCATGAGGGCTCTAAAGAAAACTGAGATCAGCATATGAACTATTAATTTATTTCTAGCTAGATGAATTATGAAAGGCCTCAAGAGAGTAATATCATGGGGATATGGTTCCCAAAGGATAGAAGAGAGAGGAATAGGCCTAAAACATTCCCTAGTGAAGCTGGCGCCAGATCTTGGTCTGGAATGGAGTCTAGGAGAGCATGTTTCCATCCTATGAGGCTTGTCTCCTAAGATTCTTCCCCAGAGAATACTCAGACTATGGAATCATGATGAAATAACTATCTCTGTTGATCTACAATAAGTAACTTTAGGAATTGTCTCCCAGGGGATCCCTAAAATCTCATCTATATCTCTTTCTCTCTCTATATATATATTCTTCACACTGTCCTGGTTCAGACCCCTCTGGCTTAGAGACAAGATATCTAATAATTATTTCCCTAGGAAAACATTGGAATTTCCCAACCTCAGGCATCAACTTGCCTACTGAAGGAAGAAAAAGTTCCTCTGTTCCTGTGTTGTATGTCACTGTGAATGTCTCATCATCTGGAGGTAAGAGAGCAGAGTCGTGGCCTTGTATGACCGCTCCTGAGGTCAGCATAAACCATCTAGGTAAGAGTTAGACTACTCGAAATGGAAGAATTCCCTTCAGGTTAAACACAGATACCAAGACATATACAAAAAACAGAGATCTATATAGACATTAAAAAATGCTGACATTCATGTAGGCATATTTTCACACACACACACACACACACACACAGTACACTTCATCCATCTTTTCTCGAGCCTGGTCTAAGGAAGCAATTTGGAGTGGATCATCCAAACTCTCATTCCCCCCCCCCCCCCCCCGAGACTGGATACATATATGAGAAGAATACATTTACTTAGAGTCAATCATATTCAGGAAATGTCAGGTAGGTTTGATATATGAGACAACTTATGAGAGTCATATGAAATGTGGCATGTTATAGAAGAAAGGACTGAAGCTTGGCACAGATGATCTGGGTCCAAAGTCCTCTTCTGTGATGTATTGCAAGATCATAGACATGTCACTTAAATGTTCTGAGATTGTGTTATAGGCCATCTATAAAATACTGCTAATCCTATAATTGGACTACCATATCTGAGGGTTACTGTGAAGAACACCTAAGAAAAAGGATGCAAAACATTTATATAGCATAGTGTTATATAGTAGTTTCTAATTATACTTTCAAGAACCCCAAGGAAATGACTTGTACAATGCTAATGTGTAAAAAAGCTATTATAAAATTCAATTAAAAACACATACAATTACTTTATATTTATAGACACTGTGCTAGATCCCGAGAAGAGTTGAACCTTGGATTCCAGTCCATGGATGTACAGACATTCAAACCTGTAGAATCTGTGAATAAGATAATTGAATGGACAAATATGAAAGAGCTAGGTTGAGACTGCTAATATTTATAGCCTCCTTGGATGTGTAGAGCACTATCTTAGTCTGGGCTGAAGTCTTGTTTCTAATCTATTTCTATAACCCCTCATGTAGTTCATGTGCAGAATTATTATTTTTTACTCTGATTGACAATCCTTCTGTCCTAACTCTTACATAATCTTTTTAAAAACTGACTGTGAGCTTAGGATAGCTTCCAGACATCCAGCTCTCTTTCATCATTCTTTCTTCCAACACACACTGTAATTTAAGCATAGCTCTTTCCAGGTTGATTTACTAGAGAAAAAGTAAATTCTTAAATAATTCAAATTGGTTTAAAGAGTCAAAAGAGTATATAAAACTAATCTACTAGAGGAATCTAGATATTTTGAAATTTATTACTATTTTCTTTCTTTTTCCCTCTTGAGGTCATGTAAGGGTATGTCACTGTTTCAGGCCTGCTAAGAGTCATTAGCTATGAGCTACCTCCTTCCAAACTGTCAGAAGAATGGGGTTATTTTTCTTAGCATCTCTTACAGTGGGCCATCTTGACCTATCAGTCACCTCCTATTGCTGTTGTGCAGACATCCAGTAATGCCCAATTCTTCTTGCCTCAAAGAAGGCTTTCTTGACAAATATATTGGAGTGATTTGCTATTTTCTGCTCATGTGGATTAAGGCAAAGAGAATAAATGACTTCCCTGGAGGTCATACAGTTAATAAGTATCTGAGGCTGAATTTGAATTCAGGTCCTCCTTATTCCTAGTCTTGGAGCTTTATCCACTGTGGAAACTATTGAATATCCACAGCAAAAGCCAGGCAATCAAATTTGACTGCCTCCTTGAATGTCTCCTTTTTGTACGTCCTTGGATCGTTTGTGTTTGGGAGCACAAAGTAGAATATCATGTCAAGATCAATATAAACAGTTTATTCATCCCCTAAAATATTCCCAAATCTATAAAGTCTCTGCCCACTCTTCCTTATAGTCTAAGGAACTGCAACACAATAGATGTTAAGCATTTATTCAGAGAGAAAGCTCTCCCTTGACAACATATGTAGCTTAGTTAATTATTTTATTAGATTTAATATGTTGCCCTTTAGTTTTCACCCTTACATTAAAATGATTTTGATTCCACACTGTCTATTCTTCAGTCCTCATAAATAGTAACAGACATGTTATATAGTATTTAACATTCTACAAAGTGCTTTTTATTCTATCCATGGGAGTTACATTAGTTCACATATTATTATTTTACAGATGCAGAAAATGATCCTCAGAGTAATCAAGCCACCTGTTTGCAGTTACACTGAAGTAACTGTCAGAACCTAGATTTCAGTTCACCTTTTAGGTTCAAGTCCACTGCTCTTCTCTCCTTTGTCACACTGGCTTTTCCTCATCTCACTCTGCATCCTCTACAACATACATAATACCTCTACTTATATATCTGGTCATCTGAACAAGGTGACGCAAACTGTACAGAATCAAAAGCCCCCAGTTCACTGGCTCTCCTCTTTCCCATTCTCCTAGGCTCAACATCAGCAAGTTATCTTTGGTTTCTCTTCTTGACTTCTCTATAGTTTGTGATAAGCTATGTCGATGTCTTGTTTGTTTAACTTTCATGTTCATTTCTGGATATATCTTTGAACTACCTCACTCTGAAACTTTGAACATTCTCTTTTAAATATACACATATCATTTAAATAAACACATCATTTAAATAAAAGCAACTTTGAAAAGTGACCACATCTGAAATTATATGCAGCACTTCACTCAGTGTTTCTCTCAAAATGAATACCTTATTTGAAGTCAAATATATCAATATTTTTCATTGACTACAATTTGTAATGGTCTTAAAGAATTGAGTCTCAGAGCATTTAAAGACTTTGCCTAGTTAGTGAATCTCAATTTCCTTGTCCTAAATATAGTAGTCTATTCATTATTTCTGTTGTAATCAGAATTTATTGACAATTCATTAAGCTCTGAGGATAATGACTTTTTTTGGTTATTCCTTATTTCCTTATTTTTCTTATTTTGTAAATACTTAGAATGCAAAGGTTAATTTTTCTTGAATTAAATTGAATGATTCATACATATATTCATTATTTCAAAATGTATTCATTTAAACTTGCTTTAATTTATTCACATAATTGATTATTGATCATTTATTCACAAGTCAGTATTTTAAAATATGAAGGAAGCCAGCACCCTGTCGCTGCTACATAAATGTTTGTCATTGTTACATTCACAGAGACATGGGCTTTCAAAACCAGACCAGTGTTTCTGAGTTTCTCCTCCTAGGCCTTACTAAGAATCCAGAACACCAGAGTTTTCTCTTTGGACTGTTCCTGGCTATGTACTTAATCACTATGGCTGGGAACTTGCTGATAATCCTGGCCATTATCTCTGATGTCCACCTCCACACCCCCATGTACTTCTTTTTGGCTAACCTCTCTTTCACCGATGTTTGCTTTGTTTCTAATACTGTTCCCAAGATGCTGGTGAATCTATATACTCAGAAAAAAGCCATCTCTTACACTGGGTGTTTGATACAGTTATATTTTCTAGTTTCATTGGTAGCTCTGGACAATCTCCTCCTGGCTGTGATGGCCTATGACCGCTTTGTGGCCATCTGCCGTCCCCTTCACTATACCACAATCATGAGTCCCAGACTCTGCATTCTGTTGCTAATTCCTTGCTGGGTCCTCTCCATTCTCTATGGATTGACTCATACAGTCCTCATGGCCACCCTAATATTCTGTGGGCCGAATGAAGTCAGTCACATCTTCTGTGAGATGTATGTCCTACTACAGTTGGCCTGCTCTGACACCCGAGTCAACCAGGCGGTGCTACTCATAACAGGGTCTCTCCTCTTCATCGTTCCCTTTCTGTTTATGCTCATTTCATACGTTCAGATTGTCAAGGCCATCCTAAGGATCCCCTCAGTCAATGGCAAGTACAAAGCATTCTCTACTTGTGCTTCACACCTCGCTGTGGTCTCCCTTTTCTATGGGACCCTATTTGGAGTGTACTTGCAACCTCTGAAAACCTATTCTGTGAAAGACTCAGTGGCCACGGTGATGTATGCTGTGGTGACTCCTATGTTCAACCCTTTCATCTATAGTTTAAGGAACCAGGATATGAAAGGGGCCCTGAGGAAGCTTCTCAGAGGAAAAACTGTCCCTTGATTTCTCTTTTTCTTGATCACTGAAACCTATGGCCTCCAAGATTTGATACAATCTAAAAAAGATCCAGTATTCATTGAACATATACTGTACGTACAACTCTTAACTGCCAGAGGACTGGAGAAGGGGAAATAGTAGAATATGCAGTTTCTGCCTTCAGAGAATTTATAATGGACATTTCATATTCTAACAAAAAAATATCTGTATGTACAAGACTTGAATTTATTGCAGAATTGGTTTGTGTGTGTGTGTGTGTGTGTGTGTGTGTGTGTGTGTGTGTGTGTGTGTGTGTGTGTGAGAGAGAGAGAGAGAGAGAGAGAGAGGGAGAGAGAAAGGTGGCATTGGAACACATTGTGAAGAGCATGGAATGCTAGAATTGATACTAGAGTATTTGTACTTTTTCCTGTTGCCAATTATTCTCACTTAAAACAACTCCATAAAACCTCTTGTGAACTCATAATAAAGTATTATTAATGGGTTTCATCAGTCATTCTAAATGACATAAGACATTTTTGAATATTACTCTAGGGATTTAATATTTTTGTTTAATTTGGATGAATGCATAGATGGCATGCATAGCATATTTTCAGGTGACAAATATGAGAAGCATAAAATATTTTAATTAAGAATCAGAATTCCAAATTTCCACAGCCTAGATCATTGAGTCAAATGTCACAAGAGGAATTAAAATAGGAAAAATGTAAAATTCTATAACTGAGTTGTTAAAAAAGTCAACTTCAAAAGTGAAAAATGGTTTAGATGGAGTTAAAAAGTATTCCTGACACAATTAATGGATGGTGAGTTCGATGTCAACAATATTCAGCCTGTTGCTTTCAAGCTGTTCTGGTTGATACTTCTTTCTGACCTCCCTTCTGTTCCTTACTTTGTGTTTTTAAAAGATATCTCATTTATCTATTTCATTCCTTCCTTTCTTTTCTTCTTTTTTTTTTAGGCTCTATAGCTTTATCTTACTTTGCTCTATTCCCTTCTTTGTTTGGAAAAAAAAGCAAAACAGAACCCTAATAAATATGCATAGTCAAGAAAAACAAATTCCCATATTGATTGTGTCTGAAAATGTATGCTGTATTCTACAATTTTTGACTTTTGCCTCTCCATTAGTCTTTTTAGTAGCATGATTTTTCCTGAAGATCATGGCTGTTCATTGCATTGATCAGAATTGTTATTTTCCAGCAATATAAAATAATCATTTGATATTTGATGTTTATAATGAATAAAATAATTTAAATAGTATTGCCATTTTTAATTTATTGTCATGAGCAATGTGATATTTACATCTACTTTTATTTACATTCATTTACATAAATTTTATTGTTATGAGCAATGTGAGATCTACATCTATTTTTATTTACATACTGAATGTTTTATAGTCTTGACAGGTAGATTCCCTGTATGTTATAATTCCCTAGTTATTTTGAATTGAATTTTTCTATTATTTATTTTATATTTATTAAACTCTTGAAATTATTAATTGTTGCGGTCATTTTTTAGTTGACTAGGATTTTGAAATATCTGCAATGTGGTAACTTCATTTTGTCATTGCCTTTGTTACTTGCATTTATTTTTCTTGTCATTGTTATACATAATATTTCTAGAATCATGTTACATAGTAATAATGACAATCTGCATCCTTACTCTAAACTTGTTAAAGCCTTTTAACTTTTCTCCATTATGTAGAATGTTTGCCTTTGGTTTTTTATAGACATTAATTATAATGTTTAAAAAGTCTATTTCTTTTCTCAGTATGTTTTGAAAAATTAGATTTCATAAAGTGACTTTTCAGCATCTATTGATATAATCAATAGATTATATGATGTGTAATGATAAAGTTTTAATTATTTTTCCATTAAATTGGTCTATTATTTTTGTTTTCCCTATATTGAACCAACTCTAATATCATGGTCTTAGAGTATAATCTTTGTAATAAGCTGCTACAGATTCTTCTCTAATATTTAATATGTTTTTATACCAATGTTCATTAGAGATATTGTCTATAGTTTTTTGTTTTTGATTTTTCTCTTCCCAGATTATGGAAACCATATTTATATCATCAAAAGAGTTTTGAAGGGTCTTTTGCTATTTCTGTCAAGGGTTTATATTATATTAGAATAATTTTCTCTTTGGATGTGTGGTAAAGTTCATTTAAAAATCCATCTAATCTTGTCTTTTTTCCTTTGTGAGTTTGTTTTATGACTTGTTCATTTTATTTTTCTGATTTTGGGTTTTTAAGTTATTTATTCTTTTTTATCTGGATTTTTAAAATAGGTTCATATTTTTACACAAGTTTACTGGGTTTGCTAGTATTTAAATGGTCAGAAAGTCAGGATCAGATGATTTACAACTGAATTTTATCAAAATTTCAAAGAGGAAATACAGCTATTATATATGGTTTATAATCACAAGACATTTTCAATCTTTGTATTATTAAAACATAGTTTAACAAAGAAAACCATAGACCAATATATGTGATGAGAATTGATACAAAAATTTTAAATACAATATTAGTAACTGGGTTACAGCAATACATTAGAAAGATTATACATTATGACTAGATGGGACCTCTACAAACTATTCAATGTAAGAAGACTATAATTGTCAATATAATAATAAAGGTCATTCTAAATCAATAGAATTGGCAAAGATTTTTGATAAAATACAACCCTTATATCTATTAAAAAACTCTAGAAACCATAGGAATAGACAGAATTTTTCTTAGCATAGTAAATATTAGATTTATATAAATCCAAAGGCAAGCATGATTTTGTAATGCAGAAAAGTTAGAGACCTTTTTAGTAAGATCCCGGATAAAGCAAGATGACCCTCTGTCACCATTGCTATTTAACCATGTGAGAATTGCTAGCTACCACAATAGATAAGAAACAAAAATTGAGGACCTAAAGAAAGGAAAAGAGAAAACATTGTTACTTTCTGAAGATGATATGATGATGCTGATAGAGAAACTTAGGGAGTCAACTATAATTAATAAAATTGCATGGTTTTAGATAACTAAATCCACATCAAGCATCAAGACTCCTCTGTATAATCAATGAAATCTAACCAGAAGAGTTAGAAACAGAAATTACATTGAAATAACTACAGAATCATAATGTGATTCTGGTCAGAATTTTTCCCAAACATTTTTTTGTGTTAGAGGTCTCATCTTCTTTGATTCACAGTATAGCTTGATTTCTTCTGTCCTAATCACCATAGTCTTTGATGAATGAGACCTGTGGAGTAGGTTAACGGTATCCATATTGCTTCCTCCTGGTCTGTAAGGTACACTAAATTCACAACTGACCAAGGTCAATAAATATTTGGAAGTGTGTCCATGAAGATTCACCTAGGAACAATATAAATCTAACTATAAAGCCCTTTGCATAAATAGAGTCCCGAATAATCGGAGAAATAAATATTTCTCATGAATATGCCAAACCAACTTAATAAAATGACAATACTCAATCTATTCACTCAAAATTATCCCAAACTCTCAAAAGAATAATTTATATGCAGAGAAAACAATAATAAAAGTTCCCATAGAGAAACAAAAAGTTAAGAATCTTGAGGATGATACTTTTTAAAAAAAGTGGAAAGAAAGGAGTCTGCTTATAGATCTCAAACTGTTCTACAAAGCAGTAATCATCAAAACAATTTAATAATAGTAACAATATGGAGATCAATCAGTGGAATACTTTTGGTACAAAATATACTAAAGCACCTGAACTCAGTAGCAGTAAAATTCCTATGCCTCTATCTAATACTAATCATTTTTGTTCACCTTGGGTAGGAAAGATATTTTTAGTTCCATGTATCACAATTCCACCAGAATTTTTCTCAAATATTTCTGTATGATAGAATCCATATAGTATGGGTCATAGTGTGATTTCACTTCTGTGGAAATCACCATGATCCATGACAAATGAGGTCTTTGCAGTAGTCAAACCAAGTGGCTACTTCTTGGTCTGTAAAGTACACTGAACTCATAATCGACCAAAGTTTATTTCTGAATATATGAGTAAACACCATATGTTCATTAGGTCAGGATGTTTTTGTCGGTCCAATAGAACTCTGATCCATAATAAAATAGCTGACATTTATATACATTGTAATTGACCTTTTGCCTGTGTCCATGTTTTATGTGCTGTTGCATTTGAAGAGGGAGTTGTGACTTCTGTTTGGGAGAGAGAAGACTCTGCTTTCATGAATGAGAGGTGGAATTAGTGTTAAAGTTTCTTGGAGGGAGAGGCATATATGGATCAAGGCATTCTTCAGGAGAGCCATGTGGAAAGACTTTGGGAACAGCAGACAGACAGGGGAAGTCAGCTCCTTAACTTGTTCCTGATTTCTCATGGTCTTTCATGAGACATTTGAGAATTTCCCCTTATGTGAGATCATGACCTCATTCCCAATGTATATTTTCTATTTTATTCTAATTTGTAATTTTTTTCTGATTTCTATTTGCTATTTATGGAAAAATGAGTTTATTCCCTAATTGCTGATAATCTTTTGTGCAAACTATATTTGTTGGAAAGGATTCAAGCCAATAAATGGAATTTTGGAACTACTATGCCTCCTTTAGAGTGACCAGGGAACAGATTCAACTACTGAAACAGCAAGATCTTTTTTTTGGGGGGGAAGGTCATATAGATATAATTTTAACCCATTATAATTCTTGCTCTTGTATATGAGAAAGGGAAAGAACATGCATTTAACCATGTCACTTCTTTTCCTCTCCTCAAGGTAGAAATTGGATATTGCAGTATGCCTTAGAAGAGAGTGGCCAGATTACAGAGATCCATGCTGCCTTCAAGTATTATTTAGAAAATAACAATAAGAATGAGAACAACGATTACCATTTATATAAAAACCTTAAGATTTGCAAATTGCTTTTCAAAGATGATCTCATTAGATCCTCACAATAACGCTATTAGGTAGGAGCTATTATTTCCATTTTGCAGATGATGAGACTGAATCTGAGAGAAGCTAATTCGACTTGTCGACATGTCTTTGGTCTGAGACCACACAACTGGTACGGGTCTTTTTTCCCTGATTTTAAATTCTGCTTTCCATTTATTGCACCATCTAACTTGCCTCATGGGAAAAAAAAACATATCTTACATGTGTAAACACATTTTAAAGTTTTACAAAGAATTTTCCTCATACTAAGCCTATGAAGGAGTTAGTGCAAGCAATACCCTCATTTTATAGATGAAGAGTTGGAGATACTTAAAAGTTGATTGGAGTGGGGGGGGCAGCTAGATGGTGTAGTGGATAGAGCACTGGTCCTGGAGTCTGGAGGACGTGAGTTCAAATGCAGCCTCGGACACTTAATAATTGCCTAGCTGTGTGACCTTGGGCAAGTCTCTTAACCCCATTGCCTTAAATAAATTTTAAAAATGGAAAAAAGTTGATGATCTCAGAACTAGGAAAGAGCAATTCAATCTTAGATCTCCTGTCTGCAAATTGAACACTATATTACCCAGAGCATAATACCTTTATTTTGGGCAGGACATTGGTAAGCTGGAGGTTTCTCAGAGGAGGACAACTAGGATGGTGGTCACGCAATAGAAAGATAAGCTGAAGGAATTGGAGATGTTCAGCCCGAAGAAGGGAAGTCTTACGGACACATGTTAGCAACTTCAAGTATCTGAAGGACCGACATGTAGTTTAGAGATGTGATTTGTTTTTGATGGTTCCAGTGGGAAGAACATAGAACAATGAGTGGTAGTTATAAAGAAATAAATTTACTCTTGAGGTAACCAAAAACTTGTCAAGTTTTCAAGCTATCCTTATGTGGAATGATTGACCTTCAAAGTAGTGAGCTCACTTTCACTTGAAGTTTCAAGTAAAGATTCAGCTATGCTGTAGAATAGATTCTTATTCAGCTTTGGATTTGATTGGATGGTTTTTGGGGTTCCTTCAGATTCTGAGTCTATGATTCTATGTTTAGGAATACAATTAGGAAACTAATTGAAAATATAACTTTAACATTTATGTCTTTTAAATTTAATTAATTGAATTAGGTTGGTCTCAAGCATGTATTGTAGCTTCAGGCTGTTTTCTGTTCCTTCTATCTTTATGTGGTCACTATCCCCTTCAAGTTCATGCCTCCTAATCTACAGTCACAATAGCCTGACTGAGTGAGGGTGGGGCTACATGGAGGAGGACTTCAGGGGAAGAAAGTTATTGCAAGAGATTTATTTAATTAAATGATATAATATTAGTTAATGTTTATTATGCAAATTGGTGTCTTATACATATATGAAATATTATTAAAATAAAATAAATTTTTTTACATTACCTCAACCCCACATTTCTATTTTAAAAATGTATGTAGATGCTTGTATAGCTAATAAAATACAAATAATTCAAAGGTATTGCTAAATTCATAGTACTTCCTCATAATGCACTTTCTCAGTCAACACAGACAATAGTGACCATATGGGAACCCACACAAAATTTTGGTATTAACAAGGGGACATCACAATCTTCATCACCATTAGCACTACCACCAGTATCACTATCATCATCAGCATCATGATAATTAATATTTATATGATGCCTATATGTTTCTAGCCTTACAAATGCTTTACAAATATCTTATTGGATTCTCATAGGAACCCTGGAAAGTGGGTGCTACTATTATCACCAATAATTGTTGAGGTAATTGAAGAAAATAGAGGCTAAGTGATTTGCCCAAGGCCACAAACTAGTGGTATTTGGGACTGAATTTGCTCTCAATTTTCCTTATTCTAGGCTCATCATCATCATCATTATCATCATCATCATCACCATCATTATAATCAGCATTGTTGTCATCATCATTGTTGTTATCATCAGAAACTACAAACCTTTGGCACTGATTATAATGCATTATGAACAAGATGGGACCAGCTATAGTATTTCTAGCCTTTTTGCAAGAAATTAATCTCTATGGTCACAGAATCATAGATTCAGAGCTAAAGTGGACCTTAGAGTTCATCTAGTCTATAATACCACAAATACACAAATATATGAGAACTTCTGGCACTTTGGCCATTTAAGAAAGAAATGGTCCAATGCAATAATTGATTGAATGCTTTTTTAAACAAACATTTTAATTTCAGAATGCTTTTTAAAATATAACTAAAATTATTAAATACATACAGAATGTATTGTGCTATGAGAAGATAGAATTTTAAGACATGAACCCTTTGCTCAGGAAGTTTAAAATGCACTTAGGAGTAAAATCAGTGTCCCAAGTCAATGTAGTTGTAAGCTTTAATAGCCCAAAACTGCACTAAGATTTTTGGGACAGCTGATAATATTTTCCTCAAATGTTTGCTGATTTGTTTTGAATTTGGAAAATGAGTTGTACACATCAAAAGATAACTAAAGAGATATAAACAAGTAATAAAGACAGTAGAGGGAATACAAGTGTAGAAGAAATAAGAGATTATTGAACTGGGAGTGATCAGGAAAGGCTTCATGGAGGAGACGAATCTATGTTGAGATTTAGAAGGATGTATACAGTTTAAAGAGTAGGAGGGAAAACATGAAGCAATGTGAAAAGGCTATAATTTAAATAATATTTTTGGGGTGTATAATGAATAATTGCATTAATATCCAGTTTCAATATTTAGTAATATTCAAATATGCAAGTGACTCTGTTTTCTCAAAGTTTATTATTACAGAGCAAGTTTGCTTGGTTTCATCATCCCAGAAAGACTTCAAGTAAAAACATCGGAATAAATGTAAGGCTATTCCTTGAGCAACAGCCTAGCTTTGTCCAGGGCTAGGGGTTTAGCACTAGAGGAATATAAAACCCCCAAAAGGAAGAATATTCCCTTATTAAATTTATGGCCCTTGAATTGAACTATCGACATTTTCAGTTTGGAGGATGAGACTTTAATAATAATAATAATAATAATAATAATAATAATAATAGTGACAGCAAGAACAATAATAATGATAATAGCTAGCACTTTGCATATGCTATTTGATCCTATTTGGGCATTAAGTGATTTCAGAAATAGAAAGAAGTTCAGTGTCTATCACAGAGCATGTGTATTGTAGGTATTTAGAAAGATTTTAATTATTTTGAGTTTTATAATTTTCCCCCCATTCTTGCTCCCCTCCCCCACCCCCCACAGAAGGCATTCTGTTAGTCTTTAAATTGTTTCCATGGTAAACATTGATTTTAGTTGAATGTGACAAGAGAGAAATCATATCCTTAAGGAAGAAAAATGAAGTATGAGGTAACAAAATTACATAATAAGATAATGGTTATTTTTCTAATTTGAAGGTAATAGTCTTTGGTCTTTGTTCAAACTCCACAATTATTTTTCTGGATACAGATGGTATTCTCCATCACAGATATCCCAAATTTTTCCCTAGTTGTTGCACTGGGAATGAGCAAGTCCATCAAGGTTGATCATTACCCCCATGTTGCTGTTAGGGGTGTACAATATTTTTCTGCTTCTGCTCATCTCACTCAGCATCAGTTCATGCAAATCCTTCCAGGCTTCCCTGAATTCCTATCCCTCCTAGTTTCTAATAGACAAATGTTCCATGACATACATATACTACAGTTTGTTAAACCCCATTGAAGGACAGCCACTTAATTTCTAATTCTTTGCCACCACAAACAGGGCTGCTATGAATATTTTTTTGTACAAGTGATACTTGTACAAAATGCCTTTTCATAATCTCTTCAGAGTATAGGCCCAGTAGTGGTATCACTGGATCAAAGGATATGCACATTTTTGTTGCCCTTTGGACATAATTCCAAATTGCTCTCCAGAAAGGTTGGATGAGTTCACAGCTCCACCAACAATGAATTAGTATCCCAGATTTCCCACATCCCTTCCAATATTGATCATTGTCCTTTCTGGTCATATTGGCCAGTCTGAGAGGTGTGAGGTGGTATCTCAGAGATGCTTTAATTTTCATTTCTCTAATAAGTAATGATTTGGAGCAATTTTTCATATGATTATAGATTGTTTTGATCTCCTCATCTGTAAATTGCCTTTGCATATCCTTAGACCATTTGTCAATTAGGGAATGACTTGGTTTTTTTTTTGAAAATTTGACTCAGTTCACTGTATATTTTAGAAATGAGTCCTTTGTCAGAAATACTAGTTGCAAAAATTGTTTCCCAATTTACTATGTTTCTTTTGATCTTGGTTACAGTGGTTTTGTCTGTGCAAAAGCTTTTTAATTTAACGTAATGAAAATTATCTAGTTTGTTTTTAATCATTTTCTCTATCTCTTCCTTGGTCATAAACTGCTTCCCTTTGCATAGATCTGATAGGTGAACTACTCCTTGATCTTCTAGTTTGCTTATAATATTGTTTTTTATGTCTAGATCCTGTATCCATTTTGATCTTACCTTGGTATAGGGTGTGAGGTATTGGTTTAATCCAAGTTTCTGCCATATCAAATTCCAATTTTCCCAACAGTTTTTATTGAAGAGAGAGTTTTTATCTCAGTAGCTGGACTCTTTGGGTTTATCAAACAGCATATTACTATAATCATTTCCTGCTGTTGCACCTAGTCTATTCCACTGATCCACCACTCTATTTCTTAGCCAATACCAGACAGTTTTGATGACTGTATAGTGGGTATTTAACAAATGTTTATTGAACCTGAGATTCAGGCAAAGAAAATTAGTGGCATGCAAAGTCAACAGCAGGCAATAGGACTCCAGATGCAGGAATGAGGTATTCTTCTAGCTCTTGGTAGTATCCAAGGAGCCAGACAAGATCCAAGGTCCTGAACAGCAGTGGAATGGGAATAAAATAATGAGAGGGACTCAGACGGGCAACAGTATGGATGGACATCCAATGACTGGAACTAGTTGATAAGGCAAGGCATTGTTGACAGAGGATCACTCTATGTTGTCAATAAAAGATTATTTAAGAGATCTCTTATAGCTCATATTAAAGGCATCTCTTCCAAATGATGGGATGATGATACAGGATGGAAGAGAAGAAGGAAAAAACTTAATTCATATTTTGCTTCTTTTTTTCTCTCCCAAGGAAAATTGACTTGGAGGCATAAAACATAGTGAATTGGGAACTAAAATGCTGCCTAGGTGAGGACATACTAAGGGTACATTTAGTTGCCCTCAATGAGTTCAAGTCATCAGTCTTGAATAACCACTTCATAATATAGTGAAAGGGCTGGTGGGTATAATTGCTGACTCTGCCAGTGATTTTTGACAAAGGATAATAAGAAAAGTCTTTAGAACAACACATGTGTCAGTTTTCAAAGGGAGGCTTCTTTAAATGATAATCTTAGGTTAATGAGCTTGACTTAGAATACCAGGATGAATTATTAAAGGAACTTTAATGAGTGTTTGTAAAAGAAAGCAGAGGTTGTGATGAGCTAGAATGGCTTTATCAAGGATAACTCTAAGTGAGTCTTGTTTATTTTTTGAACAAGTTTTTCAAGATTTTTGGATTAAGGGAATGTCATAAATAGCAGAATTGCCTGAATGCATTTCAACATGCATTTTCTTTTAGGTTTTTGCAAGGCAAATGGGGTTAAATGGCTTGCCCAAGGCCACACAGCTAGGTAATTATTAAGTGTCTGAGACCAGATTTGAACCCAGGGACTCCTGACTCCAGGGCTGGTGCTTTATCCACTGTGCCACCTAGCCTCCCCTTCAACATACATTTGATAAAATCTACCACAAAGTCCTTGTGAAAGATATGTGATAGAAAGAACATTCATTCATGAATTTGTTATTAGCCAATCTGGGTTTGAATCCTTGTTTTATCACTTACTTGCTATGTAGATTAATAAGTCTAATGAACTTTAATGGAGTACAAGCTCATTTTGAATAAACAAAACTTCATAGAAACCCAAAACATCAATGGAATTAAGGCTACATTAAGATAAAACTACAAGACAGAACTTTATGGATCAAATTGAGAGCCTAGAGGGCATTTTCCCAGAGAAATGGAAGTTATTGTACTTTGTCCTGATTAGATTACATATGGAGTACTGAATTCTCAGAGCTATATTTATGGAAGATTAATGGTATCCTGGAACAAAGGGGTGACTTTGGCAAAAGAAGTAGAAACCATGTCATAAAGGTATTAGCTTAAGTACGAAGGGTTGCTTAGCCTGAGGTAGAAAAAAATTATATTGAGTTTGGGTGATAGAAAAGCACATTTAATTTTGCTTTATCCCAGAGGATGAAACTAGAAATGATGAGTGAGAGTTTCATGGAAACCAATTTTGATTCAATATATGGGGAAATGTTTTACTTTGGGAGGTAAATGAGCTCTTTATTCTGTAAATCTTTATCTTAAGTTGAAAAGACTACTTGCTGGAGAGGATTCCTCTTCAGGTAGGCATTGGATTAGAGGAAGTTCCTACATCTTGGAAAGTCTATAATTCTATCTGAAGAAGGCAATACCTCTCTTATGAAACCCAAGCTATACAAGCTCAGAGTGTGACTAGCATCAAATCTGGCTTAAATTTGAGCTGACATGCTATAGATTTCTGAATTCTTATATATATTTTTTGAATTGTGTTATATTGGCATAAGGAAGACAGAGATTGCCAATTAGGGTTAATTGATTCCAACAATAGGAGTTAAAGGAGACAGGGAGTCAGGGGACTTGAATAATTATTATAGGTTTAAATAGATAAGCTTTAAGTCTAGAGTCTCTTTTAGATCTAATATTTTGTGATTCTTGGATCTTTGAAAAGCTCTCTTTTTATTTTTTTCAGGGCTGCCTTTATGTCTCGGTTTCTCAGACTGTAGATGAAAGGGTTAAGCATTGGAGTTATTATAGTGAAAATAACTGTGGCAGCCATGTCCTGAGCTGAATAGGAGGATGATGGGCGAAGATAGATTCCCATGATAGCCCCATAAAAGAGAGAGACTACAGTGAGATGAGAACCACATGTGGATAGGGCTTTCTTTATCCCTTGAGCAGATGGAATCTTCAATACCTTGGAGAAGATGTAAGCATAGGAGATGGTGATACACATGAATGGAGTCATGAACACCATCCCACCCACAGTGAACACCATCAAGTCATTGATATAGGTATCAGAACAGGAAAGCTTCAGGATGGGGTATGGGTCACAGAAGAAGTGGGGGATGGTATTGTCAGCACAGAAGAATAATTGAACCATGAGTAGGGTATGCAAGAGGGCATGTAGGTGAGTGATGATCCAAGATATCATCACTAAAATGATGCAGAGTCTAGGGCACATGATAGTGTTGTAATGGAGTGGCCGGCAGATGGCCATATACCGGTCATATGCCATAACTCCCAGGAGGAACCCATCCATGTTTATGAAAGTGATAAAGAAATATATCTGTACCATACACTCTACATAAGAGATAGATTTACTTCTTAATAAGTAGTTCAAGAGCATCTTGGGTATTGTGACTGATGAGAAGCAAATGTCGACAAAGGAGAGATTGGCTAGGAAGAAGTACATGGGGGTGTGAAGGTGAGCATCTAAGCCAATGGCCAGCAAGATGAGCAGGTTTCCAACCATAGTGACAAGATACACACACAGGAACAACCAGAAGATAATTTGTTGCTGTTCTGGAAACTCAGAGAAACCCAGGAGGAAGAATTCAGAAATACTGGTTCGATTTTCTCTGTTCATATCTATTGGAGTCAAAATGTAATTCAATAAATAATTCAGAAGGATGTCTTACATCAATTCAAAGACTAGCTTTTATGAACACAAATTTGTAATGTGTTTATTTAGCTGAACTTCATATATAGACAATAATTTTTACTGCTATAATTTTTAAAAATAATGTCTATTAAGACAGTGAAACATACCAAGATTAGTCAGGAAGGTAATCTTATGAAGGATATACTAAATGAAAAACAGGCTGAATGCAATATACATGATTGCATGGATCATAAAATCACAGATGCTCAAAATTAAAAGTAACCTCAAGGAGCAATGAATACAATCTATAGTTCAATAAAAATGACTTTTACACTATACTTGACAAGAGGTCATTGAGTAACTTCTGTAGATAGCTCATTCTACTTTTGTATAGCAGTAATTCTTGGTTACTTTTTTACTCACATAAAGCCTGAATTTTCTCTTTTTTCAGCTTCTAATCATTATTCCTAATTCTGCCTTCTGAGTTAAGTAGTAGTACAAGTCCAATTTATTTTCTTTTAAAATTTTTTAAAATTTCTTTTTTGGGTTTTAAAATGTTTATAAATGTATGTATGGGTATATAAATATAAATATATACATACATATATGTATATAAAGAGAGAGAAAAAGAGAGAGGGTAAGAATAAATGAATGAATAGGCTATGAATAGGAGTCAGATAGGCAGAAGGAAAAGGAGAAATCAATCCCAATAGTAAAACACCAGGATTTCAAGATTTAGAACTGGAAGGGATTTTAGAGTTAGTCCAAATGTTCACAATTTATAGATGAGGAAATTGGAGACTTGGAGAGGCTAAGTGATTGGTCAGATGTCATACAGATGATAAATCAAAATACTGTGATTTAAATGCAGGCCCTGTGGTTCTAGACAATGTTCTAATGGCATTACACAGAGTTGGAAATGGGTTTAGCATATAGGGGAAAATTAGGAGAGTTATCTGCTAAAAAATCAAGTTCAATGCTCAAATGCTACATTCTGTGTTTGTGTTTGTGTGGAAGAATGAGGTTAGGTAGGGAAGAATGACGATGAAATGCTTCTAATATTGAACTTGGGTTGATTGAAATTTGTCCTTCACTCTCAAAGGATACCATGACATCAAGGGAGGTAATGCCATGACAAGCAAATGAATTGGATTTGAGTGAGGGGGCTGTGCTTGGTTATCAGCCTCACTCTCTCCTCCAGAGTCATTTGGATCCAATGGCCAGATGTGAATCAGGATGACTGAAGATGGTCTTAGATGTGAGGCAATCAGGATAAAGTGACTTGCCCACCGTCATGCAGCAAGTAAGTGTCAAGTGTCTGAGGCTGGATTCGAACTCCTGTCTGCCTGACTCCAAGGCCAGTGCTCTATACTCTGCACTGCCTAGCTACCCTGAATTTGGATTAGATTGGAAGGAAAATCTGTGTACTTGTGAATGTGTATAAATATATAATGTGGTATATATGTCCATAAATATATATATATATATATACATATATATATGTATATATATATATATAGTGAATATATGTTTGTATTACTCTGTAGGTATCTTTCTAAATTTGTCTGTATATGTATGAGTATATCTAAGGGAGAATGATTTCAGGAAAGACATTGATCAGCTGGTAAGCATCTAGAGGAATGGGACTAAGAAAGTGAAGTTTCATACCAAATTAGAAAGAGGTGAAGGAATTAGGAATATGAACTCTGGAGAATAGTAAGGTTTGGAGTAGAGTTGTGAAAGCAGTCCTTGAGTATTTAGAATACTGTTATATAAGGAAGATTAGGCTTTTATTGCTAGAACTTGGAGAACGGAAGTAGGAGCCAAGGGTGAAAAGAGAGTAATTTAAACTTCCTTAAAATAGAAGTCTAATATGGAAAGTAGTGTGGAAAAACCTTAATAATCAATCATTCAAAAGAGGAATTATCTGAATTGGGAGACAGTTCTACTTGAATGATGGTTTTCAGGGAGATCCTGGGTGATTATTTTTCAAAGATATAGAAGAGATTTCTATTTGGATATGGCTTGAACTAAACAAAATCTGAGACCCCTTCAAACTCTGAGTATCTGTGATTATGTGAGTTTTTCCTATTGCTTGCCCCATGATGCTTACCTCTATGATTTCTGGTGAATTTAGATGCATTCCATTGTAGCTTTCTCCACTTTGCGATGATTCACATTAAGTAACTGGGTGATTCAGGAATCTTCCTTCCCTAGAGGAAAAGAGGCATAGTTAAAATTGTAAGACCTTGACTGAAACGTGGTGATGATGTTGGGGAGTGGAGAGAAAGAACCCAGGTCCTAGATTTCTGAAGCTGAAGTGTCTGTATTGGGCTTCTGTTGGGAATATTTGACAGGTTCAGGGATCTCTGGGGTCTGATTCCCATGATTCCCATGACAACTTATTAGAGAGAATCATAGTGTAATTGTCCCCAACTTAGCTATCCTCAATCTATTATGTTCTTCATCTTTTGTGAGAAAGGGAAAAATTGAGGAAACAAAAACAAATATTGTTTAGAGTTCTAGTTTTGTCAGGTTATTTCCCTTTCCTTTTTTAAATTTAAATTTATTTTTACAACTGCATGCAAAATAGTTTTCAACATTAGTTTTTTGGTAGGATTTTGAATTCCACATTTTTCTCTCTCCCTCCTTTCCCTCCCTCTCCCCTTGACAGCAAGTAATATAAGTTTTATATGTATAAATATATTAAACCTATTTCTATATTAGTCATGCTATGAAAGACAAATCAGACCAAAAGGGAAGAAATAAGCATGAGAGAGTTAAAAGGAACATAAACATATTTTTTAAAATGGAAAATAGTATGTTTTATCTGCATTAAGATTCCATAGTTCTTTTTCTGAATATGGATATTATTTTCCATCACTTTTAGAATTTTCTTTTGAATATTGTACTACTAAGGAGAGATAAATCTATAATATTTGGTCAATGTATGATGTTGCTGTTAATGTGTACAATGGTCTTCTGATTCTGCTCACTTCACTCAGCATCAGTTCATGTAAGTTTTTCCAGGCTCTTCTGAAATTTTTCCAATAATACTCCATCACATTCATATATCATAATTTGTTCAGTCATTCTCCAATTTATCACCTCAGTTTTCAATTATTTGCCACTACAGAGAAAGCTGTACACATAGGTCTTTTTCTTTTTTGTATGATCTCTTTGGGATATAGACCTTGCTAGATTAAAGGGTATGCACAGTTTTATTGCTTTTTGGCTATAGTTCCAAATTGCTCTCAGAAAAGCTGGATCAATTCACAAATCCATTAACAATGTATTAATGACTCAGTTTTCTCACATTCTTTCCAACATTGATCATTTTTCTTGTTTGTCATGTTGGTCAATCTGATTGGGGGTAATGCAGTATGCCCATGTCCTTTTCTTACTAAGACTGTACATCTATATAACACAGAGATTGTACTTCATGATGTCTGATGATAGCCTGGTTCTGCCATTAGATCATTCTCTAAGGTTTCATCAATTATTTCCCTTTTTTGCATTAAAAATTTAGTGCAGCAATGAGGCAAAAAGGGGATCATATTTTTGCATCAAATAACTCTATAATATTCTGATATAAAGACATATAGAAAACTAATATAAAAATAAAAGAATAAGCAATTTATTCATAGACAAATAGGCAAAGAATATGAACAAAATTTCTCAAAATAATCGCAAGCTTTAAACAACCATATGAAAAATTTCACTCAATCCCTAATGCTAAGAGAAATTCAAGTTAGGTTTCATTTCACTTCTGGCAAATTAGCAAAGATGAAAAAATATGGGAATAATCAATGTTGGAAGAGTTGTGGAAAGATGCTAATAGACTATTGATGTAATTGTGAATTGACAACCATTTTGGAAAGAAGTTTGGAATTATTCTATGAAAATATGTAGCAATTTGACTTAGGTATCCCAATACCTTCACATACATTCCAAGAATGGTCAGAGATAGAAAGGTCCCACATCACCAAAATATCTATGACAGTACTTTTTGTAGTAATAAAAAATTGGAAGCAAAGTAGATTCCATTAATTGCCAAATGATTAAATAAGCTGTGGCACATTAATGGAATGGAATATTACTGGACTGAAAAGAAATACAGAGAAGCATGGAAGATATATGTACTGATTCACAGTGGAGTAAGTAGAATAAAGAACACAACAGTATAAATACAAATAAAAAATCCAGAATTGAATCTGATGTAGTTATAATGACCAAATTTGGTCACAATGAGGGGTGTATATATATATATATATATATATATATATATATATATATATATATATATATATATATTTATATATAACTCTTTCCTTTCCTTGTAGGGATGGGGGACTAGGGATTTGTAATATTAAATATACTATCAGATTGGATTTAATATTGTTTACTTTTACTGAACTACTGAACTATTTTTTTTTGTTATAAGGAATAGTTTTCTGGGTGGTAACAGGGATATGTATTGTGGGAAATGAAGACAATTGCTATGAAAAATATTAACACTGAACTCAAATGTTACTCTGAATTGTATGGAAGACAAGAGAATGAGAAGATATAGTGTTTTTCCTCAGTGCACTCGAAGACTAGATAATGGAGGCAAGATTCTTACATGAAAATAAGAGGAAAAAATGCAAGGTAATATAAGATCAAATAAAGATTTGTGTTTAGAGAGGAAGAGAGTAGCAGAATGGTTTACAAAGCAGAAACGTAGATTCACAAAAAGTTAAAAGAAGAAGGGCGGCAGTACTGGAATGCAATTTAGTATTAGTAAAGTATTAAGTCAACTAAATGAATCATGTCACATTAGAAATAGACAAGATTGAAAGGGTCTATTTTATTAAAATGGGCAAATTCATTACATCATGCTTAAAGGCAACATAGTAAACAAAGTAAAATTAATAATAGAAATGCACTGAAATGAAAGACATTTATCTAGTGTGTTTAAATCCAACTCTTGCTGGGTTAGGCAGGCTACATTTCTCCTCAGATTTCTTGAATACCTTGAAGGGTTGGAAATAGCTTTTTTTCTCTGTCTCTTGAAATTACCACTACTTATGTTCTTTACCCTTGTTGTGAGGACCTGACTAGGATCACACAGTCCTTTGTAATTATCTTGGATCATTGTGTTACTGAAGACCAGTCATTCCTATTTAATCATCATACAATGTTACTGATACTGTGTTCATTATTTTCCTGCTTCTACTCATCTTACTTTGGATCAGTTTCTACAAGGTTTTTCAGGTTTTTCTGAAATCTGCCTGCTCATTATTTCTTATTGTACAATACTATGCCATGAAATTCATATACCACAATATGTTCAACCATTTCCCAATTGATGGGCAGCCCCTCAATTTCTATATTTTATCACTATGAAAATGGTTGCTATAAATGTTTTTTGCTCATATAGGCTCTTTTCTCTTTTTAATTATCTCTTTGGGATACAAACCTAGTAGATATATCCCTGGATCAAAGAGTATGCACAGTTTGATCATTGGACATAGTTCTAAATTGCTCTCCAGAATGGTTGGATAAGTTCACAACTCCACCAGCAGTACATAAGTGTCTCAATTTCCCCACATCCTCTCTAATATTGTCCACTTTCCTTTTTTTTCCCTTTTGATTATGTTAGCCAATCTAATAGTTGTGAGGTGGTACCAAAGACTTGTTTTAATTTGCATTTCTCTAATCAAAAATGATTAAGAGTTCGTATGACTATAGATAGCTCTGATTTATCTGAAAACTGCCTGTTCATATCCTTTTACTATTGATAAGTTGGAGAATGGCTTGTATTCTTATAAATTTGATTTAGTTTTCTATATATTTGAGCAATGAGACTTTTTTTTTTTTTTTTTAGATTTTGCAAGGCAATGGGGTTAAGTGTCTTGCCCAAGGCCACACGGCTAGGTAATTACTAAATGTCTGAGGTTAGATTTGAACCCAGGTACTCCTGACTCCAAGGCCGGTGCTCTATCTACTGCGCCACCTAGCTGCCCCTGCAAAGGGACTTTTATCAAAGATACTTGCTATAAAGATTGTTTCTCAGCGTTCTGCTTTTCTTTTAATCTTGTTTTGCATTGCTTTTGTTTATACAGAAGTTTTTAATTCAGTATAATCAATATACTATATTGAATAATAGTGATGATAATAGGAATACTTGCTTGACCTCTGATCTTATTTGGAAGACTTCTAGGTTATCCCCATCATAGATACTGCCTAGTGATAGTTTCATTAGGTACTGCATATCATTTTTTAGAATGCTTCCTTTATTTCTATGCTTTCAAATGTTTTTCATAGTAATGGATACCATATTTGTTGAAAATAAGTTTTTAGCATTTATTGAGATAATTTTATGTTTTCTATTGGTTTTGTTATTGGTATCATCAATTATGTTGATAGTTTTTAAAATATTGAACCCACTATGAATTCCTGGTATAAATACCACCTGGTCATACTGTATGGTCCTTGATGTATATTTCTGTTATCACCTTGCTAATATTTTATTCAATATTTTTACATTGATATTCATTAGAGAAATTTGTCTATAATTTTCTTTTCTTCTTTTCAGGATTTTTTTTTGCAAGGCAATGGGGTTAAGTGGCTTGCCCAAGGCCACATAGTTAGCTAATTATTAAGTGTCTGAGGCTGCATTTGAACCCAGGTATTCCTGAATCCAGGGCTGGTGCTCTATCTACTGTGCCACCTAGCTGCTCCTTTTTCTATAATTTTCAGTCTCTTTTTAGTTCCTCCTAGTTTAGGTATCGGCACCATATTTGTGTCATAAAAGGAATTTCATAGGATTCATACTTCATGTAATTTACCAAATAGTATTAAAATTAATTGTTCTTTAAATGTTTTGATGAATTCATTTGTGAGCCCATCTGCCCCTGGGGATTTTTTTTAGAGAATTCCTTAATATCTTGTTCAATTTCATTCTCTAAGATAGGGTTATTTAAACACTCAATTTCCTTATCTGATAATCTGGTAATTGATATTTTTGTAGATAGTTATCTATTTTGTCAGATTGTCAGATTGATTGACATATAATTGGGCAAAATATTTCTTATTATTGCTTTAATTTCCTCTTCATTGGTGATGATCTTACCTGTTTTATTTTTGATAGTGGTTACATGATTTCTTCTTTTTTTAAAAAAATCAAATTAACCAATGTCTTGTCTACTTTATTACCTTTCCCCCATAAATCCAGCATTTAGATTTATTGATTAGTTCAAGAATTTTCTTACTTTCAATTATATCAATCTCATCTTTGGTTTTCAGAATTTCCAATGCTGTAATCAATTGTGAATTTTCAATTTTTTCTTTTTTTAATTTTTTTAGTTGCGTTCTTGAGACATCAAGAATCAAACATATCTCATGCATGCATTGATCTGTTCTTTATTTTGTTGATGTAAGAATTTAGCGAACTCTATTTTCCCCCAAGAACTGCTTTGATTGCATTCTGTAAATTTTGGTAAGTTGTCTCATTGTTTTCATTCTCTTTAATGAAATTGTTGTGATTTGTTCTTTCATCCACTTAGTCTTTGGAATTAGTTTATTTGCTGTCTAATTAATTTTTAATCTTTCTTTTGCATTATGATCTAAAAGGATATATTTAACATTTCTGCCTTCCTACATTTGATTTTGAGATTTTTATGCCCTAATACTTGATAAAGCTTTGTATAGGTGCTATATACTGCTGATAAAGAAGGTATATTTTTTCTGTTTTCATTTAGCTTTCTCTGAAGGCTTGTCAGATAACTTTTCTAATATCCCATCACCTCCTTCATTTCTTTTTTTTTATTATTATTTTTGGCTGGATTTATCAGTTTGAGAGAGGACAGTGGAAATCCTCTACTAGTTTAGTTTTGATGTCTATTTCAAGTTGTAACTCAATTAACATCTTCAAGAATCTGGATGGGGGAGGCTAGGTGGTGCAGTGGATAAAGCACCAGCCCTGGAGTCAGGAGTACCTGGGTTCAAATCCTGGATCAGACACTTAATAATTACCTAGCTGTGTGGCCTTGGGCAAGCCACTTAACCCCATTTGCCTTGCAAAATCCTAAAAAAAAGAATCTGGATGGTGTGTCACTTGGTACATGTATGTTCTGTATTGATATTTATTAAGTCATTGTCTATGATACCCCTTTAGCAATATGTGGTTTTCTTAGCCCTTATAATTGTCAATTTTTACTTTTGCTTTGTCTGAGATCAGGATTGCTTCCCTTGCTTTTTTTTTTTAAATTTTACTTCAGCTGAAACATAATAGATTCTGCTCTACCTCCTTACCTTTATTCTATGTATGTCTCTCTGTTTGAAGAAGATTTCTTGCAGACAACATATTGTGAGATTCTGTCTTTTGATCCTTTCTTCTATCTGCTTCCATCTTATGGGAGAGTTCATTCCATTCACATTCATATTTATGATTACCACCTATGTATTTTCCTTCATTTTATTTTTCATATTCCCTCTCTCCCTTTCCCTGATATGTCCTCCCTTCTATTAGTTATCTCTCTCCACTTTATTTAGTTTCCTCCCCTCTTGCTTATCTGTTGGGTTAGATGGACTCCCATGTTCAATTGATAATATATATCATTCCCTCTTTGAGTTAATTCGGATAAATGAAAGGTTCAAGCAAAGTCCTTTGCCCACTCTCCCTTCTTCCCTTCCACTGTAATATATCTTTCAGGTATCATTTTGTGAAATAATTTAATTTAATAAATATTCTATCTCTTCCTTCTTTCTGTACCCAATATACTCATTTTTCTCATCCTTTAATGAATTTTTTTCTGTTGTTCCTTCAGATTCATCTTATACTCCTACCCTATATCTATGCATAATCCTTCTACATATATTAGTAGTGGTACAAAGAATTACAGGTATCATCTCCCCATGAGGGATGTAAAAGTATAGTTATATTGAATCCCTTATATTTTCTTTTTGCCTTTGACTTTTTTTTGTCTCTTTCTTCAGTATTGATATTGGAGATCATATTTTTTGTTCAATTCTGCTTTCTCCTTATGAAAGTTTGGCATTCTTCTACTTCATTAAATGAACATTTTTTCCTCTGAAGCATTATGCTTAATTTTTGCTGGGTAGGTAATTCTTGTCTTCTTCTATGTCTTCAGAATATCATGTTCTAAGGGGTAGCTAGGTGGTACAGTAGCTAGAGCACCGGCCCTGGAGTCAGGAGTACCTGAGTTCAAATCCAGCCTCAGACACTTAATTACCTAGCTGTGTGGCCTTGGGCAAGCCACTTAACCCCATTGCCTTGCACACACCTAAAAAATGAATATCATGTTCTATAACCTCTGATTTTTAGTGTTGCAGCCATTAAGTCTTGTATAATCCCAACATTTGAATTATTTCTTTATGACTACTTGCAGTTTTTTTCCTTGGTCTGATAGTTCTGAAATTTGGTTATAATGTTTCTTGAAGTTTTTGTTTTGGGATCTCTTTCCTGAGGTGATTGGTGGATTCTTTTAATGCCTATTTTACCCTCTGCTTCAAGGACATCAGGCAAGTTTTTCTTTGATAATTTCTATTTTTTTAAATGTTTTTACCCCAGCTAAATGCAAATAAGTTTCAACTTCGAAAACCTTGAGTTTCAAATTCTCTCCCTTCCTCTCACCCTACTCCCCTCATTGAGAAAGCAAGTTACTTGGGGCTTGTTAAAATTATGTAGCCACGAAACACATTACTACAGCAGTCTTGTTATAAAAGTAAGAAAAGTAAGAAAGAGAAACCTTAAAAATAAAGTGAGAAAAAAAGAGTGTTTTGGTCTGTATTCAGATATCATCAAATATTTCTTTGGGGTGCATAGTATTCTTTATTATAAGTCCATCAGAGAAATTGCTTCAATATTTTTTCCCCACAATCACTATTACTAAGCTATAATTCCCTCCTTTTCTCATGCACCCATTTGCTCTATTCTCTCTCTCTCTCTCTCTCTCTCTCTCTCTCTCTCTCTCTCTCTCTCTCTCTCTCTCTCTCTCTCTCTCCTTTCACCCTGTCCCTCCTCACAAGTGTGTTGTATCTGACTACCCTCTCTTCTACCACCTATACCTCCCTTTTCTCCCCCATCCCCTTTCTCCCATCCCTGTTCTCTCCTGTTTTCCTCTAGGGTAAGATAGATTACTATACTCAATTGAGTGTGTATGTTATTTCCTTTATGAGTCAATTCTGATGGAAGTAAAGGTTCACTCACTCCTTTCCAAAGTGAAAGCTTTTCCTTGCCTTTTTTATGTGAAAAAAACTTGCCCTATTCTACTTCTTTTCCTTTCTCCCAGTACATTGCTTACTTGCCCATTAACTCCGTCTTTTGAATATATTGTATCTTCAAATTCAACTCCCTTCTGTGTCTTGTCCCTTTATGCTCCTTCTAACTTCTCTAATAAATGAAAAGGTTCATATGAGTTATCAGTATCATCTTCAAATGCAAGAATATAAGCAGTTTAACATCATTAAATTTCTCATAATTTGCCCTTCCAATCCAGTCTCTCTCTGCTTCACCTGAGTCCTGTACTTGAAGATCAAGTTTTCTGTTCAACTCTGGTCATTTCATCAGGAAAAGTTGAAAATCCTCTATTTAATTGAATGTCCATCTTTTCCTTTGAAAGACTATGTTTAGTTTTGCTTGGTGGTTGATTCTTGATTGCAATCCTAACTCTTTTCCCTTCTAGAGAATATCATATTCCAAGCCCTATGAGTCATTAATATAGAAGCTGCTAAATATTGTGCTATCCTGACTATAGCTCCATGATATTTGAATTGTTTTTCTCTGGCTGTTTGTAATATTTTGTAATATTTGTAATATTTTTTCCTTGAGGGGCAGCTAGGTGGTATAGTGGAGAGAGCACTAGCCCTGGAGCCAGGAGGACCTGAGTTTAAATACGCCCTCAGACACTTAATAATTACCTAGCTATGTGACCTTAGCAAGTTACTTAACTCCACTGCTTTGCAAAATCCAAAAAACAAAAAATTAAAAAAAATATTTTCTCCTTGAGAGTTCTGAAATTTGGCTTTAATATTACTGGCAGTTTTCATTTTGGGATCTCTTTCAGGAGGTGATTGGTGGATTCACTCAATTTCTATTTTACTTTCTACTTTTAGGATATCAGGGCAATTGTTTTCTGGAGAATATCTTGAAAAATGAATTCTGGGTATTCTTTTGGTTATGACTTTCACATAGTCCAATAATTTTAAAATTATTTCTGTTGGATCTGTTTTTCAGGTCAGTTGTTTTTTCCAATGAGATATTTCACATTTTATTCTTGTTTTTCATTCTTTTGGTTTTGCTTTACTGTTTCTTGTTTTCTTACAACATAATTTGCTTCTCTTAGCTCCATTCTACATTTGAAGAAATTTTCTTTGGAGAGCTTTCGTATCTCCTTTTCCATTTCTGGCTTTTTAAGGCATTCTTTTCCTTATTGGCTTTTTTGAATTCCTTTTTCCATTTGACTCAAATTGTTTTTTCTTCAGAATTTTTCTTTTGTAATTCCTTCACCAAGCAGCTGATTTGATTTTTATGATTTTCCTGTATTGCTTTCATTTCTCTTTCTAATTTTTTCTCTACTTTCCTTACTTGATTTACAAAATGTTTTGATCTCTTCCATAGTCTGAGATCAATTCATATTTTTCTTGGAGGCTTTGGATACAGAAGTTTTGACCTTGTTATCTTCTGAGTGTGTATTTTGATTCTCCATAAGACTAAAGTAGTTGTCTGTGGTTGGATTTATTTTTCTTCTGTTGTTTGCTCATTTATCCAGTCGATGACCTGATTTTAATTCTTTGTTAAGGTGGGGCTCTTCTTTCAAGGTAGAGGATACACTGTCCCAAACTTTTGAGGGTTTTTGCAGCTGTTTTCAGGGACACTCCCAGGGACCTCAATTTCTTTAAGGTCTTATGAGAGATCTCTGACTATGCTCCTGTCTTCTCTGGTCTGTGTATGACTACACATACTCTCCTTTGCTCTGGAATTGTGAGAAGGTATTCCTGCTGCATTATGGTAGTAAAACTCCCTTTCTTGAGACTGGGATCCCAGATTGCAACCTGGATCTGAGTATGGACAAAGGCACAGAGTTCTGCTTCAGCAATAGCAGAGGGACCTCTGCAATCTCCCCCAGTGCCCTTACTATCTATGAGCTGAGCATTATGGAAGCAGTTTCCAGGTGACTCCCTGTTGGGTGGCTCCCCGAACCTACTCCTGATTCCTGTGATAGAGTCTGCACTGAGGCCTGTGCTGGACTGGATTCCTCTCTCACTCTGATGCATCGGAGTTTTCCTGCTGAACTTCCCTTTTGTCCATGGCAATTCTTGGACTGAGAAGTCTGGAAATTGCACCACTAGTACAGACCCAGATGTCCCCAAGGAACCCTGTCAGCCAGCAGATGATTGGAACTGGTGTGCTCCAGCACAGCCTGGGCTGTGCTACAGGCTTTTTCTAATCCACACGGAATAGACCTTTCCCACAGATCATCCTACTTGTCTTGAGCTGGAAGATTGTTTTACTCAGTGTTTTTGTGGATTCTGCCACTCTAGAATTTGGTTTGAGTCATTATTTAAAAGTATTTGGAATGGTCTGAAAAATAGTTTGTAGGAATTTCTGCCTTTACTCTGCTATCTTGGCCATTCTCCCCTCCTTGATAATTTGTTTAAAGATGATGTCTGGGTTCTCCTTTGGATTATAGATTACTGATAGTTCAATGACATTGTGTCTCCTGGATGTATTTTTCTGGGTCGGTTTTTTAGGTCCATTTTTCTATATCTTTTTTTTTAGGTTTTTGCAAGGGAAATGGGGTTAAAGTGGCTTGCCCAAGGCCATACAACTAGGTAATTATTAAGTGCCTGAGGCTGGATTTGAACTCCAGGGCTGGTGCTCTATCCACTGTGCCACCTCGCCCCCCCCTTATTTTTCTATATCTTCTAATGATGTATTTTACATTTAATCTATTTGTAAAATTCTTTTGATTTTAGTTGATTGATTCTTGATGTTTTCCTCTTGCCCAATTTTAATTTCTAAGTTAGCTTTTGTACTTGGCCAACTGTACTTTTAATTTTTTATGTTTTGTTTTATTGCTTTTTTACATTATAATGTAATTCTTATAGTATTTTATTTTCCCCAATTGCATATTGTGAAAATTTTTAGTATTCATTTTTACAATATTTTAAGGTTCAAATTTTTTTCCCATCCTCCCTCTCCTCTCCTCTTTTTAAAATTGTTGGCAGTTTATAAACATATTAACATGTAAAGCATTTTTCCATATATATCACAGTTGTGCAAGAAGGAAAAAGATCAAAATGAAAAAAATAACCAGTACAAAGAATAAAGGAGTTGAAAAAATCAATCTACATTACTATATCAGTTCTTTACCTGAATATGAATAGAATTTTCCTTTGTGAGTACTTTGTACTTGTCTTGGGTCATTGTGTTACTGAGGAGAACTGAGTCATGCACAGTTGATCATCACAAAATGTTGCTGATAGTGTTCAATGTTCTTCAGGTTCTATACACTTCACTAAGCATTAGTTCATCATCATCAGCATCATGTAAGTCTTTTTAGCTTGTTCTGAAATGTGCCTATGTTGTGTGTTGGCTGGCTAACTTATACTTTACTCATAACCTATTACCTGACTCAATCCAACTGTAGTCAAGTTGTCAGGTGAATGCTGAAGAGGCAGGAGACAAAGATGGAAAATTCTCCATTTATTTTACATAATCCAAGAGCTTAAATATCCTCTTAGTCCCTGTTTTACTCCTAATTCATGTAGAATTCTCCAAGTAGCCAGTCAAACAATGCCTCCATGCTCTTGGACAGCAGGTGATAAAAGTTTACTTCCTAAGGCTAGTACTCTCACACAATATTGCTATCACTGGCTTAGTATTTACACCCAATATTCCAGGAAGTGTCAAAACATAAGGAACAGATGAGAAGATCCAGAGAGCTGACCCAGGTGAGTAGACCATTGGTGTATGTGGACAAGAGGACCTTTACTCAATGACTTTCCTGTGACCCCCAACACTCTCTTACATGCCTATCCAACATTTCTTATTGTACAAAGATGTTCCATTACATTCAATACTACATCGGTGTTCAGCCAGCTCCCAATTGATGGGCATTATCTCAATTTCTAATTCTTTGCCACCACAAAAAGTGCTACTATAAATATTGTTGAATATGTATGTTTTTTCCCTATTTAATTATCTCTTTAGGATATTAGACCTGGTAGTAGTATTGCTGGATCAAATGGTATGCACAATTTGAGTGTTCTTTTAGAATAGTTCCAATTACTTTCCAAAATGGTTGGATCAGTTCGCAACTCTACCTACAGTACATCAATTTTTTAATTTTTCCAATTCTTTCCAACATTTATCATTTTTATTTTTTGTCATTTTAATCAATCTGATATCTATGTAACATACCTCAGAGTTGTTTTAATATGAATTTTTTTAGGTTGTTTGTTTTTGCAAGGCAAATGGGGTTAAGTGGCTTGCCCAAGGCCACATAGCTAGGTAGTTATTAAGTGTCTGAGACCGCATTTGAACCCAGGTACTCCTGACTCCAAGGCTGGTGCTTTATCCACTACACCACCTAGCCGCTCCCTAATTTGAATTTCTATAATCAAAAGTGATTTAGAGCTTTTTTCATATGCCTATAGATAGTTTTGATTTCTTCATCTGAAAATTGCCTGTTCTTATCCTTTGACCTTTTATCATTTAGGGGATGACTTATGTTCTTATAAATTTGACTCAGTTCTCTGTATATTTGAGAAATGAGACTTTTATCAGAGATACTTGCAGCAAAGATTATTTTCCATATTTCTGCTTTCCTTTTAATTATTGATGTGTTGGTTTTGTTTGTGAAAAAGCTTTCTATTTTAATAAAAATTATTCATTTTACATTTCATAATGCTCTCTTATCTCTTACTTGGCTTTCGCTTAGATCTTAGAGGTTGAACATTCCTTGCTTTTCTAATTTGCTTGTGATATCACTCTTTATGTGTAAATATACACCCATTTTTACCTTATCTTGATACATGGTGTGAGATTTTGGTCTAAACCTAGAGTTTGTACTATTGTTTTCCAGTTTTCCCGCCAGCCTTCTCAAATAGTGAGTTCTTATCCCCAAGACAAAAGTCTTTATGCTGATAAAAAATAAGTTACTATAATCATTTATTAATGTATCTTCTGTACTTAATCTCTTTCACTGATGAAACATTATTTCTTAATCAGTATCAGAGTTTTGGTGATAACTGCTTCACAGTATAATAAAGAATTTAAACTAGAAACTAGTGAAAAAGTGGTACAACCATGATAAATTGTACTCAGAGGCAATAGAAAAAGGGTATAGGTCTGAATTAGAATCAGTGAAGAAAAAGATTAAATCATTTGACAACTTCCTTAACAACTCCAACCTAACCAACTGCCCACAATATACCCTCTCTTACCAACTCCTCAGTTCCTAGGCTCCCTTTCAAAGTACAAGATAGTAGAATGATCGGAACCAGTGATTTCAAGGTCTGAAAATACAGAGAACTCCAGGCTATTACCAAAGAGTATGCTAGCACCAGGGAGGAACCTGTAGACTTTGCTGAGCAGTTTTAATTCACCCTGTGTTTATATAGACTCAGGTATTTAGATCTGTGTCAACTCATGGTTATCTTGTACATGAATGGGGAAACTAGAAGTTGATGCAGAAGGCACCCAAGGAAAGAATTAAGCACACTTTCTCCTATTCTGAACACTCAACATGATTAGACACCAGGGAGGATTGGCAGGAGTTAGAGCAAAAGGAAGAAGATACTCAGGCCACATCCATTATCCCCATGACTCCTGTTGAAGATTTCACCTTGCTCATCCAGGGTCTAAAGGTGTCTACTTTAGTTGACATCAGTACCATACACTCAGAATAATGTTGTTCAAGAAATCTAGTACCTCTTGTGTGAGGGCTGCTTTGATGTAAACATGAGCCACCTAACTCTCACCTATGACTTTGAAGAAACTGTATCATGCACAGTGACCATACTCCAAAAAACCATTTTGGCAGACTGACTAAACAAAGTTGAGTGTAACTGAGGGGTCTCAAACCCATCATTGGGAGGGGTTTACTCCAAACATGTGAAGTCTTCCACTGGTGGAATGGGTGAATGAGAACACTTTGTTCCAATGGTCATGAAGGCAGCTGAAACAGGTTCTCTGAAGTGCTAAGAGTTTGGATAGCCACCAAAGATGTCAAGGTCATCCATTTTATCCGGAGCCATCACAAGTTGTCTTGTCTCTGTCTTTCCACTGGATCACGATGACATTAGAAGAGAGAGTAAGTCAGCAACTTCACCCAGTACTGTGTCAATTAAATTCAATTTATGCATGAATCAAAAGATAACAACCCTACCACTTTGCCATTCCTGTCTCAAAGTCCTGTGGCAACAGGTAAGTGATGAAGTAGCAGGTGTGGATACACCGGGTGCATAATCACAACTCTGCACACAGGTGGCCCAGTCCATGGAGTTATTTCCCCACTGAAATCAGCAGTGGTATCAGCAACCCCCTGGGTGACTTAGCAGCTCTTTTAAGGATTTCACTAAGGTACCCTAAAAATTGTTTGCTTGCCCATTGTCCATTAACCATTGGAACATGGATATGAGCACACTCACGGACAACACAAGATCCAATAGACTGAAAGACAAACAGCTTTTGTTGCAATAGATGTTAGCAGGTATCATATCCAAATAGCAACCCTGAGTGAAACAAGACTGGCAAATGAAGGTCAACTTACTGAAGTCGGAACTGGATACAGTTTTCTGGAGTGGCCACAGTGAAGGGGAGTGCCAAGAAGCCAGAGTAGGTTTTGCAATCAAAACTAATTTAGCCAACAAACTTGAATGCCTACCAAAATGAGTGAATAACTGGTTAGTGACAATGAGATTGCCACTTGCAGGAAAATGCTATGCTACCATCATCAGTGCCTGTGCTCCCAACATGATGAACCCTGATGAAGCCAAAGAAAAATTTTATGAAGACTGGAGACTTTTATCATCAATATATCAAAAGAGGACAAACATAATTCTGAGTGACTTTAACGCCAGAGTAGGCTCAGACGACCAGACATGGAAAGGAGTTTTTGGGAGGAATGGTGTTGGAAGCAGCAACAGTAATGGTCATCTACTAGTGAAAATGGGCATCTCATGACCTTTTCATCACAAACAATGCCTTTCATTTACCTAAGTACAATAAAACTTCCTGAATGCATGCACTTTCACAGCAAACATTGGCATCTAAAAGACTGTGATTGTAAGGAGACAAGACAGACAAGACAAATGTGAGAGTGACAAAGACAGTGTGTATTTCAGAGTGCTAGATGTATCACAGATTCATCCTCTCTAAGTTAAATATTCATATTCAACCAAATGAATAGCCCCAAGGCAAAATGAATACTAGAATAAATGTCAAGAGTTTGTTGCTAACTTGCAGGGAAAACTGAGTCAATACACAGTTGGCAGTAGTGGAGCAGAAAGAATGACCAGTGTTCAGAGATTTGCTGTGCAGCACTAATTTGCTCATCTGAGTCATACCACTCACAAACGTCAAGCCTGGATTGATGAACATGATGGGGAAATAAAGAAGCTACAAAATGAAATATGAGAACTCCATAGGATTTACCAGCAGGATAGTTCATTTGTTTCTAAGACAGCAACATTTAATTCCTTAAAAAAGTAACATACAAGTGAAGGTTAGACACATTCAGGACTCTTGGCTCAGTAAGAAGGCAGATGAAATTCAGTTTTATGCAGATGCAACAATCCAAAGTATTGATGGAGCCACACTGATTCATGATAGATTCATGATCCTAGAGAGATGAACTGAATATCCTATATTCTTTCTTTTTGTCTTTTGCAAGGCAATGGGGTTAAGTGACTTGCCCAAGGTCACATAGCTAGATAATTATTAATTGTCTGAGATTGAATTTGAACTCAGGTCCTCCCTTCAGGGTTGGTGCTCTATCCACTGCTTCATCTATCTGCCACTACTCCATAGTGTTCTTAACTGATTGTCATCAATCAAAGCCTAATCTATTGACCATTTACTTCAAGATGAAGTGAAACTTTCCCTAACTGAAGTTACAACTCTAGGAGGGGTTTTGAATGCTATTCATCTACTTTCAAGTGGCAAAGCATCAGTTGCTGATTCTGTTCTAAACAGAGATCTACAGGGTGGGGGGGGTCCCTTGCTCATCCAAATGTTGACTAGGTTATATGACCTGAAGAGGTTATCCCTCAAGAATTCAAGGATGCCTCCATTGTTCATCTCTGTAAAGGTAAAGAGAATAGATTGTCCTGTGACAATCACAATTTCTGTTTTAGTCATTGCTGGTGAGATTCTTGTCAGAGTCCTTCTCAATAGACTGATCCTTCACTTGGAAGATGGTAATTTTCCTGAGAACCAGTGTAGTTTCAGAAAGGGTCAAGAAACAGTTGATATGATGTTTCCTGTCCAACAACTCAAGGAAAAATGCCAGGAGCAGAATGGGGTCTATTTTACAATGTTTGTAGATCTGACTAAATTTTTTTTTCTTTAATACTATCAGTCCCAAGGGCTTATGTAAAATTATGTCAAAATTTGGTTGCCTGAAGTTCTTCAGTATTGTATGACAATTTCAAGATGGCATGCTTGCCCAGGTTCTGAATAGTAGATGATGCTTTTGAGATTCCCTGACCACTAATGGAGTGAAACAAGGATGTGCCCTCACTCCCATGCTTTCTAGCATGTTTTCAGTCATGTTTTCAAACACCTTCACTGAGACCATGGCTACAAGTCAAGACCTAAGTGGAGGGAGTGTTGGTGCATGATTTGTTTGCAGATAATTGTGCACTCAATGCAACCTCTGAAGCTGAGATGCAACAAAAAATGGATTGATTATCTGCTGCCTGTGCTAATTTTGGTCTAACAATTAACACCAAGAAAACACAGGTGCTCCATCAGCCTGCAACCCAAATTCACTTATCTTAGCAGTGTCCTTTCCAGGGAATTACATAATGATAATGAGGTTGACATAGGCATTGTCAGATCTAGTTCAGAATTTGGGAGGTCCAAAAGAAAGTGTGGGAAAGAAGAGGTATTAGACTGACTATAAAACTGAAGGTCTACAGAACCATTGTATTGATCCCATTTCTATATGCCTATGAAAACTGGACAGTCTGCCAGTGCCATGTGAGGAAATTGAATAGTTTCCATTTAAATTTTTTAGAAAAATTCTGAAGATCATCTGGTCAGAGAACATACCAGACCCTGAAGTCCTTTCTTGAGTTAAACTGCCTAACATTCAAACATTACTACAGAGAGAGCAACTACAATAGATTGGGCAGGTTGTTAGAATGTCAGATGTACTCTTGCCAAAATGACTATTTTATGGAAAACTTACACAGGGCAAGTGCTCATAAGAGTCAGAAGGAGCAACACAGGGACATCTTGAGGGTCTCTCTTAAGAACTTAAAACTTGATTGTATAGCATGGGAGATGCTGGTATAGGACCACATAGAATGACCTCACCAGAGGGGGACTGCACTCTATGTGGGAGGCAGATTTGAAGCAGCTCAAAGGAAACATGACACACATAAGTTTTGAGTAAACAACCCAGCTATTCAGTGGTCTATTTATGCCAACCTCTGGCATAGCATTCTGAACTTGTATTGAACTGATCAAATACTGTTAGATACACTGTAATTTTTTCCTTAAATATAGTGATGTCATTTTGGACTTCTTTGATAACAAAGGACAAGAATCATACAACACTCAGTTTTAAACCCTTCTGCCTTCCTCACTTCTCTCCCCTGGAGTCAAGAGAAAAATCTCAGTTTTGGGGGATTCTTATTAACACCAATGTAGCCTAAATCTTAGAGCCACTATCCTTTTTTTGTTGGCAGGACCAATGCTTTCCAGTCTTCTGCCCTGGTCCCTGAGACCCCTGAAGCCTAGACATGCTTCTCCATTTGATCCAGGAAGCACTAAATTTTTGTGTCCTTTAAGATCATTTTAACCCATGTCTTAGAATGACCCTTTCTTTTTATTAGAGGGATCAGTGACTCTCATCCTTCTGTCCTGGTTTCTGAGGCCTAAATCACTTCACCTAAATAACAGATGAAAAGCAAGACTATGGATGTGTAATATATCTGCATGCTTTGCGTGTGTGTGTGTGTGTGTGTGTGTGTGTGCACAAATGTACCTATTTGTATCTAATGGTGGTCATCTTTGGGGGGAGTGAGGGAAGGAAAAAAAAAGAAAAAAGAAATTTACCTGATAATGTTGTTGAAGATTTAAAAAGAAGAGAAAGTTATTCATGGTAGATTTGAATTTCATGTACAATCATCTTTTTAAAATTATACTGCTATGGAATACTTGTTTTATTCTTTAAAATAAAAAGAAATCCTCAAAGTCATGTCATGAAAGAAAAAAATGAATGTAATTTTAGTCTATATGAACAGATGCCTTCTTCAGAAACAACATTAAAAATTTCAAAACTCAATTCCATTTTTTAGAGGCATGAGTGAAAAGCAACTCAAATGATATACTACTTGGTTATTTCAATTCAATTTCATTCAATTTCATTCAATTTCATTCAAGAATGAATCAACTGGAGAAATCAAGTCAAACCCTAGGATATAAGGGAGAAAATTAAATAGAACTCAAGGAGTTGACCTTGTATTGAAAATGTGGGGGAATAAAGTAAGAATAGTGATTGTTAACACCAGAAGGAACTTGCATATGATATCATTCTTTTGGATTTGAACAGACAGTTTTTTCAATTCTTCTTCATCATATAACTTTTTCTTTGTTGATTATTTCCAATTTATCCTGCATATGGCTTATTTGTTTATAATTATTTGATGCTATCTACCACTTAGATTGTGAGCTCCTCACCCCAGCACTTAGAACAGTTTATTATTAATATTAATATTAATATTAAGCTTTGATTTATAAGATTTTATTGATTCTGAAATCCTTTGATATTAGTATTTGAGTCTACCTAACTAGCACATAGTGTAATTTTGTGAACTTTATAGCAAATGGTAATTTATATAAACAAATGTTCATTTTGGGGGATATAGAAGTCATTGTTTCCTATTGAACAGAACTCATTTACATATTTACACCTTGCTTCTGCATGATGATGTAGCATTGACGGTACTGAACTAAATACTTAAATAGTATGGCAACTTCATGATTTCTAGAGCTCAAAAATATGATAAATCATATTTGGAAGGGGTTTTATAAGTAATGTAATATATATAGCTCATCAGGAAACATCAATCTTCACAATTAGATAGTGAGTTAGTGACAGTCAGCAAGACACTCCATTTCTCAGTTCAGAGCATTTTTCTCTAGAATACCAAGACATTTAGAATACTTTTCTCAACTCTGACTATTGGCCTCACTGACTTCTTTTAAACTCACCTAAAATTCCCCTTTTTGCAAGAAGTTTCCCTCAATACCTTTTAATTCGAATGCCTTCCTTCTTTCAATTATTTTCTGTATTTAGGAACTTTGTATATGATTGCTTGCATTTTAAATATTGTAAGTGCCTTGAGGTCAGGTATAGTTTTTGCTTCTTTTTGTATCTTCTGCAGTGGTATAATCAAGACTACCCTTGACAAAGGTTCCAACATGATATTGAAGAAAGAGACTGAGAGGCTCAGATTGATCATATAAGTAGTTTAATGATCAAAGTGGGTCATTTAAATATGGGATTGTCTAGTATGCCAGTCAGACGACATATTTAGATTCCCACAAAAGAACCCCCAAAAGACCTATGTTAATTGTAGAAATCAGAAAAGAGGAAGAAAAATTATTTAGTATATTTGTGTGAATTGGCTGTTATTTTTGGGTTTACTCTGCTCAGCATTGGGTTTGGATCTTGGATACATGGGTGCCCTATCAATTATGTTTGGGCTGGAGTCCCAGATATGCAAGGCTCTGTATTGGACATATATTGATCATGTCCCAGTCATGCTATAGTTATGAAGTCTCTTCCAAATGGTATAGCATTATTTTTAGAATGGTAGACATCATGCAAGATCTGCCATACTACTTATGGGAATACTCAGTTTGCTTTCAGCAAAAGCATGTTCATAGGAAACAATGACTTATCCCCAAACTAAATATTTGCCTAAGGCAATTACCATTTGCTAGAGGTCACAAGATCATTCTAAGCATTAAAATACTAGCATCAAAAGATTTCACAGTTAGTAAACCTTTAGTAAGCATCCCCAGCACTGTCCTAAGTGCTGGGGATGCAAACAAAAGGGAAGACATTTTCGTTCTTGAGTAGCTCACAGTCTAAAGTTGTGGACAACATCAAATAATTATGTTCAAACAGAGCATATACAGGATAAATTGGAGATAATCAACAAGGAAAAAGCAATAGAATTAAACGTGATTGGGAAAACTACCTTTGCAGATCCAAAAGAAAGGTATTATATGGAAACTCTTTTGGGGTGTTAGCAATCAACTTCCTCACTCTTTCCCCCTCACAACATTTCTAATACAGGTTTAACTATTTGAGTTATATTTCATTTTCTCCCTTAAGTCCTAGGATTTGACTTGGCTGCTTCAACTGATTCATTCTTGAATGGAATTGAATTGAAATCACCATGTAGTCTGTCATTTAGTTTACTCTTCACCCAGTTATCTAAAAGAATAAAGTTAGATTTACAAATTTTAGTCTTGTTTCTGAAGAAATCATCTTGCTATATTCAAGTGCACTTTGCTTTATTATATAATATAGCTCTAACATATAGTTTTCACCCTTTCTTTTTTCTTTTTCTTTCTTTCTCTTTCTTTCTCTCTCTCTCTCCATACATACATATATATAAATATCTATATCTATATATGTAATGCTTTTCACCCCTGTTTTTCTCATTAGGTTCAGGAAGGTATGTTCCAGCCCCTCCTTATTATTATTAATAGATCAACTACCCATATCATGCATCAAAGTAATTACTTGCAAATCAGAGATAACCTACAAAATGATATTATGATCTCAACATCCATTCTTTTCTGGAAAGTTACCTCTAGTTAGTGATATAAATGATTATAGCTTATTTAGTGCAACTCCTTTATAAAATAAAACATGAAACTGAGTCTCAGAGACTTGCTCATAGCTAAGGTAGCCATGGAATATCGACAAGAACTAGGGCTGCCTTCTGATTTTTCTGAGGAGAAATTTTATTATCACACCATGTGATGTTGACTCAGGGATTAGCTGACAAGGCATGGCATAGATTTGAATACACCTAAAGTGATAAGTAAATAAAAGTAAAATAAAAGGGAAATGGGTGACCAGATGTCATTTTATAATCAGATGACCAGAATTCCCTAGCCTGATGACCAGACTATATGGAGAAAGGGAATCAAAATTGTATTTCTCTGGAAATTTATAATCTTTCTCTGTAACTAAGCTTCTCTAAGTCACACTCTTCAATTTTAAAATTTGTTATTTTGCATCTTCAACAATAGAGTTATATTATTGCACAATCAGTGAATTTGTCTGCTTTCAAATTTGTCAACACAGATAGACAAAGACTGAGAGAACTTAAGATATTTGACTTATATCTGAATGGATCACAACAGTTTCCCTGTGGGAAAATTCTTTGAAGTTGGCCCCCTCCTGCTGCTCAGTTTGGGGAGCATAAGAGAAGTAAAATATAATTTTAGGAATGATTTTAGATTACTTAGTCCTCAAGAAGGTAACTTAAAAGAATCTTCGAAGGGCTGCTTTCATATCCCTGTTCCTCAGGGTATAGATAAAAGGGTTCAGCATTGGAGTCAACACTGTGTACATTAGAGACACAATAATGTGGGCTGAGTGGTTGGATGGTCTAAAGTATACTCCAAAGACAGTCCCAAAGAAGAGAGCCACTACAGAAAGATGGGAGCTACAGGTGGAAAAGGCTTTCTGCTTCCCTTTTGCAGATGGCATATTTAGAATGGTCAAAGCTATATATATATATATATATATATATATATATATATATATATATATATATATACATAAGATATGATGATGCCAAGCAATGGAATCATGCCAGCAAGAATACCAATGGTGAGAACCATTAGCTCATTAATGAAGATATGTGAACAGGACAGCTTCAGTAAGGGTTTCAGGTCACAGAAGAAATGGGTAATTTCGTTTTTGTTACAGAAGACTAGTTCATTCATCAGCAATGTATGTAAGAGGGAATGAAGGCCATTAATAGCCCATGGAATTGAAATCAAGAGGAAACAAAGCTGAGGTCTCATCATTATTGCATAATGGAGTGGATAACAAATGGCTACATAACGGTCATATGCCATTGTTGCCAGGAGAAACTCATCTACTGAACCAAATATGATAAAAAAAATATAACTGTGTCAGGCAGTCAGAATAAGAGATGGAGTTATTCTGAGTTTTAATATTCATCAATATCTTGGGGACTGTGGTAGAGATGAAACTGGAATCAGCAAAAGATAAATTGGCTAGAAAGTAGTACATAGGAGTATGGAGGTGAATGTTGAAAGCAACAGCCACAATGATGAGTAGGTTTCCAATCACAGTAACCAGATACATGAGCAGAAATAGCCAGAAGAGTAGTTGTTGATGCTCTGATCCCTCAAAGAGTCCTAGGAGGAGGAATTCAGAGATAGTGGTCTTGTTTTTCCAACCCATGATTCTATTAAAAGAGAGTTAAACTTTTTGAATGATATAATTAAGTAAATAAATACTTCTATGATGAAATGGTGGATAATGTGATATTTCCCCTTAAGGAGTTAAAAAAACACCAGTGATCATGGTCCTGTTTTGATTTACTCTCTAAAGAGGTAACTAGGTGGCCCAGTGTTTAGAGTGGGAGACCTGGAATTAGGAATACCAGAGTTCAAATCTGGTGTCAGATATTTATTAGCTGTATGACCTAGGACAAATCACTTAACTTCACTTACCCTCAATTCCCTCCTGTGTAACATAAGGATATTACCAATACTTACCTCCCTAAGTGATAAAGTTGAAATTACACACACACACACACACACACACACACACACACACACACACACACACACACATATATATTTCTATATAAGTTGCCTCACAAAACTCAAAGTGACATATAAATATTAGTTATTGTTATTATTAAAAAGTCAATTACCCTTTAGAGAATATTTCATTTAAATCAGAAGTGACCTTGGGCAGATTATTTTTCTGCTTTTTGTCTCAGTTTTTTATTTGTAAAATAGAAGGATTAGAATAAGTCATATTTATAGAAATTTTTAGTTCTGACAATCTCTGCTTCTAAAGATTCTCTAATTCTATAATTTACAGCATATTGTTATATAATGCTAAAATTATCCTGTAGATTTTCACGAACAAACCCACCCATGTCAACATATAGAAGGCATAAAGAGGCAGAGCAGATTAAAATCAGCCCTATTCTATCCCAAAACCTTTTAAGCCAATTCACTGGAACATTAGCATCAGAGAAGAGAGTTGCCTCCTTGAGATTTTCATATATCAGTTTACTCAAAGATCGAGAAGGAGAGAGAGAGAGCAAGAGACAGAGACAGACAGAGACAGAGACAGAGTTACAAAGAGACAGAGAGATGAAGAGACAGAGATAACCAGAAAGAGAAAGACACACACACACACACACACACACACACACACACACACACACACACACACACACACAGAGATAGATAGATAGATAGAGAGAGAGAGACAGAGAGAGAGAGACACACACAGAGATAGAGTGAAAATATGGGGAGGAACAGAGGGAAGGAAAAGAAGGAAGAAAGAGAGTTATATAAAGCGAGAGGAAAAAAGTATGAAAAAAGAAGGAAGGGAGGGAGGGAAGAGTGAGACTGACACAGAGACAAACAATAAAATCACTTTAGTTAATTTTGGAATAATTAAAGTCTCTTGTTACTAAACTTCTGTACTATTGCCCCATGCAAAATTTGCCATCTGTTTCATTTCTCTTTTTTTATTTTTTCTTCTATTCAGATGGCTTGTGATTTATTTTCATAAAAATAATGTTTTTCTTCCTGTCCCTAACAATCTTAACTGCAATGCTTTTCACTCTGCTTCCTACCTAGGGTTCCTGGATTTTCTCAATGAATATATCTCCTTATCTCAAATCCTATTCCAGTGCATCTTTGGCTTATTCTGTTCCTTTAAAAGAAGGTATAACTTCCCATAATGATATCTTATTTCCATACCACAGAGATGTAATTGTAACTATGATACTGAATTTGTTTCTTTTTTTAATAGTTTAGAAATGGATGATAAAACAATAAGTACATTGTAAGTGTTGAAAGTATGCTGTTAAATTTGAAATATATTTAGAAACCAAATTGTGTGGAGAAGAAATTTATGGTTTGGTATGGATTTCTTTTCCCATTTGTTGTATAGGAAAAACTTATATTGTTAATGTTTGTCAAACTCATAAAGCTATAAAATAGAACTTTAAAAAACTTTGTGGTTTTTCATGAATATCTGATCCTAATAAGTAATTAACCTGTCTGTCACAATACAGGGGTTGTTGCAAATGAGGTATCATATGTTACCCAAAGACTTTAATAAACATTGTTACTACTTCTACTATTACTACTACTACTACTACTACTACTACTACTACTACTACTACTACTACTACTACTACTACTACTACTACTACCACTTTCACTACCACCACCACCACCACCACTATTTCTACTACTTCTACTTCTATGACTTCTACTACTGCTACTGCTACTGCTACTACTATTACTATTAGGGTTAAGGGATCAAAGCTAAGTATATCCCATCTGATGCTCTCCCTGAGACTTGACCTTCAGTGTGAAACTGAAAGCAGTTTGAATAATACACGAAGACAATTTAGGGTGAAAGATGGGGAAAGTGGGACCTAAAGAGCAAGAGGTTATGAGATGTGGGTGTTCAGAAGCTATTTTTTTTATTCCCTTTCCTGGATAATCCTTTTCTCCTCTTTCACAAGCTGTGGATTCCTTGCAGTAAATTAGAATTCCTTCACAAGTCAAACAAATTTTTACTTGATAGTTGAAAAGCAAGAATAACTTTATTTGAAATTAAATTATTTCAGTTACAATGAGTACAGGTCACTAATATAATACCGGTGAAACTATGAACCGATCCAGCCATTTTGGAAAGAAATCTGGAATAATGTATACTATTTTTGGTCCAAGAAATACCACTATAAGGTATTTTCTCCAAGATGATCAGACAATAGAGAAAAAGAATCTATATGCTCTAATATATTTATAGCAGATCTCTATGTGGTGACAAAGAACTGTTGAGGGGATGTCTGTCAATTGGAAACTGATTAAAAACTGGTATATAATTGTAATAAAATACTAATTTTCTGTAATTTGTGATTTTCATCTTTATTTTAGAAAAAAATTGGAAAGTCTAGAATGGAATAATGAAGAATGAAATGAGCAGTACTTAGAGAAAATAGCATAAATAATAGGTAATAGTGTTTGAAGGATAACTGTGAATGACAAAGCTATTCTGAATGTAATAAAACACTCAAATGCAAAACAGAGGAAAAGTGGAGGAAGATAAAGCTGACTTCTAGAGAAAGAACTGCTAAATAGAAGTATGCATAGACTAGTATTACATATTTCTCCTTGGTTTTATCTATCTATCTCTCTATCTCTTTATCATCTATCTATCTATGTCAAATGGTGAACTTTGCTAGTGATTTGTAAGAAGTGGGGGAGGAAGAGTTTGGAACTTGCAATGTAACAAAAATAAAATAATAATAACAGTGATGTTCTTCATACAGTAAATGTATGAATAAAATTTTTTAGCACCTCACTTATCTGAAAGATTCTCCCCATTTTGATGATATAATATTATGAAAAAAAGAACAGAAAAGGAAGAGAGAACATGGATGGAATTGTGCATTCCAAGACCTCCAAGTCTTACCCAGTTGATGTTTGATGCTTCCAATGGTTTCACACAGAGCCCTGACTCTGCTGACTTCACTCTTCTCTAGTCAAAAGACATGAATATTGAGGATGATCAGAAGAAACACTGAGTCCTTTTACTACATGCACAAAATGATTTCTAAATTTTCTTCCCATCCTGTACTAAATGAATGCTTATTATTATCCTCTTACTCATCCCCACTATCCCATTTGAATCTCACAATGTCAGAAGAAAGATAAATGTTCAAGGACACTGAGAAACAAAAGTTGATAGCTCTAGATGAAGCTGAAAGAATATCAGTGTAGTTTCCTCCCTGACGTTGTATAGATTAACATCAAGTATTTTAATATCAGCCACTCAGTGCTTTTTCTTCCTGTTTTATGATAATCTGCTCCTATGTTTTATTTTTACTGGCATTAAAAACTTTTAAATAATATGGTCTCAATATTTCAGCAGCAAACTCAGTATTTATTCAATTTATTATTGATTTATTATTATTATCTGATCTTTTGCAAAAACAGTCACAATTCTATGTAGAGTCAATCCCAGGAGAACTTCCATGTTCTCTACTGTTGGAAACTTGGCAAGTAAAAGCGGAAAGAGAGGAGGGAAATTTACCACAGCTCCTCAGTAGCTTCATTAAAATTCTAAGAGCCTTGAATATCAGTGTGAGAACTCAATTGTTCAATGAGGCATATCATTCATTAAAGTTATTAACCTTTCTCTTAAAGGAATGATTAAAAGTTGCTTTTAGTACCCTGGACAGACCCTGATGATTCAAACAGTCATAGAAGGATTGGAGGTGCTATGGATATCTCCTCTCTACCCAGCACCTACCAGACAGGAATAAAAAGGCACCTTATTTGTATTACCTAGGGATATGAATGGGGACTTCTATGCTACCTGGATGCTTTAAGATCTTATGGAAATTTATTAGAGGGGCAGCTAGGTGGTGCAGTAGATAGCGCACGGGCCCTGGAGTCAGGAGTACCTGAGTTCAAATCCGGCTTCAGACACTTAATAATTATAATTACCTAGCTGTGTGGCCTTGGGCAAGCCACTTAACCCCAATGCCTTGAAAAAAACTAAAAAAAAACCCAAACAAACAAATTTATTAGAGATCAATATTTTGCAATAGGTAGTATACTAGTCTTGTATTATGATGTACCCCCCCACTCCCATTTTTTTTTTCTCATTGCTATTGACAAAGTGCTATATTTGAAGTCAGGAGATAGGGTTTAACATTCCACATACTACCTTTTGTGAGCTTGGACAAACTATTTAACCATTAAGGACCTCAATCTTTTTCTTTGTGAAGTGGAAGTGTAGAGTAGATGATCTCCAAGGTCAGACCTATGAACTGAATTCTACATGGGAATTCTTCCTTTTGAGCCTAAAGTAGGCCCATAGCATAGAGTGCTATGAGACAGTGTCCTTTAGATAACTTTCTGAGAGACATTAGTGGTCTAGCCTGGTCTGTTTGGTTCAAATGAATGAACTGAACTCCTTGTCAAAATAATTTCTAGGTATATTATTATCATATAATAATGGTAACTACAGTGATAGTGAAAATAAAATGAAAATAAGGTGATGAGATGAAACTGTTAGAGAATCTCTACTTAAGGATGTTGCCCAGGTTACCCAACTCTTCATTTCTCACCAGATTGCAATTTTTCAACCTGCTCCAGAAAAGTCTTTAGAAAAAAATTTTGTTTTTTAGTTGCATTTGAATTCCAAACTTTCTCTCCTCCCTCGTAGCTCTTTACTAGAGAAAACCCACATATAACATTGATATATCTATATCTGTATGTATATCTACACAATAAACATATGTATCTGCATATATCCATATACATGTATATCCACACAAATACATATTCATATATATGCATATTTTCCCAAAATTAAGCCCAGGTCTTTTATTCATTCATCTATTTATTTATCTATTTAGTTTTTTGCAAGGCAAATGGGGTTAAGTGGCTTGCCCAAGGCCACACAGCTAGGTAATTATTAAGTGTCTGAGACCGCATTTGAACCCAGGTACTCCTGACTCCAAGGCCTGTGCTTTATCCACTACGCCACCTAGCCGCCCAGCCACCTAGTTGCCCCAGGTCTTATATTTATTGTCTCTCTCCAAAAGACACATTAAGAGTTATTTTGTTTTTATATACAACAATCTATATTTATTCATGTACAAAAATCTGCATTTATTCATATATAAATTCTATTCATTCAATACAGTCATGTTATCTTCTTCTGAAACACTGTCAATTCTCTAAACCCTGAATTCTGACCTAAATTTCTTGGAACTCCATTTTCTGTATAACCACTTGTCTCAATGTCTCATGTTCATCAATAGAGCTCTCCTTCTTATCCATGTAGTCTGCTCATAGTGCATTGGCAACACAGCTGTCAATGATTTTATCCCATGAATTCTTCACCAAATCATTACTTCTTTGAGTCTAGGCTTCACAAAGTTTCCACACTGATTTCTCTCTATTCTATTTTCAGTGTAGCAATTAGTTTTCATATGCAAATGATCCTTGAATGGCTTTTTAAAAAAATTTAAGTCAATGGGGGTTAAGTGGCTTGCCCAAAGTCACACAGCTAGACAATTAAAAATTGTCTGAGACTAGATTTAAACTCAGGTCCTCCTGACTCCAGGGCTGGTGCTCTATCCACTATGTCACCTAGCTGCCCCTTGAATGGCTTTTTGTTGAACAACAGTCTGGAGATTCCTGCAGGAACCATTATTTTATATATTATTCTTTCTGCAAGGAAGTTCTTTATTTTTTTAGTGCAGTGATCACTGGCTGAATCCTAGACTAGCAGATCTCTTTGGCTACCTCACAAAACATACAACAATATTAAATCAGCCCATTTCCTTATAACTGCTTATATGCATCAGGTCCTTTCCAGTTTCAAGAATATAAAAGCCTGAGACACATCCAATCTTATCTTTCTAGCCCTAAGTGATGATTAGAGGTGGAGCTTTCTTTTCATTCAAACATTATCAAGTGTTTAAGTTTGTGTGTTGTGTCTGTACTCTGATTGGTCATCTGACCAAGTTTTGAGTTCATCTGTTTACACAGGCATTTACCTCTCATCCAAAGGCATCAGTTTGGGTATTTACAAATAATTATAATTTATTATCATTTATTTTAAGTATTAATGTTAATAATATTATTTATTTATATTTAATTATATATTAGTATTATTATTTCACAGTTTAATTTGTCCGCCTTGTGTTGCAACTGGTGTATCAAATGCATCCTTCTGACTGATGATCTTAATTGGGGCTTATTTTGGGGGTAGGACTTATGCATGCATCCCCCAAAATTGTGCTAGGATTTATTTTTCAATTAATTCTTATTTTCAGGAAATTCTCTCTCTCTTGATATAGATATAAATATGGAGATAGATAGATATAGATACATACCCATATATATATATATATATATATATACACACACACACACACACACACACACACACATACAGATATTGTTATATGCATTGACTAGAAAGATCAGAAGATTATTTTGTATACTAATTAGATGAACTCAAATACATGAAAATAATTTCAGAGTTAGTCAATAAACATTTATTAAGCACAACTATATTGTAGGCACTATACTAAACACTAGGGATAAAAAAGAATGAAGATATTCCTGTTCTTAAGGAGCTCACAATCTAAATAATTCCATACAAACAAGCCATATACAGGAAAAATAGGAAATAATCAACAAAGGAAAAACAATGGAATGAAGAGGAACTGGGAAAACTATCTGTACAGGTCCAAAAGAATGGTGTTCCTAATGATTTTATCAGCACTCTCATCCTGCCCCTTGACATTTCTAATACTACTTGAGTTCTATTTAATTTTCTCCCTTAGTCCTAACCTGACTTGGTTGCTTCATTTGCTTTATTCTTGAATGGAATGGAATTGAAATCACCATGAAGTCTGTCATTTGTGTCTCTTTTGACCTAATGCTCTAAAAGAATAAAACTGTGATTTTCAACTTTTAATGTTCTTTCTGAAAAAAGGCATTCAACCTTTTTTTGGATGTTTGACTCCTAAGTTCAGAGAAAAAGGATAAAAGCTTACACTGGTGAATTAGAAAGATGATGATGCTGGTAATAGGAAGCTAAGAAGTTATACAGTATAAAAAAACCCCATTTTTCATGGGCATTTTATTTTTTATTGTACTGTGATCATAGCTCTATCTTTCTTAACTCCTCTATGTATGTATGTATGTATGTATATATATATATATATATATATATATATTTTTTTTTTTTTTTTTTACTGACTCTTCCTTAGATTCCATCCCTTAATATTTTCACCAGTGGCTCATCAGATCACCAATCAAGATAATTACTTGCATGCCAGAGATGACTTACAGAGTGGTATCACAATCTCAACACCCATTCTTTTTCATTCTGGAAAGTTACCTCTCTTTAGTAGTATAAATGATCTTTACTTATTTAGTGCAACTCCTTCAATATACAGAATATAATATTGAGGCTTAGAGCCTTGCTCATAGCTAAGTTGGCCATGGAATTAGGACGAGAACAAGTCTGTCTTCTGACTCTGAGAAGAGATCTTTTTCACAGCATGTAATGCTGAATAAGAGATTAGTTGAAGTTGAAAAAGAGTGGCATATATTTGAATATTTCTAAAGTGATATGTAAATAAGAGCAAAATAATATGCAATTGGGTGACCAGATGTCATTTTGTAGTTAGATGATCAGAATTCTCAAATCTGAAGACCAGACTAGGTGGATAAAGTAAATCAAAGATATCTGTCTTTATAATTTTTGTTATTTTGTATTTAAACTTAATAGTGTGTGTGTCCTGATTCAACCTTGTCAACATAGAGAAACCCTGAGACTGAGTTTAAGATATTTTATAAAGATCTGAATGAATCAAAGCACTTTCCTCTTGGGAAAATTCTTTGAAGTTGGCAGCTTCTTGCTACTCACTTAGGGGAACAGAGGCAAAAAGATGTGTATTTTTACAACTTATTTTAGAACTCATAGAAGGGAATTTAAAAGAACCTCAGCTGGGCCACTTTCATATCCCTGTAGCTCAGGCTGTAGATAAAGGGTTCAGCATTGGGGTCACCACTGTGTACCTTACAGATGCCATTATGCCACCAGGGGCTGAATGGTTGGATGGACTCCAAAGTCAGTCTCAAAGAAGTAAACTACTGCAGAAAGGTAGGAGCTGCAAGTGAAAAGGTTTTCTGCTTCCCTATTTTGCATGGCATCTTTATTATGGCCAAATTTATATATGCATAAGATATGATAGTGCAGAATGCAGTCATACAAACAAGACACCAATGGAACAGATCATTAACTTATTGATGAATATATCTGAACAGGGCAATTATAGCAGGGAGTTCAGGTGCCAGAAGAAGTGGGGAATTTCAGTTTTGGCAAAGAAAACTAGTATATTAATAAATAAATGTGTAAGAGGAACTGGAAAAAACATTTAAAAACCATGAAATTGAAATAAAAAAGAAACAAAACTGGGAGCTCATTATCATTGTATAATGGAGTGGGTGACAGATGACCACATAGTGGTCATATGTCATTGTTCCCAGGAAAAATTCATCTACTGCCCCAAGCATGACAAAAAATATAACTGTGTCAGGTAGTCAGAATAAGAGATGAAGTTATTCTGAGTTTGCTATTCTGAGATGTTGGATATTCAGCAACATCTAGGCAACTGTAGTGATGAAGTTGACATCAGTAAAAGACAAGTTGACTAGAAAGAAGCACATAGGGTAATGAAGATGAGTGTTAGAAGCAACAGTCATGAGTAGGTTTCTAATCACTGTAAACATAGACATGAATAGAAATAGCCAGAAGAGTCATTGTTGATGCTTTGGTCCATCAGTCAGTCCCAGGAGCATGAACTCAGAGATAGTAGTCTTGTTTTTCCAAGGTATGAATCTAATAAAAGAAAATTAAACCTGTTAAACAATATAATTAAGTAAATAAAGTTTCTTAATGTAATCATTGGAAATGTGAAAAGGTATTTTTGCTGAAGTCATAAAAACAGTGGTGATGGTGCTAATCATCATCATCATTTTGATCTACTCTCCATTCAAGAGACCACTAGGTGACACACAGAGTGGAAGAGCTGGATTCAGGAAGACCTGAGTTCAGATCTGGTCTCAGATATTTATTAGCTGTATGATCCAGGATAAGTCACATCTTCTCTCAGCCTCTGTTCCCTCATCATAAAATAGAAATAATGAAAGAGCATAACTGGATGAGTGGGAAGGATAAAATATAATATTTGTTAATTGTCTCACAAAACTTAGACATATAAATACTAGATATTGTTATCATTACAATTGAAAACATCATTTACTCTATAAAGAAAATTTCTCAGTTAAATCAGAAGTAACCTTGGGCAGATTATTTTTCTGCCTTTGTGCCTCACTTTTTCTATTATTAAGATGGGATATTGGATTAGAATATGTTTACAGAACTTTTCAATTTTAGTAGTCTAGGGGTGTTGAAAATCCCATGATTGTAGAAGCAACTAGCATATTGTTATATAATGTCATAATTATACAATAGATTGTGGTGCCAAGACCCAGACATATGAGCACATAGAAGGCATAGAAAGTATGGATTAAAGCCAGTCTAGTTTCATGTCCTGTCTCAGACAGTTATCACTTGTCTATTGGGAAAGATTCTAAAGTTCTCAATGAACCCCTACTTTACTTGAAAACTTTGTAAGACAATTTGAAGATCAGCATCAATGAAAGTCTTAATAGAAAGAAGCACACACACACAGAAAGAGAGAGAGAGAGAGAGAGAGAGAGAGAGACAGAGAGACAGAGAGACAGGTAGACAGACAGACAGACACAGAGCAGAGAGAGAGAGACAGGCAGAGAGAGACAGAGACAGAGAGACAGAGATACACACATAGAACAAAAGACAGACAGATACACACAGTCAGAGAGACAGAGACAGAGAGACAGAGACAGAGACAGAAGAGTGCTAGAGAGATAGAGATAGAGATAAAGACAAAGAGATAGAAATGGAGACAGAGAGAGAACAAGAAACTAAGGCAAAGACTAAATACATAGACTATATATATAATATATATATATATATATATATATATATATATATAGACACACACAGAGACAGAGAGAGACAGAGAGATAGAGAAACAGAGACAGATAAGGACAGACAGACAGACAGAGAGAGAGACAGACAGACAGAGACAGAGAGAGGCAGAGACAGAGAGAGAAACAGAAATAGAGACAGATAAAAAAAGACAGAGAGAGATAGAGCTGGTGAAAGAGAGAGGAGGAAGACAATGGACAGGAAGATTGCAAAGAGAGGGAAAGAGGGAGAGAACTAGAAGATAGGAAGAAGTGAGAAGGGAAGGGAGGTGGGGAAGAGGGAGACACAGAGAGAAAAAGTGTGAGATCACTTTAGTTAATTTTGGAATATTTAAAATCTCTCCTAACTAAATTCCTGTATTATTACTACTCTATTCAAAATTTAGTGTGTTTTTTCTTCTATTTAGTGACAGACAGACATTATTTTCATGAAAATAATGCTTCTCTTTATTTTCCTAGCAATTTTCACTTCAGTCTCTATCATTCTACTTCCTACCTTGACTTTCTGTGTTTCTCCTTATCACACAGTCATATTTCACTGCCTCTTGGGTTTTCTTCTATTCCTTTAAAAGAGGGCATAGTCAACCATAATGACCTTCTAGTTCCATCCAGCAATGACTTAGAAGTAATTATGAAACTAATTTTGTTTCCATTCCTTTTAGTTTAGAAGTGGATTATAGACCAATAAGAATATTATAAATATTGCTAAATCTGAAACATATTAAACAACCTAATTGTGTGCAGTGGAAATTTATGATTTGAAATGCAATCGTTTTTCTCATTTGTTTTGTAGGACACCATTCATGTTGTCGATATTTGTCAAGCTCATAATGGATATAAAGTAAAATAAAAAAATTTTATTGTTTTTTCATGATACTAACAATTGATTAACCTGCCCTGGATAACTTCTGGCAATACAGTACTAGAACTACTACTACTTCATCTATCAGTTTTGAAGGGTCAAAGAAAATGAGGTGTCCAACTGATTTCCATTTGGACAAGAAATTTTCATCTGAATCCCAAAATACAGTCTGAACAATGTACCAGGACAGTTGAAAAGATGGGGAGGGTTGGAACTAAAGGGCAAGAGGGAATGAGATGAGAATGATCAGGGGCTTTTGTATATCCTTTCCCAAATATTTCTTTCTCCTCTTTACACAAATCATGAGTTTCTGGCAGTAATTTAGATTGTGGAATTTCTTAAATGACAATTTGAAAAACAAGAAAGAGTTCATTTGAAGACAAATTATTTTAGTTACAGTAGTATGTGGAACAATAACATAAAGCTGACAGAATTGTGATGATTCAATCATTTTACAAAAGCAATCTAAAATTATGCCTAAGGAGTTATAAATTTGTGTGTAGCCTTTGATCCAGAAATACTACTGTTACATCTACTTCCCAAACTCATCAGGGTAAAAGGAACATATATATATATATATATATATATATATATATATTCTAAAATAGTAATAGCAGCAATCTTCATATGCCAAAAACAGGCAATTGAGGGGATTCCTATGAATTGGTAAATGACTGAATAAGATGTAGTATATGATCATGATGGAATATTAGTGTTCTGTAAGAAATGATGAGTCCATTGATTTTTAGAAAAAAAACATGGAAAGACTTGCATGGAATAGTGAAAAGTAAAATTAGCAAAAGCAAGAAAACATAGTATACAGTAATAGTAATGTTGCTCAAAGAATAACTCAGTTATTAAGAGTATTTTAAATACTCAAATCAACTGCAAATGCCTATGGGTAAAGTTACTATCCACCTCTCAAGAAAGAAATGATAAATAGATGCATGCATAGCATGGTGCTGAGAATACCTCTTTGTGTCTATGTCTCTCTGTGTCACCATTGTGAGTTGATCAACCTTGATGAATGCAGCTCCTTTCAGAAGTTCAGAGAGTTAGGACAACCCTGGGAGATGTGCTGAGGATACATCCACATCCAGAGGAAGAAAAACAAAACAAAACAGAACCAAATATATGCTACAAAATCTGAATGAACACTTTATTCACTTTTTAAAAATCTCTCATATTTTTCTTTCCTGTCTCGTGGTTTTCTTTCTTATCCCTTAATCTTAATTCCTCATACAGAAAATGGCTAATCATTAAATATGTTAAGCACAATGTATATGTGCATTATTCACCAGACTGTTTGTAGCTGAGGAAAGGAGGGTGGGAAGGGAGGGTGGAAGGAAATTCAGTATCTTAAAAATGTGCAAATGCATATGGATGAATGTTAAAAAACTTTCATAAAATGTAATTGGAAAAATAAAATATCAATTGAAAAAAATAGTGTTATATTTGGAGTCAGACGACAGAATTGAAACTTCTCTGCCACATACTACCTGTGTGAGCTTGGACAAGTCATTTAGCCATAATGGACCTCAATATTACTCTTTGTGAAGTGAAAGAGTATAATTAGATTATCTCCAAGGTGCTTCTAAGAATTGTGAACTTACTTCTATATAGGAACTAGTTCAGTTAATCCAAAGTGAATTTAGAACAAAGTATTATGAGACAGTGCCCTAAAAATAACTTTCTGAGGGACACAGGAAGTCGTCTGGTCTATTTGCTTCAAATGACTCAGACACAAGCTTCTTGTCAAAATAATTTCTAGGAATACACAAATAATATAATGATGGTGACAATGGTAGTGCAAATAAAGTGAAAGTAATTATGATGATGATTAGCTGAAACTGATGGTACATTTCTATTTAAAGATGGTGCCTCGGCAAAATATCTCTTAATGTCTCACCAGATTACAATTTGTATTCCTTCAACATGTCACAGACAATTCTTTAGAAAAACTTCCAATTTTTTTGTTGCATTTAAGTTCCATGCTTTCCTTCCCTCCTTCCCAGTTCTTCCCTAGAGAATGCCAACATATATATATATATATATTTACACACATAAATATGTATACATAATACACATATACACACACATATAAACATAGACACTAAAACATTTACACACATATATGTAAATATATGCAATATGTATATATAATATAGGTATAAATAAAGTGATAAATATCTTTTATAGATGAAATTATATAATATATTGCCCCATAGGAATAATTTTTCTGTGGGACTGATTATATTTCATTTTGTAGGATCATGTGTAGTTGATTTGAAGATTATAGCTCAGAATAGCTTAGTAATTCACATTTATTTGTTTATTTATTCTTATTTATTTTTTTATTTTTTTACACATTACTAAAATAGTCTTGTAAGAGTAAACATAATTCCCCCTATACCCATAAAAATAGAAAAATCATGAAAAATAAAGTGAGAGAAAAAAAATTGTACTTCTGTCTGTATTTGAATTCCATCAGCTCTGTCTCTGGGATGGGTTGCAGTCTTTATCATAAGTCTGTCAGAGAGGTTGCTTCTGTATTTTTTTCCCACAGTTGCTATTGCTAATTGTATTTATCTCTCTATCCATTCCTCCCCACTCCCCTTTATTCTATTTTTCTTTCTCCTTTCTCTATTTTGTCCCTTCTTAAAAGCGTATTATGGGGAAGCCAAATGGTACAGAGAATAGAGCACCAGCCCTGGGACCAGGAGGACCAAAGCCTAAATCCTGCCCCAGACACCAAACAACCCTCCCAATCATGTGGTTCCAGGCAAGCCACCTAACTCCACCAATTTGTAAAAAAAATGTGTTGTATCTGACTACCCTTTCCCATATCTTCCCTCTCCTCTATCCTCTATACCCCTCCTCCCTTTTCTCTGTCTTCTTTCTTCTATCTCCTTCCTCTCCTTTTTCTTCTAGGGTAAGATAGATTTTTATAACCTAATAAGTATGTAGGCTGTTTCCACTCTGACCCATTTCTGATGAGAATGAAGGCTCACTCGTCCCCCTCCATCTTCCCTCCCTTCCACTCCTTTGCAAAAGCATTTTCTTGACTTTTTTACATGAAATATCTTAGTCCATTCTACTTCTCCTTTCCCTTTCTCACAGTACATTCCTTTTTCACCCACTGATTATGGGTAATATTATAACTTCATGTTCAGCTCTCTTCTGTGTCTTGTCTATATATGTTCTTTCTAACTGCTTTATTAATTGAAATAGTTCATCTGAGTTATCAGTATTATCTTCTCATGCAGGAATACAAGCAATTTAATATCATTAAATCCCTCATAATGTATCCTTTGTGTCCACCCTCTGTACTTTGCCTGAGTCTTGTACTTGGAGATAAGACTTTTTGTTCAGTTCTGACTGTTTCAACAGGAAAGTTTGAAAGTCCCCTGTTTCATTGAATATCCATCTTTTCTCCTGGAAGAGAATGTTCAGTATAGCTGGAAAGTTGATTCTTGGTTTTAATCCAAGTTCTTTTGTCTTCTGGAATATCATATTCCAAGCCCTATGAGCCCTTAATGTAGATGCTGCCAAATCCTGTGTAATCCTAATTGTAGCATCATAGAAATTGAATTATTTCTTTCTGGCTACTTGTAATACTTTTTCTTTGATTTGGGAGTTCTGGTGTTTGGCTATAGTATTCCTGGAAGAATTTTGGGTTAATCTCTTTCAGGAGGAGATTGGTGGATTCCCTCAATTTTTATTTTACCCTCTGCTTCTAGGATATCAGGGTAATTTTCCTGTAGAAATTCTTTTTTGAGTTTTTGTAAGGCAATGGAGTTAAGTGACTTGCCCAAAGTCATACAGCTAGGTAATTAGTAAACGTCTGAGTCTGGATTTGAACTCAGGTCCTCCTGACTCCAGGGCCAGTTCTCTATTCACTGCACCACTTAGCTGTCCCTAAAAATCTTTAAAAATGAAGTCAAGGCTCTTTTCCTAGTCATAACTTTCAGGTAACCCAATAATTTTTAAATTATACCTCTTGCAACTGTTTTCTAAGTTAATTATTTTTCTAATGACATATTTCATGTTTTCTTATAATTTTTCATTCTTTTGGTTTTTGTTTTATCGTTTCTTGATTCCTCAACATGAGTCTTTAACTTCCCTTAGCTCCATTCTATATTTGATAGAGTTGCTTTCTTTTTTTAATTTATTTTTTTATTCTCATTTTGTACAATTTTTTTACATTAATAAAATATTCTTGTTTACAAGTAAACAAAATACCCCTCCTCCCCCATGAATATAGATAGACTTGCTTGGGCGAAAAAAAGTAAAGGGGAGAGAAAAAAATTAAAATAAAAAAGTAATAGTAATAATTGTAGGTATGGCCAGGTGGCGTAATGGACGAAGCACCAGCCCTGGAGCCACAAGCACCCGAGCCCATATCCAGCCTCATAAACCCAACAATCACCCAGCCATGTGACATGCAAGCCACCCGATCCCCACTGCCCTGCAAAAACCAAAAAAAAAAAAAAGAAAAAAAAGACCCCAAATAAAACAAAATAGTAATAATAGTAGGGGTGGCTGGGTGGCAGACAGAGCATTGACCCTTGAGCCAGGAACACCTGGGTCCAAATCTGGCCCCTGACACCCAAAGATCACCTTGCTATGTGGCCCCAGGCAGGCCACCCAGCCCCACTTGCCCTGCACCCTCCCCCAAATAATAACAAAAAATGTGCTTGAGTCTTTGTTCCAACACCAACAACTCTGTCATGGGTGGATCTCATTCTTTATGGTAAGTCCATCACAAAAGTTACTTCCACATTTTTCCAATGTTGCCATTGCTGATCACAACTCCCTCCTTTCGTATTTCTCCACTACGATGTACTATATTTTCTTTCTCCGTTCACTCTGACTCTGCTGTAGGGTCTCTGGGTGGCACAGCAGACAGATCCCTGGTCCTGGGGCCAAGAAGCCCTGAGCCCCCATACCACCCCTTAGGCCCAGAATCCACCTGGCCCCATGGTCCTGGGAAGGACTTCCAAACCCAGCCCCTTGCAAGAAGTAAGAAAGAAAATGTATTTTATCTGACCACTCTCCCCCCATGGTCCATCCTCTCCTCCTTTATTCACATCCCCACCCCTTCCCCCTGCTCCCCCCTCCTTCTTACTCTAGATGCCTATACCCCATTGAGTATATATGCTGCTTCTTCTCCTAGCCATCTCTGATGAGAGCAAAGGTTCCCTCATTCCATATCATTGCAATAGCTCATTGTAATAAAAAAAATCTTATGTGAAATATCTTGGATTATTCCCCCTCTCCTTTTTCTTTCTCCCATTCCATTTCCCTTTTTTTCTATTGACTAGATTTTTACACCATATTTTATCTTCAAATTCAGCTTTCTCCTGTGCTTCAACTATAAAAGCTCCCTGCATGCTCTATTAACTGAGAAGGTTCATATGAGTATTATCAGTGTCATTTTTCTATGCAGGAATGCATGCAGTTCATCCTCATTAAGTCCCTCATATTTCCCCCCTCTCCTCCAATCTCCATGCTTCACCTGAGTCCTGTATCTGAAGATCAAACCTTCTGTTCAGCTCTGGCCATTCCAAAAGGAACATTTGAAATTCCCCTGGTTCATTGAAAGTCTATCTTTTTCCCTGGAAGAGGACATTCAACCTTGTTGGGTAGTTCATTCTTGGCTGCATTCTAAGCTCTTTGCCTTCCAGTATATTGTATTCCAAGCCCTACGAGCTTCCAATGTAGTTGCTGCTAAGTCCTGTGTGGTCCTGATTGCCGCTCCATGGTATTTGAATTGTGTCCTTCTGGCTGCTTGTAATATTTTCTCTTTGACTTGGGAGTTCTGGAACTTGGCTATAATATTCCTAGCGGTTGGTTTTTTGGGATCTCTTTCTCGGGGGGATCGGTGGATTCTCTCCATTTCTATTTTGCCCTCTGCTTCTAGAATATCAGGGCAATTTTCCTGTAGTAATTCTTTGAAAATGATGTCAAGGCTCTTTTCCTGATCATGACTTTCAGGTATTCCAATAATTTTTAAATTATCTTTCCTAAGTCTGTTTTCCATATCAGTTGTTTTTTCAATGAGATATTTCATATTTTCTTCCAATTTTTCATTTTTTTTTTGTTTTGAAGTATTGATTCCTGATTTCTGGTAAATTCATCAATCTCCTTTGAATTCTATTCTTTGTCTGAAGGATTTGTTCTCCTCAGAGAGTTTTCTTATTTCTTTTTCCATCTGGCCAATTTTGCTTTTTAAAGCATTCTTCTCCTCAATAACTTTTTGAACTGTTTTATCCATTTGACCTAAGCTGGTTTTTAGCATGCTATTTTCTTCAGCATTTTTTTGGATTTCCTTGACTAAGCTGCTGACTTCATTTTCATGTTTTTCCTGCATCTCTCTCCTTTCTTTTCCCAGTTTTTCTTCCAACTCCCTCATTTGATTTTCAAAGTCTTTTTTTGAGCTCTGTCATAGCCTGAGCCCAATTTCTGTTTTTCTTGGAGTCTTTAGATGCAGGAGCTTGTGCTTCATCATCTTCAGACTATTTTGATCCTTTTTGGGCTCATTTGCAAAACCTCAATAGTCTTCTTTTTGTTTCTCTGCTTGCTCATTTTCCCAGCCTAGGCCTGGTTTGGGGTGCTTCCTGAGCTTTTGGGATACTCCCACAAGGGTCTCAGTGTGTGAGGCTCTGTCCTCCCTCCTGGTCTGTGAATGACCATAAACACCTCCCCTCTGCCACAGGGCTGAGGTGGAGGAGGCCCTGCTGTTCTATGGGGGGGCCTAGACTGCAATCAGTATCTGAATGTGTTCAGAGCCCCAGAGTCCTGTTCCAGGGGTAGAGGACAGAGCTTGGCAGTCTCTTTCTCTTCATTCCCCTCCCTCAGCTCAATGGGCTCATGCCCTGGAGGCTCCTGCTTACTGGCTCCACCTGCTTATGTTTCCGGCTCTGGTCTGCAGAAAGACCAAGCTGGTGGCTATGTGCCCTGAGGGCTAGGCTCCACATGCTTGCTCTGGCAGAGGTCCCCAGCTGTTCCCCCACTTTGTGCCTGGTGCTCCTCGGGGTGCAGCTCTGGAGACTCCCCCGCTGCTGTGAGCTGAGGCTCCCAGCTCCCTGGGACTGCCTCTGGGAGGCTGAAGTTCTTTGGCTCTGGCGGGCCACCCCTCTGGCAGGTCACCTCTCCGATCCCAGGGAGCAGAGACTTTCTGCTCTTTTCCAGGTTACCTTGAGTAGGAGAACTGCCTCACTGGGTCCCTTTGTGGGTTCTGTCTCTGGAAAGTTTAGTTAGAGTCCTTAGCTGATGAGTTTTATCAGAGAGCTCCTAAGACTAGATCCCTTCTTGTCTCCATCTTGGCTCTGCCCCGCTAGAGTTGCTTTCTTTAGAGAGCTTTCTTATCTTCTTTTCCATCTGACCAAATCTGCTTTTTAAAGCATTCTTCTTTTAAGGCATTAACTCTTTGGACTTCTTTTCCCATTTGACCTAAACTGGTTTTTAACATGTTATTTCTTTGGTATTTTTTGTAGTTTCTTGATCAAGTTGCTGACTTGGTTATCATGACTTTCCTGCATTACTCTCATTTCTCTTCCCATTTTTTCCTTTACTTGCCTTCCCTGATTTTCAAAAGCTTTTCTGAGCTCTTTCATTGCCTGAGCCCAACTCCTATTTTTCTTGGAATCTTTGGATATTAGAAGCTTGGACTTTGTCTTCTTCTTAATGTGTGTTTTGATCCTCCCTGGGACCAAAGTAATTGTCTATGGTCAGGTTCTTTTTTCTCCTATTTACTCATTTCTCCAGCTTGTGCCCAGGTTTTGAGACCTTCCCAAGATTTTGAATGTTATTGGGACACCCCAAAAAGGATCCCAATTCCTTCAAGGTCTCTGACTCTGACTGCTCTCCTGCCTGTGAACTGGTCTGTGAATGACCACAAGAACTCTCCTCTTCCCTGGAACTGTGAGGAGGTCCCTGCTCTATGGCAGTGGGGGGGGGGTGGGGGGCTCCAGACTGCGACCAGGATCTGAATATGGACAAAGCAAAAAAAACCTAGAAAGTCTGTCTCTCACCTCCTTACCTTCTGTGGGCTGAGCAGTTGGGAAACAGCTGCTGGGCAGCTTGCTGAATCTGCTTACATTTCCTGAGGCTGGAGCTATGTGGAGGGCCATGCTGACCTTGGGCTCAATCACGTTGGCAGAGTTTTCCTGATGCTCTTCCAAGTTGTGCTTGATGGTCCCTAGATTGGGAGGTCTGGAAATCACTTCTGCTGCCACAAGCCAGCACCCTCAGGGATCTAGGTGCCCTAAGGGCTGTTCCAGAAAGGCTGGAGCTCCTGATCCTGACTGTACTGTCACCTACTTCCCACAGATCTTCCAAGCTACCTTGGGCTGGAGAATTGCCTTGCTGGATCTTTCTTCAGATTCTACATCTCTCCCAACTTTAGTTAGAGTCATGATTTCTAAGACATTTGGAGTTTCTTGGAAGTGAACCTCTGGGAAATCCTGCCTTAACACTGCCATCTAGGGTCCGCTTCAGTCATTCACATTAAAACACTGAATAACATTGTTACTTGTTTCTGTTCATTTCGCTCTTCATTTTTTTTCATATTTATCTTTACATATTTTCCTAAAATCCACATACTCATTATTTCTTAGAACACAGTTGCATTGTAAAACAATCAGATACCACAATTCACTCAGCCATTCCTCCAAGTGATAGATATTTTCTCAATTTTCAGTTATTTGCTACAACAATGGAAGTCTCTAAAAGTAAATTAGATATACTTGGGAAAGAAGCTCAATAGTGATATTTATGGGGTAAAGGGTATACACAAATTAATAATATTTTGGGAATAATTTCATATTAATTTTCAAAATAGTTGGATCACTTCACAGTTCCACTAACAATGACAACATCTCAATTATTTCCCTTTCTCTACAACTTTTGTCACTTTCCCCTTCTAGCATTATTTTAGTCAATTTGATAGGGTATGAGATGATATCTCAAAGTAGTTGGAATTTGCATTTTTCTAACCAACAGTGATTAGACATTATATATATATATGTATATATATATATATGTATATGTATATATTGATTGGTTGATTGGGGTATAGGGTATGTCACTTTAGTATGAGGGCTGCTGAGCCTTTTTCATGCTGCTTTACACCTCAGCCACCTAATTCTCACTTGTGGTTCCAAGAAACTGTACATGCACAGTAGTCTCACCTGGGTAGGTTGTTTAGTCAGACAGGCTAAACCAGGCTGAGGGTAACTAAGGGGGTTTTAATCCTATAGATGAGTTAGAGGTTCTCTACTTCAAGCATGTGAAGATTTCCTCTGGTGGAAGGTGTGGATGAGAACAATTCATTCCAAAGGCCATGAAAGAAGAAGAAATCTCTGTGGAGTACTTAGAGTTTGATTTTACATCTAAGGCACCAAGGTAATTCACTTCATCAATTGTCTTGACTCTATCTTGTCACTGGAATGTTATGACTTTGTAAGAGAGTGAGATTAATAACTTGATGCAATACTATCTTACTTAAATCCAATTTATGCACAAATCTAAAGACATCACTAATACCATTTTTGGATTTTAGCTTATCTCAAGGGCCTGTGCTGACAGACAGGTGATGAAGCAGAAGATGTGCATACACTGGAAACTGTAGTCACAGTTTTTCCTCAGGTCATAAGGTTGTTTCCTCACTGGAAGCAACGTTGGGATTTGGCAGCCCTGGGTGTCTGAAATAACCTTTAACAATCATACTGCTTGCCTTTTGGTGCAAGGAAGAGGATAGAAAAGGCATCTAAAAACTCTCTTTACCTAACCCTGACCTGATTCATGACACGTAGAGAATACACTCTTTGGTGGAAATATAAAAAATGTAAAAAAAATTGTTCAAAGAAGATTCTGTTCAACACAGGTACAAGAAATGTGTGCACATTCATAGACAAAATTAAATCCAATCAAACGATGAACCTCTCCTGTTGCAAGAGAACAACAGGTATCACATTCAAATAGCAGCCCTGAATGAAAAAAGGCTGACAAATGAAGGCCAGCATAGTGAAACTGAGGTTGGATACACAATTTTTTTCCCCAAAGTGACTGGAATGAAGGAAAATGCCACCAAACTGTTGCGGGTTTTGCAATTACAACCAATCTAATCAATAAGTTTGTATGTCTACTAAAAGGATTGAATTACAGGCTCCTGACAATGAGATTGCCATTTTGTAGGAACACATCACACCACCAGCATTAGAGCCTATTCTTTCAATATAATGAATCCTGATGAGATCAAGGAAAAAAGTTATGAAAACCAGGATACTCTATCATCAGTGGACCAAAAGATGTCTCTGTGTTTGTGTGTGTGTGTGTGTGTGTGTGTGTGTGTGTGTGTGTGTCTATATGTGTGTGTGTAAACATATACATTGCCTTCTTCATTGAAAAAATACTTATATGTTTACTTATATGTCCTTGAACTATTTAACAAGAGGTATATGAAATCTTTTAAATTAGACAAAACTCTCTATATATTTGAGATATGAAATCTTTATCAAAATATCTGCAATGTTTTTTATCTGCTTTCTTTTTAATTATATTGGTACCCACATTGGTCCTTTTTTAGTCTTCCACCATTCTATTTCCTAGATACTTTTGATAATTACTGCCATACACTTTAAGATTTGATACTGCTAGAATCCTTTATTTTATTTTTTAAAAATCATTTGCTATTATTGACCTTTTGTTCTTCCAAATGAATTTTTTTCTAGTTTAATGTCTTGCCTCCAAGTCCTCTACAATGTTATATTTGAGGTCTCCCCAAACAAGGATTCCAACATGATACTGAAGAAAGAGAATGGGATGTTCAGATTGATTATATAAGTTGTTTAAAAATCAAAGTGGGCCATTTAAATATGGGACAGTCTAGGGTGTCAGTCAGATGATGTATTTGGATTCCCACAAAAGAATTTCCAAAAGACCTCTGATAGAAATCAAACAAAAGGAGGAAAAGTTATACAGTGCATTACTGTGGATTGGCTCTTATTTTTAGATTTACTCTGCCCAGAATTTGTTACATTTGGACGGGAGTTAAAGACATGCAAAGTTCTTTACTGGACATATACTGGTCATATTCAGTCATACCTTGGTCATGAGGTTTCTTCCAAATAAGATATAGGATTATTTTGAATCTCTAGAAATCATGAAAGAATTTCCATAGTACCTAAGGGAGTACTCAATTTACTTTCATCAAAAGTGCATTATGCAAATAAAGCACATTCAGAGGAAACAGTGACTTCTATAATCCCAAACTGATCATTTGCATGTGCAAATTACTATTTGCTAGAAAGGACACAAGATTATTCTGTGCACTTACTTGTTAGATGCACTAAAATACTAGAATAAAAAGATTTCAGAGTTAGTCAATAAATATTTATTCAGTATCAATCACTATATTAGGTGCTGGGGAAACACACAAAGCTGAAAGCCATTCCTGTTCTTGAGGAGCTTATAATCCAAAGTGGTAGACAACATCAAACAATTAAGTTCAATTTGGCCATATCCAGGTTAATTTGGAGATAATCATCAAAGGAAAAGTAATAGAATTAAGAGATTGGGAAAATTGCCTGTAAATGTTCAAAAGGATGGTATCATATGGAAACTCCTTCTGATGTTAACAATCAGTGCCCTGTCTTTTCTCCCCAACATTTCTTATACAGGGTCAATTGCTTGAGTTCTATTTATCCACCCCCCCCCCCGCCTTTACATCTTAGGGTTTATCATGTGTGCTTCAGTTGATTTATTATATAATGGTATTGAATTGAAATCACCATGTAATCTGTCATTTGGTTTGTTTTTCATCCTGACCCTTAAAGAATGAAATTAAGATTTACAACTTTTAATATTATTTAATATATTTATTATTTACATTCACATATTTATTTTTATATATTATTTATATTTAATATTATTTAATATAATTTTAATATTATTTCTCAAGAAGGCATCCTGCCCTTTTCTATTTGTTTGACTCCAGAAAAAACACAAAAGCTTAAAATGGTAGACAAGAAAGGTGATGCTGCTGGAAGTGGGGAGATATTTTCATAGGATTTGTTTTTTATTATGTTTTTTATGATATGATATATATTATATCATAATTCTAACTTAGCTCCTTTCTATATTTTTTACTGACTCTCATTATGTTGAGAAGGTGATATTCCAGTTCTTCCTTATGCTCATTAATAGGCCTACTACTACCAGTGGCTCATCAGATCACTCATCAAGGTAATTATTTGTATGCCAGAGATAATCTGCAGAGTAGTATCACAATCTCAACAATCACTTTTTAATTCTGGAAAGTTATCACTCTTTATTAAATAAATGACTTAATTAGTGCAAATCCTTCACTATATGGACATGAACCTTGGTTAAGACTCTTGCTCTCAGCTAAGTTAATCATACAATCAGGTCAAAAAATAAGTCTGTCCTCTGACTCTGAGATCTCTTTATTGTAGCATGTGATTCTGAGTAAGGTTTAGCTGAATGAGACAAGGAAGGGGATAGATTTGAATCTATATAAATGGTAAATAAATAATAGCAAAATAATATGGATATGGATGACCAGATTTAAATCTGTAACCAGATGATCAGAATTCTATAATCTAATGACCATTCTATGTGGAGAAAGGAAATCAAATTTATCTATCTTTTCTGTATCTTCATAATCTCTGTGTCTTTGGAATTAAACTTCTATAAGTCTCATTCTTTAATTTCAAAATTTTATTATTTTGAATCTTCACCAATAGAATTTAATTATAATATTATGAATGAATTTTTCTTTATTCAAACTTGTCCACACAAAGAAACAAAGTATGAGACTGAGTTTAAAATATTTGAGATCTGAAACAAAGTACTTTCCCTATAGGAAAATTCTTTTAAGTTGACAATCTCTTGTTACTCAGTTTGCAGAGCAGAGGGGAAGAGAAATGAAAATTTAGGATTGATTTTATATCTTTTAGTCCTCAAGAAGAGAACTTAAAATAGCCTCTGCAGGGCCACTTTCATATCCTGGGTTCTCAGGGTATAGATAAAAGGGTTCAGCATGGGTGTCACTACTGTGTACATTACAGATGCAATTATGTCACTGTGGGTTGAGTGGTTGGATGACAGGCTAAAGTAGATTCCAAAGACAGTCCCAAAGAAGAGAACTACTACAGAAAGGCGGGAGCTGCAGGTGGAAAAGGCTTTCTGCTTCCCTTTTGTAGATGTCATTCTTCGGATGGCCAAGGCTATATACACATAAGATATGATGATGCAGACAAATGGAATCAAACTAGAAGCACCACCAAGGACGAGGATGATTAACTCGTTGATGAAGATGTCTGAACAAGACAGCTTCAGTAGGGGGTTCAAGTCAAAGAATAAGTGGGGAATTTCATTTTTTGGCACAGAAGATTAGTTCATTCATCAACAGTGTACGTAAAAGGGAATGAAGGGCATTTACAATCTATGAAATTAAAATCAAGAAGAAACAAAGGTGGTAGCTCATCATTATTGTATAATGTAGTGGGTGAAAGATAGCCACATATCTGCCATAGGCCACTGTTGCCATGAGAAACTCATTTAATACCCCAAACATGATAAAAAAAAATATAACTGTGTTAGGCAATCAGAATAAGAGATGGAATTATTCTGTTTTTGGATATTCACCAACATCTTGGGGACTGTGGTAGAGATGAAGTTGGCATCAGCAAAAGATAAGTTGGCTAGAAAGTAGTACATAGGGGTATGCAGGTGAGTGTTGGAAGCAACAGCCATAATGATGAGTAGGTTTCCAATCACAGTAATCAGATACATGAAAAGAAATAGCCAGAAGAGTAGTTGTTGATGCTCTGATCCTCAAATAATCCCAGAAGGATTCCAACCCATGAGTCTAATAAAAGAGAATTAAACTTATTAAATAATATCATGAGGTAACTAAATAATTCTGTAATGAAACTATGGAGAGTATGTTAAAGTATTTTTGTTACAGGAGTCATATATACACCTGCAATCATAGTACTAATCGTCATCATTATCATCATCATTTTGATCTACTTTCCATTAAAGAGATCCCAACACATTGAATGAAAGATCTGGATTCAGGAATACCTGAGTTCAGATCTGGTCTCTGATATTTATTAGCTGTGTGACCCAGGCAGGTCACTTAACTTCTCTCAGTCTCAGTTCCCTCGTTTGCAAAACAGGGATTATATCAGCTCTTATATTCCAGAGTACTTAAGATAGGATGGGATATTTGTAAGTTGAATCACAAAACTCAAAGTGACATGTAAATGTAAATTAATATTATTATTATTATTATTATTTTTATTCAAATGGTCAATTACTTTATGGAGTATTTCTTACTTAAATCAGAAATGACCTTGTAGGTTATTTTCTGCTTTGTGCCTCAGTTTTTCTCTGTGTTAATAGGGAGGATTAGATTTAGTCCTGTTTCCAGATCTTTCAGTTCTGATGTTCTGTGCTGTGAAAATTCCATGATTCTATAAAAATCTAATATTTTGTTACATAATGCCATAATTATTCGATAGATTGTGGTGACCAGACCCAGTCACATGAATATATAGAGTACATAGAAAGGCAGTTTGGATTAAAGGCAGTCTAGTTTCAAGTCCTGCCTTAGTTAATTAACTCTTGTTTTATTGGGAAAGACACAAGTTCTCAAAGAACTCCAGTTTTACTCCAAAACTTTCTAAGACAATTTGAAGATCTACACCAGTGTAAGGAGTTGCCTCCCTGTAATTTCCACATATAAATTAGCTTCTTGGTCTGAATAGAGAGAGACAGGTGGGGGGGAGGGTGGGAGGAAGAAGGGGGGAGGGAGGGAGACACAGAGAATGAGAGAGAGAGAGAGAGAGAGAGAGAGAGAGAGAGAGAGAGAGAGAGAGAGAGAGAGAGGAGTGAGAAGGGGAGAAGATAAAGACAGAAGAAGAAAGAGAGTCAGAGTCAGGGAGAAAGTGACAGTGAGAGAAATAGAGGCAAAGAAGTGATTCAGAAAAACTGACATTTCTCACACATGATTCCATTTACTGCCTCCACACCTTTACACTGCCTGTCTACCATGTCTTGATTATACTTCCCTTCCCTTCTGTTTATTTAAATTTCTCATTTCCTATTGCTAGTGTCTCCCTCTATTACCATACTTAGGCAGTCACTGGAAGGCAAATTCCTTGAAAGCACAGTCTATTTCACTATGGTCTTGTAGACATCAAGTGCCTGAAGAATATTTGTTGAATGAATGGCAACTGCATAGGGTGCTCTAAATAAGGAACTTCTCTATTACTGTTTTCTATGCTTTACTCTCAGATAAAATTTCCAGCCAACCCAGTACCAAGTGTTTCTTGCCTTCAGCAGACCATTATCTGCTTCATAGAAATCTTTTCTTTATGGCTAATATTTAGAGAGAAAAGATAAAGGATGGAGGAGTGGAAAGTGAGATGGAGAGAAAACAGGGAAAGAAGAGGGAAGGGAGGAAGGAAGAGGATAGAGAATGGAAAGACAGATATCCTAAAAGGGAAGGAATAGAGAAAGAGGTAAGAAATGAAGAGAAGTGGGCACACACACACACACACACACACACACACACACACACAGAGAGAGAGAGAGAGAGAGAGAGAGAGAGAGAGAGAGAGAGAGAGAGAGAGAAGGAGAAATAAGAGATAGATGATAGATGGTAGGGAGAATAACAGAATGTATGAAAAAGTCAGAGTGGAAGGGAGGGAGGGAAGAGGGAGACAGATAAAGACTTAGATCACTTTAGCTCATTTTGGAATAATTAAAACTTCCTATCACTAAATTCCTATACTATTATTCTATGTAAAGTTGGTGACCTGTTTCTCAAATCTCTTTTCTCATTTTTTTTCCTTCTCCTCAAGTAGTCAGTGATTTACTGTCATGAAAATATTTCTATTTCTTTTTCCAGCAATTTTTACCCCAATGCTTTTCATTCTTCTTCCTACTTTGGATTCTGGAATTTTCTCACATGAATATATCTCCTTATTGAATGTCTCTTCCATTTATTCTGTTCCATTTCAATAAGGCATAAACTTTCATAATGCATCCTAGTTCCAAGTTTCTTTTTCCTTTGAATTTAAAAATGTATTGTAGATCAATAAGGATATTATTAGTGTTGAAAGTATGTTATTAAATTTGAAATGTTACTTAGGAATCAAATTGTATACAGTGCTATGGAAATTTATGCTTTAGTATATAGTTTTCTTTTTCTATTTGCTGTGTAGGAAAAGATTCATGTTGTCAATATGTCAAGTTCATAAAAAAATCTTTGTTGTTTTTCATGACAATTGATTAACCCTCCCTGGATATTGACTTCTGGCAAATTACGGTAACATATATTTTGTTATATGTTTCCTTTTAAAACATGAGTTCCCTATATAAATGCTAACTACTACTACTACTACTACTACTACTACTACTACTACTACTACTACTACTACTGCCACTACTACTACTGTCACCACCACCACCATCATCACCACAACTACTACTACTACTACTACTACTACTACTACTACCACCACCACCACCACCATCACCACCACTACTACCATAACTACAACTACCAAAGTTGAGAGGTCAAAGATATTGTTGTGTCCAACTGATGCCTCCCCTGAGTTTAAACTTTCACCTGAACCCCAACACACAATATGAACAATATTCAAAGACAGTTAAGGATAAAAGATGAGTTCAATTAAAAGGTAAGAGGGAATAAGATGAGGAAGACTAAGAACTTTTTATATCCTTTTCTGAATAATTCTTTCTCCTCTTTATATAAACTATAAGTTTCTGGCAGTAAATTAGACTTTTTACGCAAATTATGTAATTTCTTACATGACAATTTGAAAAGCAAGAAAGACTTCATTTGAAGTCAAATTATTTCATTTACAATAGTGTTCAGGTTACTAATATAAAGCTGATAGATCTGTTCCAGTCATTTTGAAAGCAATATTCCATTATGCCTAAAGAGTTATAAAATTTTATATACCCTTTTACCCATAAATATAATTTTAAATCAGTTTCCCAGGGGAGATCAGGGAAAAAGAATAAAAGCGCATCTACATAATTCTAAAATATTTTTAGCAGCTCTCTATGTGGTGGCAAAGAACTGGATTTTGAGGGGCTACTTATAAATTGGGGAATGACTGAATAATATGTAATCTGATTGTGATGGAATACTTGTGTTCTGTAAGAAATGATAAGCAGGATAATTTATGAAAAACATGGAAAGACTTGCATGAAATAGTGAAGGGTAAAATTACCAGAACCAAGAAAACATAATATATAGTAATAGCAATTTTATTTGAAGGGTAGCAACAATGAATGCTAGTTAGTTTAAAATACTCAAATCAACTACAAAGAACCTGTAGGGAAGTTACTATCCATCTCTATCCATCTTCAATCATATAGAAAAATAAATGTATAAATATTTTCCCCAATATCTTGGGGGTTGACTTTACTATATCACCTTGATCTTTGTAGGCGTTGGTAATGTGTGTGTTTGTGTGTGCACTTTTAGTTTAAAAAATTAGCTTAATTCCCACAAATCACTGATTTCACCTGGTTTATGCCAAGATACTACACATGATATCTCAGTTCCTGCAAGATTTAAAGTTCACCCCGAGAAGCTCCTCTTTGAATTTCATGGTATTGATGTTGCACTATTTAGAAACCATGAATTCTAAGAAATCTGCATAGCTTTCTTTATTATCTCTTTATTTTATTTTTAATGGTGTTTTATTTTTTCTCAATTTTATGTAAATCATTTTATCATTTATTTTTACAAGATTTTGAGTTTCACATTTTTCTCCCATCCTCCCCATTTCCTGAAATGATTGTCAATTTGTTACAGGTTAAGTACAATTATGTAAAGCATGCTTCTATTTTAGTCACAGTTTCAAAATTAAAAGGAGAAAAAAAACCATGGAAAAGCAAAGGGAAAAGTATACTTTTATCTGAATTAAGTGTCTATCAGTTTTTTTATCTGAATGTGCATAGCATTTTCCATTATGAACTTTTGTAATTGTCTTGTATCATTGTGTTCCTGGGGTAAGTCATTTATAGTTAATCATCATACAATATCACTGATACTTTGTTCAATGTTTTCCTGATTCTGCTTATCTTCTTTTGTATTAGTTTCTATAAGGTTTTTCTGAAATTTACCATTCATTATTTCTTATTGCACAATAGTATTCCACTACATTCAAATACCACAACTTGTTCAACCATTTCCCAAATAAAGGACATTCTCTCACTTTCTTATATTTTGTCACCATGAAAAGGGATGCTATAAATATTTTTGCACATATAGGCTCTTTTCTCTTTTTTATGATCTCTTTGGGATACAGCCCTAGTAGTTATATTCTTGGATTAAAGAGAATGCACAGTTTGATTGACCCTTGGGCAAATTCCTCTCCAGAATGGTTGAATCAGTTCACACTACAGTGCATGTGTTTCAATTTTTCCACATCCACTACAATACCGATCATTTTCCTTTTTTTTTTTGTCATATTAGCCAATCTTTTAGGTATGAAGTGATTCCTAAGAGTTTTAATTTGCATTTATCTAATCAAAAACTGATTGAGTCCCTATTTATTTGACTATATTTAGCTCTGATTAATCTGAAAACTACCTATTTAATATTCTTTGACTAATGATCATTTGGTGAATGACTTGTACTTTTATAAATGTGACTTGGTTCTTTATATATTTGAGCAATGAGATTCAAATCAGAGACACTGGCTATAAAGATTGTTTCTCAGCTTTCTGCTTTCCTTCTAATCTTGATCACATTATTTTTGTTTGTACAAAAGTTTTTAATTTCATGTAACCAATATACTATATTGAATAGTATTCTATATTGAATAATTCACCTCTGATCTTATTTGGGAACATTTCTAGGTTATCCTCATTATAGAAAATACCTACTGATAGTTTTAGTTGGATACTGCATATTATTTTTAGGAATACTCCCTTTTTCTATGCTCTCAAGTGCTCTTAATAGTAATGGATTCTGTAGTTTGGTTAAAAAAAACTTGTTTTTAACATATATTGAGATAATTTCATATTTTCTTTTGGTTTTGCTATTGACATGGTATAAATCCTACCTGGTCAGTCTTTATAATCCTTGATGTATATTTATGTAATCACCTTGTTAATATTCTATTCAAAATTTTTGTATTGATATTTATTAGATTCTATATTTATTAGCATATAATTTTATTTATTTTATCTCTTCCTAGTTTAGTTACTGGTAAAATATTCATGCCATAAAAAAGAATTCCATAAAATTCCTACTTCATCTATTTTACCAACTATCATTTATATATTTATTTATTTATTCATTTTGTCTCTCCTTGGTTTTTATTTTTTAAAAATGTTATTTGTTTTCCAATTACATACAATAGTAGTTTCTACCCATCATTTTTTGTAAGGTTTTGAATTTTACAATTCCTCTTGCCCCCTTCTCCCCCCAACCTCCCACAGAAAGTCATCTGAAAATCTTTCCATTTTTCCATGCTATATACATTGATCAAAGTTGACTGTGTTGAGAGAAAAAAAATCCTTGAGAAAAAATAAAATATTGGAGATAGCAAAATTATGTAGTACACAAGACTTTTAAAAAATTGGTCATTGTTTTAACTAGTTCTTTCTCTGGATACAGATGACATTCTCTGTCGGATACCCTTAAAATCATCCCTGATTATTGCACTGATGGAATGAGCTAGTCCATTAAGGTTGATCATAACTCTGTGTTGCCTTTAGGGTATATTATGTTCTTCTGATTCTGCTCATTTCACTCTACATCAGTTCATGCAAGTCTTTTCAGGCTTCTTTGAAATTCCATACCTCCTGGTTTCTAATAGAACAATAGTGTTCCATAGTATACATATACCATAATTTGTTCAGTCATTCTCCAGTTGATGGAAATCCCCTCGATTTGTACAAGTGATGTTTTCAACCTTTTTCATGATCTCTTCAGGGTATAGACCCAGTAGTGGTATGTTGGGGGCGGGGGGAAGAGGCTTGGCGGTCGCTTAGCGGGGGAAACATAATCACCTTATAAGGGAATGTTACAGAACTCGGCCCCTCATTGAGTAAGAGTTCATGGGAGGGAGGACAGAGGGGATAAAAGTGTCTGCTGAGAGGTTGGGGGAGCGGGAATGTGATCACAGAAGAATAAAGACTCATTATCCACCTCAGGTGCTCTGTCTGGTTCTTCCCCCATCAAAGAGTGGGGGCCGGAGGTACCCCGAAGACTCATCATGCGTTGGACTGGTGAGTAAGAGGACGGACTAGCATAAAGAAGCCGGCGTTGTAAATAAAAACCCGGCAAGTGGCGCCCGAACAGGGACTTGAACCCTGGACCCGGAACAGGGACCTGATTTTGCTAGGGAACGTCTGAATCCGCTGGTCGGATTCTCCAGACAGCCTCGGTCGTTTCCGACCGGGAGGAAGGAGAGGGCGTTTACTCTCAGATATTGCCTGAAGGACATATCCCTATTGTGTTGACTATGCTTCCTTTCTCTTCCCTTTCTCCTTCTGCTCTAATCATGCTCCTTGCCGTGCTGGCCTGTCTGATTGTGCCCTGCTTCCTCCTTCTCTTTTGCCGAACGGGAACTTTCCAGTTCTGCCACCTGTTAGGATTGCAGCCTCGGCTAGTAGACAGCATGGGGGGCCGGAATAGTATTCCCGCCTTTGAGCCGGAGGAAAAAAGGGTCGTTGCAGCGCAGCTTTATAAACTCTGCGCTAAGCATGGCTGTAAATTACCTATCAAGACGTGCCGTGCTTTTGTTGAGAATATCTGGAACATCTGCCCTTGGGTGCAACATAGTGGGATCCAACCAGATAAATGGAAGGTGGTAGGGCAGCAGATGGCCTCCTATGATGACACCTGCCCGGGAAAACTGACCCCTGAGGATTTTACAGTGTATAAGATAGTGGATGCAGCCCTGCATCCCCAGAAGGTGACTTTGGCACGAACAATCAGCACTCAGGTGGGTAGCTCGTTGGCGGGATCGGATTCAGAGAGCTCAGAGGAAGAGGGAAGGCCACCCCCTCCCCTGTATCCGTGGGAGGAACTTAGAAGAAACAATGGGGGAACAAGGGGCCCCCAGGGAGAAGAAAATGCCGCATGCCCCTCCTTACCGAGACAGAATGAAAAGGGGGAGGGCGATGAATGTGGCACACTTAGAGATTCAGGGCCGGAAGTTTCCGAGCGCGGGAAGGGAGGGGTGCAAACAGTCCTCAGGGGTGGCAGGAAGAGGAGCGTGAGTAGGTGGGACCGGGAGGCTGCTGACGAGGAGGGAGAAGTCCGCGCTGATTGGACAGCTGCCGTGCCCCAGACTTGGCGGCCCAGCCAGGAAACAGAGGCAAAAAATCCCCCGTGTTCCTTGTCCGCCCTTCAGAGATCCCCTCAAGGGCTCCGCCCATCCGGCCTACTTGCCACCAGTGCCTCCATAGCAATAGAGAAAGGGGAGGAGGTGGACTGGGATGACTGGGGCCTCTACCCGGTATTTACGGACCCCCTTACCGGAGCCCGAGACTACCGCCCTGTCCCTTTTAAGATGCTTAAGGAACTTAAGGAGGCCGTGACTAAATACGGCCCAAGCTCCCCTTATGTAAAAAGACTGATGCAAAACCTCTTTGCTACGCACCCTTGGACCCCTGCTGACTTTGACGAAATTGCAGCCGCGTGCCTGGATGCCTCCTCATATTTAGCTTTTAAGGCTCAGGCCCGCAGAGAGGCCTCTAAGCTGGCAAAATCCCGGGGTTATACTCCCCTGGATTTAGCCATTGACCTCCTGTGTGGAACTGGAGCCTATACTGACCCTGCTGTTCAGGCCCGGTATGGCCAGTTTGAGCTAGAGACTGTTAAAGAAACACATGTTGCAGCTTGGGATAAGATTGGAGCCATGAAAGGGGGGAGAGCCACACAGAAGTTGGTTGGGCTGAAGCAGAGAGCAGATCAGACACCCCTCTCATTTGTGAACGAGGTTAAAGAGACAGTGACTCGTATAATGGGAGACACCCCGGGATCTGATCTACTTATGAGACAATTGATTAAAGAGGGTCTTCGCCCCAAAGGGATCGCAGCCATTAGCAGCCTTCCCCCCGACGCTTCATTAGAAGAAATTGTTGACAAATTGCTGGACATGCCCAGCGAGGATTCAATTCAAGCCTTAGTGACTGCCATGGAGAACTGGGAGGATAGCCTCCTGACCGCCCTTCGCGGTATGCAGGTGAGACCCACCTGTTTTGGGTGCGGAAAGCCAGGGCACCTCAAAGCACAGTGCAGGCAGCGGCCCCCCTCCACTTCAGTTCCGACCTGTTATTCCTGTGGAAAGCCAGGTCACATAGCCAGGTTCTGCCGATCCAAAGGGAAGTCGGGAAAAGGGAAAGGGAGGGGCCCGGCCGCGGGGCCCCCCCCCCCGTGCTCAAAGACAGCGGCCCCATTACTGTGACTATCCCCGTGAGGGTTGACTATAGAGAAGGGACACAGCAGAGAGAGATCGGGCCTTGGGAAACCTCGATGATTCCCATCGAGCTAAATATTTTCCCAGCGCTCATCACAGGGGCTGAGAGATGTGTGGACTTAGTCACCCATACCCAGGTCATTTTTGGTCCCGGAAGTCCCACATCCGTAAGGGTCACAAACCCCCACCCCTTTCCCACCTTGGTAAAACAGGGCCAAGAGGTGGGAAAGGCGCTGCCCTTGCGGGCCCCTCCCGCTCATGTGAACTGGGTCCACCCGGTCAGCTCTGGGCGACCACTGTTAACCGTCACGGTGGAAAATCAGAAGCTCGAAGGGATAATTGACACTGGAGCCGATTGCTCTGTCATAAATAGGGGACAGTGGAGGCGCGAGTGGCCACTCCTACAGAGCCCTCAAGCAGTGCCGGGGGTGGGGGGCAATAGATCTGCCATGAAAGCAGCACACGCCCTACGGTGGTCAGCTTTGGAAGAATCTGGACTCTTCACCCCACTGTGCCTACCCGACCTCCCTTATGCATTATGGGGTAGAGATATCTTGAGCCAGCTTAACCTGACACTTGCCACCCCTGATAGCCTGCGGGGAAATTAATTGGGGCCACTCTAGAGATGAGCTTTTCCCCCAGAATAACATGGATTAATAAGAAACCTATTTGGGTTGAGCAGTGGCCCCTGACAAAAGAAAAGCTCATCGCCCTCACAGACATAGTAATGACCCTCCTGCGCGAGAACAAAGTGGAACCGTCCCTTAGCCCGTATAACTCCCCCGTCTTTGTCATAAAAAAGAAAGGGGGGAGTTGGAGAATGTTGATTGATCTTCGGGCAGTAAATGCCAACATGGTACCCATGGGGACCCTCCAACCTGGTCTCCCTATGCCCACTGCAGTCCCGCAAGGGTGGACTATTATAGTGATTGATGTTAAAGACTGCTTCTATAGCATTCCCCTCCACCCGGAGGACAAAGAAAAATTTGCCTTTTCCCTCCCCGCGATCAATTTCCAAGCCCCCAGTAAACGTTATCAGTTCACCGTCCTACCTCAGGGAATGGCCAATAGCCCCACCCTGTGCCAGCTTTACATGGATACTCTGCTACATCCTATCAGAAAAGAATTCCCGAATTGCATGCTCATACATTACATGGATGATATCTTGATTGCAGCACCTTCTGTGACGGGGGCTCGGGCTTGCTTGCAACGCACCACCCATGTCCTCCGCAAGAAGGGGCTTCACATAGCCCCGGAAAAGGTACAGATGGATTTCCCCTATGATTACTTGGGGCATAGGATTTTTCCGGGAAAGATTAGTAGGGCACTTCCTCCGATCAACGTCGAGGGATATACTACTCTTAATGATTTTCAGAGGCTTGTTGGCGCCATACAGTGGTTGCGTCCCGCTATGCCCCTCCCATCCTCCTTAATGCAACCTCTATATGATGTCCTTAAAGGCGACTCCCATCTGTCATCCCCTAGAAGTTGGACCCCCCAAGCAAGACAGGCGCTCTCGGAAATTTTCCGCAGAACCTCTTCCTTCTTGGTTCAATACGACCCGGAGTCGCCTGTCCTCTTCCACACACTGGGGGACAGTTCCCTGGGCTGGGGATGTTTATTCCAGAGACATGGATGCCTTGAATGGCTATACCCCCGGACCACTAAGAGCATCATCCGGGACCGGTGGGAGGCCCTGGCCTTATTTTGCCTTCAGGCCTCAGAGTGATGCCAGCGTCTCTTTGGCCTCTTGCCTGTCCTCAACTTTACCCTCCCAGAGGAGGTGACCCACTCGCTAGTTGATAGATCTATCGCTTGGGCCACTGTCCTGACTACCCTCTCTCAGACCAGACTCACGCCACCTCCCGTGGTTAGAGTGTTCGCTGAACTGCACCTTTCCCGCCCGCGCCCTCTAGTGTCCCCAGAACCAGTGACCGGCCCTAATGTCTTCACTGACGCTACCAGGTTGGGCCGTGCTGTGGTCCATGACCCTGCTAGACCCGCCACCTGGATTTTTGATACCCCCTTTGACTCCACTCAGAAGAATGAACTATATGCTATACTTCAGGCTTTCCGTCTCTACAGAGACACACCCCTTTTAATCTTATTACTGACAGTATGTATTGTGCCATGCTAATCCCTCGTTTAGAAGATGCCTTCATTTCCTCGACTTCTTCCATTAGCCCACTCCTTATACAGCTGCAATCCTCCCTCCGTGATAGAAACCACCCCCTGTTTGTTCTTCACGTGCGCTCTCACGTTTCTTCCACCGGCCCCATATTCCAGGGCAATGCAGAGGCAGATAGGGCTCTCTTGTTAAACCTGTCCACACCTGCCCAGCTGGCACATGGTAAGTATCACTTGTCATCCAGGTCGCTCCGGCGCCTATACAGCATTCCCCGGAAGGAGGCTCGCCAAATTGTGCGCTCCTGCACTTCTTGTGCTCCCTTTAGACAAGCCCTCCCCGCAGAGGGGTCTAACCCACGTGGGGACGGCCCCAATGCTCTTTGGCAGATGGACATTACTCACCTGGGTCGTAAGTACATCCATGTCTCGGTGGACACCTTCTCCTCCTTCACCTTCGCCTCTCTACAGCCAGGAGAAGCGGTTAAACACGTTCTCTCACATCTATATGCCCAGATGGCTGTCTTAGGCGTCCCCTCGGCTATCAAAACCGATAATGGGCCTGCCTACACCTCGAGAGCCTTTGCTTCCTTTTGCAAAGAATTTTCCATTTCCCATTCCACCGGGATCCCTTACAATCCCACTGGCCAAGCTTTGGTAGAAAGAGCAAATCGCACACTCAAAACTACGCTCTTTAAACAGAAAGGGGGAGTTGGCAGGTCACTGACCCATTCAGACCTGTCTCAGGTACTATTTACCATGAATTTCCTACAAGTCAGGGATGACGGCACTACAGCCGCCCAGAGATTTTTCTCCCCAAAAGGACATGCTAAGAAAGAACCAACGCTCCTGCCCTCTCCCACCAAGGCCCTACCAGGCTCTAAAGTCATGTGGAAAGATGAAGAGGGAGGTTGGCATGGCCCTGTAACGGTAAAGAACAGAAGACAGGGCCACCTGTCATTTCATCCCGAGGATAAGATAGAAGAGCCAGAAAGATGGCTCCCTGTTTACAAGATAAGAGACCTTGATTAATGCCCAACCCTACGGGGTGAGAGGAATTTCTTCCTTTTTCAGGCCTTCTGATCGTCGTAGGGATCCTTGGAGGTGCTCCATCTGAAGGAAATCCGACATGGGGAATACTCCGAGTTATTCCCTCTCCCCTTCCGGTAGCACGGAACTCCCCGATCTACCCTCACCTGCTAGTGACCAATACATCGATGGGGCTCCCTTCTGCCTCGGTGGGGCCCCTCATGTGTGGCCACAGGGGAAGACATCGAGGATCCCATACCATGGAGGGATTGCCAGATGGCGGGAGGATACCCCCTTGAGGGTGAACAAGGACGCTGATTCTGGGAATCACCCTACTTGTTGTCTGTTTCTGCCGCCTAGCTAGGCGACAGAGGGGCTATATGCTTCTTACTCAGAAAGCCTTCATGGCCATGGAGACGGGGGAGGATCCCCAAGTCTGGCTAGCCGCCATGCATGACATGTGACACCTAGGGGTAAGACGAGGTAAACCCCAAGACGGGCAACCTCTCCTAACCCAGCCACCTAAGACAGGCCCTGAGGGTGTCGGGCGCCTAGGACGGGCAAGGTCCTGGGTTGAAGGAGATGACCTAAGACAGGGTTCCTCGCCCCCGGCTATCAGAGGCCAGTAGAAATGACACCGCTTAAGGCTAACCTCAGCACCGCTTAAGGTCACACCAAGTGATAACCTTGTAAAACAGAAAGGGGGAGATGTTGGGGGCGGGGGGAAGAGGCTTGGCAGTCGCTTAGCGGGGGAAACATAATCACCTTATAAGGGAATGTTACAGAACTCGGCCCCTCATTGAGTAAGAGTTCATGGGAGGGAGGACAGAGGGAATAAAAGTGTCTGCTGAGAGGTTGGGGGAGCGGGAATGTGATCACAGAAGAATAAAGACTCATTATCCACCTCAGGCGCTCTGTCTGGTTCTTCCCCCATCAAAGAGTGGGGGCCGGAGGTACCCCGAAGACTCATCATGCGTTGGACTGGTGAGTAAGAGGACGGACTAGCATAAAGAAGCCGGCGTTGTAAATAAAAACCCGGCAGTGGTATTGCTGGATCAAAGGGTATGCACATTTTTATTGCCCTTTGTGCTGAATTCCAAATTGCTCTCCAGAAATTTTGGATCAGTTCACAGCTTCACCAATAATGTCTTAGTGTCCCTGATTTCCCACATCCCTTCCAACATTGCTCATTGTCCTTTCTGGCCATATTGGCCAGTCTGAGAGGTGTGAGGTGGTACCTCAGTGATGCTTTAATTTGCATTTCTCTAGTCAGTAATAATTTGGAGCAATTTTCCATATGACTATGGGGAGATTTGATTTCCTCATCTACAAATTCCCTACGCATATCCTTTGACCAGTTGCCAATTGGAATGACTTTTTTTTTAATAAATTTGACTCAGTTATATATATATATATATATATATATATATATATATATACACACACATATATATAATTATATAATATATATATAAGAAATGAGTCTTTTGTCAGAAATACTAATTTTTACCAAATATTATATATCTATATATCTATATATATATACATATATATATATGTATATATATATATATATATACATTTTGTAGAATTCACTTGTGAACCTATCTGGCCCTGGGGATTATTATTGTGAGTTTAGTAATAACTTGTTCAATTTCTTCCTCTAATTTAGGGTTATTTAATTTGATAATCTGGTGATTCTTATTTTTGTAATATTTATCAATTTTTCTCAGATAGATTTATTGACATAATTAGGGAAAATTCTTCTAATAATTGTGTTAATTTCTTCTTCTTCAATAGTGATGATCTTACCTTTTTCATTTTTGATAGTGCTTACATGGATTTCTTCATTTTTAAAAAATAAAATTAACCCATGGCTTATCTATCGTTGGTTCCTCCCCCCTAAATCCAGCTCCATGTTTTATTGATTAGTTCAATAGTGTTCTAAGTTTTAATTATATATTTTGAAATTATATAATTCATAAATATTATTTTTATAATCATTTATTTAAATTAATTGTATTATACAATCATAATTATATTATTTATCATTATATTAATTGTATTAACTAAAATATAATATAATATTCATATATTATTCATGAATATCTAATTACATAATATATCATCTTTGGTTTTCAAGATTTCCAATGTGGTGGTCAACTGAGAATTTTTAATTTGTTCTTCTAGTCTTTTTTTTAGTTGCACGTATGAAACATCAAGAACCAATCAAAGCTATCTCATGGATATATCATTCTGTCCTTTCTTTATTTTGTTGATGTAAGAATTTAGAGAACTAAAATTTCCCCAAAGTACTGCTTTAACTGCCTTCTGTAAATTTTGGTGTTTTGTCTTGTTGTTTTCATTCTTTTTATTAATTGTTTCTATGATTTATTCTTTGATGCACTAATTCTTTAGGTTGTTTATTTAGTGTCCAATTAATCTTTAATCTCTCTACTGCATTATAATCCCAAAGGACATATTCACTATTTTTGCCTTCCTACATTTGCTTTTGAGGTTTTATGTCCTAATTCATGGTCAAATTTTGTATTGGTGCTAAATGATGTTGATAAAAGGTAATTTCTGTTCTCATTCAGTTTTCTGCAAAAACCTGTCATATCTAACTTTTCTAATATCCTATCATAACCTTCATTTCTTTTTTTATTATTTTTTGTCGGATTTATCAAATTCTGAGAGTAGACAGTGGAAATCATCCATTAGTATAATTTCTTTTTTTTAACTTAAATTTTCATTTTTTTGTAAAGCAATATGTTAAGTGACTTGCCCAAAGTCATACAGCTAAATAAGTATTAAATATCTGAGATTGGATTTGAACTCAGATCCTCCTGACATCAAGGCTAGTGCTCCTTCCATTGCACCAGCTAGCTGCTCCCCCCCATTAGTATAATTTCAATGTCTATTTCATGCTGTAACTCAATTAACTTTTATTTTAAAAATCTGGATGCTGTATCACTTGGTGCATAGGTTTAGTATTGATATAATTCATTGTCTATAATCCATTTTAGCAATATTCACTTTCTTTATCTCTTTTAATTAAGTCTACTTGTGCTTTTACTTTGCCTGAGATCAGTATTGCTATCCTTGCTTTTTTTAATTTTACTTCTGCTAAAGCATAATAGATTCTGTTCTAGGTATTTACCTTTACTCTGTTTGTGTCTCTCTGTTTCAAGTGTGCTTCTTGTAAACAACATATTGTAAGATTATCGCTTTTGCTCCACTGTGGTATTTGCTTTCATCTTATGGGAGTAGTCACCCCATTCACATAGTTATGATTACCACCTATGTTTTTCCCTCCCTTCTATTTTTTCCATTCTCCTGCCTCTTTACCCCTTTCCCCTAGTTATCAGTGTTATTCTTCTGTCCCCCTTCTAATAATCATGTCTTCCCACTTTATTTTGTCTCCTTCCCTCTTATTTATCTGTTGGATGATGTGGATTTCTATAGCTAATTCTGATGAATGAAAGGTTTAATCAAAGTCCATTGTCCACCCTCCTTTCTTCCCCTCCACTGTAATAGGCATTTCAGGTATCTTCTTGTGAAATAATTTGCCTCATTTTATCTCTTCCTTCTTTCTGCATATAGTGTAGTCCTTTTTCTCATCTCTTAATTAAAGTTTTTATATGTCATTCCCTCAAATTCACCTCATATCCATTCCTTAAGTCGAGGCATAATTCTTCTAGATGCATTATTATTTTAAAGAATTACAAGTATCATCTTCCCATGTAGGGATGTAAACACTTTAGTTATATTGCATCCCTTATGTTTCCTTTCTTCCTTTTACTTTTTATACTTCTCTTTAATCTTGATATTGAAGATCATTTTTTTTTTCAATTCTGGTTTTCTTCTTAAGAAAACTTGACATTCTTCTACTTCATTAGATAGTCGTCTTTTTTCTGGGTAAGTGAGTTTTGGTTGTACTCTTTTCTTCTATGTCTACAGAATATCATGTTCTATGACCTCTGACTTATCTTTTAATGTTAGAGACACTAAGTCTTTTGTAATGGTAATTGTGGCTCCCCAATATTTGAATTATTTCCTTTATGGCCATTTGATATTTTTTGCTTGACCTGATAGTTCTGAAATTTGCTCATAATATTCCTTCAAGTTTTTATGGGAACTTTTTCCTAAGTTTATTGATGGATTCTTTTAATGCCTATTTTGCCCTCTGTTTCAAAGACATCAGGACAGTTTTCCTTGATAATTTCATGAAAGATGTTACCCAGATCCTCCTTTTGATTATGGATTTTAGGTAAGCTCAATGCTGTTGTCTCTCCCAGATCTATTTTCTAGGTCAATTATTTTTCTGATGAGATATTTTGCAGTTAACCTATTTTTTAAAAATCTTGTCATTTTGTTTGATAAATTCTTGATGTCTCATAGAGTCATTAATTTGCAATTGCCCTATTCTAATTTTAAAGTTAGCTTTTATGGTTACTTATCATTTGGCCAGTTGTACTTTTTATGCTTTAAGAGCTGAGTCATTCATAGTGGATCATCATAAAATCTTGCTGATATTGTATGATGTTCTTTTGTATTGTTCACTTCACTCAGCATCAGTTCATTTAAGTCTTTCCATATTTTTCTGGTGTATTATTCATCATTTCGTATTGTACAATAGTATTACATTACATTCATATTATAGTACAACTTGTTCAGCCATCTCCCATTTGATGGGCAACATCTCAATGTCTAATTTTTTTACTGCCATAAAAAGTGATGCTATGAATATTTTTGCATTTATATGGCCTTTTTCCTTTTTTATGATCTCTTTGGTATTCAGATCTATTTGTAATATTGCTTGATCAAAAAGTATGGACAGTTTGGTTGTCCTTTCAGAATAATTCTAATTAATCTCCAAAATAGTTGGATAAGTACACATCTTCATCAACAATGCATTAGTGTTCTGATTTTCCCAATTCTTTCCAGCATTTATCACTTTTCTTTTTTTGTAATATTTGTCAATCTACTATCTGGAAGGTGGTACCTCAGAGTTGTTTTAATTTGAATTTCTTTAATCAATAACGATATAGAGAATTTTTCATATGTCTATAGATAACTGACCTTTTCATCTGATAACTCTCTTGTCATATCCTTTGACCATTTGTCAGTTGGGGGAAAGGTATGTGTTCTTATAAATTTGACACAATTCTTTATAAATTTGGGAAATGAGGCTTTTATCCAGGGACACTTGCTGTATAGAATGCTTTCCAGTTTTCCACTTTCTTTTAATCTTGATTGCATTGGTATTGTGTGTATAAAACTTTTTATTTTAATATAATAAAATTATTTATTTTATATTTCATAACTCTGTTCATTTCTTACTTGGTCATGAAATCTTCCCCTCCCCTTAGATCTGAGAGGTAAACTATTCCTTGCTCTAATAATTTTTTTGTGGAGTCACTCATTATATCTAAATCATGCATCCATTTTTTACCTTACCTTGGTATAATGTGTTAGCTTTTGGTCTAAACCTATTTTTTGTCCTATTGTTTTCCAGTTGTCCCAGAAGTTTTTGTTAAATAGTGAGTTCTTATCCCCAAAATGGTGTCTTTGTATTCATCAAAGGTTGCTGTGATTATTTATTACTGTATCTAATCTGTTTTACTCTATCTTTTGTACCTAATCTGTTTTACTGATCCACCACTCTACTTCTTAAGTCATTACCAAAGGGTTTTGGCGATTATTGCTTTATGGTAGATTTGAGAATTTAAGGTAGAAACTGAGGAATAAGGAAACTTCCACCTCTTGAGTGGTATAGCTTTGATAAATGGTACTCAAAGATAAGGGAAAGAGAGTATAAGCCTGAATTAGAATCAGTGAAGGAAAGATTAAATCATTTGAAAACTCCCTTAACCAATCTACCTAACTACCTACAATATACTCACTAGCTTCCCAGTTCCTATCCTCCCTTTTAATGTACAAGATAGTGACTTGATTGGAATCTATTCTTTTAAGCATGAGAGTGTAGAACACTCCAGTCTATTGCCAAAGAATATACTAGCACCGGGGAGGAACCATAGATGTTGTTAAGCAGTTCCAACTTACCCTATATTTATAGACTCATGTATCTGGATCTGTATCAACTCATAGTTGTTTTGGTCAAGAAAGAGAAGACCAGAAGTTGGTGCCAGAAAGCACCCTAGGAAGAATACAGTCCTGATCACACAACATCACTAGGCTCCAGGGAGGACTGGTACGACCTGTAGCAAATGGAGGGAGATACGTAGGCCATACACCTTATTCCCATGACTCCTGTTGAAGATTTCTTTTTTTCCCTGGAGGACTTAGAGGTTCTGCTCTAGTTGACATAAGAACCAGCCTCTCAGTGTTAACCCTTGCCTGCTTCTCTCCCCTGGAATCAAGAGAAAAATCTCAGTTTTGGGGATTCTTATTAGCACATTCTTAATAATGTTAATATTAGAATCCATTCACCTTTTTATTGGAGGGATCAGTGCTTTTCATTCTTCTGTCATGGTCCCTGAGCCCCCTGAATCCTAGACAAGGGGGGTTTTTTCATTTGATTCAGGAAGGACTGCTTTTTGTGTCCTTTAAGATCATTTTAGCCCATGTCTCAGAATCATTCTTTCCTAATATTGGAAGGATCAGTGCTTCCCATCCTTTAGTTTTGGTTCCTGAGGTCCCTAGAAAGGATATTTCATTTCACTCAAGAGGGACCATTTCTTTGTGTCCTTTATCCCTGAAACCTTCTTCAACTCCCTCTAACCATTTGGCTCTTAACCAAATTCCCTTTAGTTGATGAGTTGATGATGCTACAGATTTATTTGTCTTTGAGAAAAGAGAGTGTAGATGGTGTAAGCAAACTTAATCACGTCACCTATCTGAGGTACAAAGTAAGACCTTAAACCATGACAGTGTAATATGCTTGGATGCTCTGCACACACACACACACACACACACACACACACACACACACACAAACACACACATACACATACACATATCTCTTGTATCAAATAGTGGCCATCTCTGGAGGGGAGTGAGGATGAAAAAAAGTTACATGATAATATTGTTGTATGTTTAAAATGAAGAGAAAGTTATACATGGTAGATTTGAATTTCAGGTTGCAATCATTTTTTTTAAAGTTTTGTAAATGTTTGTTTCATTCCATAAATTAAAAAAGTTCTCAAAGCCAAGCCATATAAGTAAAAAACAATTGCAATTTTAGCAGAAACAACATCAAAAAATTTAACTCTCAATTCCATTTTTTGAGGCATGACTGAAAAGCAATCCAAATGACAGACTTACATAGCTTTTTCAATTTCAATCAATCCATTTAAGAATGAATCAACTGAAGTAAACAGGTCAATCCCTAGGACTTAAGGGAGAAAAATTAAATAAAATCCAAGGAGTTGACCCTGTTATTTGAAATGTTGTGGAATGGAGTGAGGGTAATTGTTAACATCAGAAGGAGTTTCCATATATTCTTTTAGATGTTTAGGCAGTTTTCCCCACCCCTCTTCACTGTATTGTTTTTCTTTTGTTGATTATTTACAAATTATACTGTATATGGCTTGTTTGTACATAATTATTTGAAGCTATCTACAACTCTAGATGGTGAGCTCTTCAAGAACAGGAACGTCTTCACCTTGGTTTATATCCCCAGCACTTAGAACAGTTCCTGGAATATAGTCATGCTTAATAAATATTTATCGATTGATTCTGAAATAATTTAATATTAGTATTTGAGCCTACCTAATCAGTACATAGTATGATCTTGTGACCTTTTGAGCAAATGGTATTTTACATAACCTAATGTTCAGTTTGGTGATAAAGAAGTCATTTTCCCCTATGAGCAGGACTTATTTTCATAATGTACTGCTGCGGCATGATAATTTGGCATTGACTTTAATAACCTGAGTGCTCACAAAGGTAGTATGGCAACTTCTTCATGATTTCTAGGGCTCAAAATAAGTGCAGTTTCATATTTGGAAGGGACCTCATGCCACCCAGCATAAAATGTCACAATACACTAATGTTCACAAATAGGTAGTGAGTGAGCAGTCAACAACCTACTCCATTTCTCAGCTCTGAGAATTTTTCCCTGGCATACAACCATATCTAGAATACTCTTCTCCTTAACTCTGACTATAGACCTCCGTGACTTCTTTAAACCCCAACTAAAATCCCCTTTCTGCAAGGTCTTCTTCAACCCCTCAATTTCAATGCCTTCTTTCTTCTAATTATATCTTGCATTTAGCTAACTTTGTATATGATTGCTTGCATCTTAAAGATTGTAAACTCCTTGAGGTCAGGGATAATGTTTTGCTTCCTTTTGCATCCTCCATTGTGATATACTCAAGACTCCTCCAAACATGGTTTCCAACATGTTACTGAAGAACGAAACTGAGAGGTTCAGATTGATTATATAAGTAGTTTAATAATCAAAGTAGTTCATTTAAATATAGAAAGTCTTGGGGTGGCTAGGTGGTACAGTGGATAGAGCACCGGCCCTGGAGTCAGGAGTACCTGAGTTCAAAACTGACCTCAGACTCTTAATAAATACCCAGCTGTGTGACCTTGGGCAAGCCACTTATTCCCATTGCTTTGCAAAACAAACAAACAAACAAACAAACAAACAAATAAATACGAAAAGTCTGGAATGCTAGCCAGATGATATATTTGATCCCCACAAAAGAACACCCAAAAAACTATGGTAATTATAGAAATCAAACAAAGATAAGAAAAGTTATAGATTGTATTATTGTGGATTGGCTTTTATTTTGGAGTTTACACTACTCAGCTTTGGGCTTGGGTCTAACATACCTGGGTAAACTTTCAATACTGCTTGATCTGGAATCCCAGACATGCAAGACTTGGAAATATTCTGGTCATGTCCAAGTTATACCCTTCTCATGAAGTTCCTTCCAATTATGATATAGCATTATTTTTGAAGTGTTGATATTATGAAAGTTTTGCCATACTACCTAAGGGAATACTCCATTTGCTTTCTTCAAGTGTGCATATTAGTTTTAAAATAATTATTTGTTCAATGCAATGGGGTTAAGTGTCTTGCCCAAGGTCATGCAGCTAGTCAATTATTAAGTTTATGAGGCTGGATTTGAACTCAGGTCCTTCTGACTCCTTGGCTGGTGCTCTATCCATTATGCCACCTAACTGCCCTCCAAATGTCCATATTATTCAAATAACACATGTTTATAGGAAACAATGAATTCTTTAACAACATACTGAACATTAGCAATTACTATTTACTGAAAAGGTCTCACGATTATTCTGTGTATTCAAATTCTAAGCAAACTGCAATTTTAGTCTACAGTAATGATATCTTTTGCAGAACAACATTAAAAATTCAAATGCTAGTATCAAAAGATTTCATAGTCAATAAACACTGGGAATGCAAACAAAGGTGAAGACATTCTTGAAGAGCTCAAAATCTAAAGGGGGTAGACAACATCAAATAATTATGTACAAATAGGCCATATACAGAATAAAGTGGAGATAATCACAAAGGAAAAGCAATAGAATTAAGAGGGACTGGGAAAACTTCCCTTTCAGTATCTGAAGAATGATATATGGAAGCTCCTTTCTAGTGTTAACAATCATTCCCCTTGTTCTGCCCCCCTCCCCCAATATTTCTAACACAGAATTTGACTTGGTTGCTTCAGCTGATTCATTCAAGAATGGAATTGAAATCACCATATAGGCTGTCATTTAGTATAATTTTTACTCAGCCCTCAAATAAGAATAAAAATGAGATTTGCAACTTTTAATGTTGTTTCTGAAGAAGGTATTCTGCCCTTTTTCTGGGTGTTTGACTTCAAGAAAAAAACACAAAAGCTTAGAGGTGAACAAGAAAAGTGATGCTATTGGCAGTGGGGAACTGAGAAGTTACATAGAGTTAAATGTCTATATTCATGTTGCTTTGTATTGGAACATGATCATAGCTCTAACTTATAGTTCTCAACTTTCTCTCTGTCTCTCTGTCTCTTCATATATATATATATTTATATATAAACATGTATATATATATATGTATATATATATATATATATATATATATAATGTGTGTGTGTGTGTGTGTGTGTGTGTGTGTGTGTGTGTGTGTGTGTGTATACAGGCATTTTTGTTTACTATCATTAGATTCAGAAGGAAACATCCCGGTCCTTCCTTATTCTCCTTAATAGACCCACCCCCACTAGTGGCTCATCAGATTACTGTTTGATTTCAACATTCATTCTTTTTCATTTTGAAAAGATACCTTTAGTTAGTGATATAAATGTTCATAACTTATTCAGTGCAGCTCCTTCATTCTACACATATGAAACTGAGACTAAAAGGCTTGTTAATAGCTAAGTTAGCCATAAAATTAGGTAAAGAACTAAGTCTGTGTTGTAGATTCTGAATAGAAATCTCATTATCACAGCATATGTTGTTGAGTCAGGGTTTATCTGACACAGATTTGAATATATCCAGATGATAGATAAATAAAAGGTGAGAAGTAAATATAAGTAAAATAATAGGGAAATAGGTGACCAGATGTCATTTTATATTCAGATGACCAGAAATCCCTAGTCTGACAACCAGACTATGTTGAGAAGGGACATCAAAATGGAATTTATCTGTAGCTTTATCTCTCTTTTTCTGTTACTAAGCTTCTGTAAGATTGATTATTTATCTTAACATTTTATTATTTTTGAATATTCAACAATAGAAATATATATTATTAGTATGTTTATCCAAATTCAAACTTGTCAACCCAGATAGAAAAACCTGAGTTAACTTAAGATAATTGATGAAATCTGAATGAATCAAAATACTTTGCCTTTGGGAACATTCTTTGAAATTGACGCCCTCCTGCTACTCAGTTTGGAGAGCAGAAGAGAAGAGACACAATTTTAGATATCTTAGTCCTCAAGAATGAGACTTAAAAGAGTCTTTGTAGGGCTGCTTTCATATCCCTGTTCCTCAGGGTGTAGATAAAAGGGTTCAGCATTGGGGTCACCACCGTGTACATTACAGATGCAATGATGTCACTGTGGGATGAGTGGTTGGATGAAGGACTAAAATATACTCCAAAGACAGTCCCAAAAAAGAGAGCTACTACAGAAAGGTGGGAGCTGCAAGTTGAAAAGGCTTTCTGCTTCCCTTTTGCAGATGGCATTCTTAGGATAGCCAAGGATATATACATATAAGATATGATTATACAGATAAAAGGAGTCATGCCAGCAAGACCACCAATGGTGAGGATCATTAGTTCATTAATGAAGATATCAGTACAGGACAGTTTCAGCAGGGGGTTCAGGTCACAGAAGAAGTGGGAAATTTCATTTTTAGCACAGAAGACTAGTTCATTCATTAACAATGTATGTAAGAGGGAATGAAGGCCATTAATAGCCCATGAAATTGAAATCAAGAGGAAACAAAGCTGAGGTCTCATCATTACTGCATAATGGAGTGGGTAACAAATGGCTACATAACGGTCATATGCCATTGTGGCCAGGAGAAACTCATCTACTGAACCAAACATGATAAAAAAATATAACTGTGTTAGGCAGTCAGAATAAGAGATGGAGTTATTCTGAGTTTGGATATTCACCAACATCTTGGGGACTATGGTAGAGATGAAGTTGACATCAGTAAAAGATAAGTTGGCTAGAAAGTAGTACATAGGAGTATGGAGATGAGTGTTGAAAGCAACAGCCACAATGATGAGCAGATTTCCAATCACAGTAACCAGATACATGAGCAGAAATAGCCAGAAGAGTAGTTGTTGATGCTCTGATCCTTCAAATAGTCCCATAAGGAGAAACTCAGAGACAGTGGTCTTGTTTTTCCAACCCATGATTCTATTGTAAGAAAGTTGAACTTATTGAACAATATAATGAAATAAATAAATGCTTCTATGATGAAACTATGGGAGTTATATTAACATATTTCTGTTTAAGGAGTCATAAAACAAAAGTAATCATGGTACTGTTTTGATCTGTGCTCTAAAGTGTTAGCTGCTTGGCTCAGTGAATAGAGTTGAGGACCTAGAATTAGGAAGAACTTCAGCTCTGGTCTTATATATTAACTATGTGACACAGAACAAATCACTTAACTTCTCTCACCCTTAATTCCCTCATATGTTACATAGGGCTAATACCAATATTTATCTCTCAGAGAGGGAAAGATGAAATGAGATATCTGGAGGTTACCTAACGAAATTTAAAGTGACATATAAATGCTAGTTATTGTTATGATTATTATCATTATTAAAAAGTGAAGTACTCTATGAAGACTTTCTCATAAATCAGAAAGGACCATGGGCATCTTATTTTTCTGCTTTTTGTCATGGTATTTCAGTTTGCAAAATGGGAAGATTGGATTAAATTATATTTACACACCCTTTCAATTCTGTCAGTCTCTATTGCTGAAATTCTAAGTTTGTATTGCATCTAGCATATTGTTAACTATCTAGTTATCTATGTCTATATATCATATCTAATGCTATAATTATCCTATAGACTTCGATCACCAAAACCAGTCATTTGAGCATATAGAAGATATAGAATGGCAGAGCAGATTAAAATCAAGTCTTGCCTTAGATTAATTTTTTCAAAAAAATATTTATTTTAGACAATGGGGTAAAGTGACTTGGCCAAGGTCACAAAGCTAAGCAATTATTGTCAGAGGTTAGATTTGAATTCAGATCCTCCTAACTCCAGGGCCAGTGCTGTATTCATTGTGCCACTTAGCTGGCCCCCCTCCCTCCCCGATATAGATTCTTAGGACTAGTAATATTGGAAAATACACACATTTTCAGTGAACCCCTACTTTACCCCCAAACTTTCTTATACAATACAGTTGGACATTAGCATCGGTCTGGAGAGAGAGAGAGAGAGAGAGAGAGAGAGAGAGAGAGAGAGAGAGAGATAAAGTTAGAGTGAGGAAGAGGAAGAGTAGGAAAAGAGAGTTAAAGGAGAAAGACATAAACTAGGAAGAAGAAAGGAAGGAAGAAGGAAGAGGGAGATTGAGACACAGAAGGAAATCACTTAAATTAATTTTGCATCAATCAAAACCTCCTATAGATAAACTTCTGTATTATTACCCTATGTGAAATTTGTCATCTGTTTCATGTCTCTTTTTAGATTTTTTTCCCCCTGTATTCAGGTAGTCTGGGATTTATTTTCCTGAAAATAATGCTTCTATTTCTTTTCCCACAAATCTTAAATACAGTGCTTATCACTCAACTTCCTATCTTGGGTTTCTGGATTTTTTCACATGAATATATCTTGTAATCTCCCAGTCATATTAGAATACGTTGGTTTATTTTGTTCCTTTCTTTTGCAAGGCAATGTTCATTAACTTACTTATCCAGGGTCACACAGCTAGGTAATTATCAAGTGTCTGAGACCAGTTTCGAATTCAGGTCCTCCTGACTTCAGGAGTGTTGCTCTATCCACTTCACTATCTAGTTACTTCACGTTATGTCCCTTTTAAAGAAGGTATATCCATAATGGCATCCTAATTCCATTCTCCGTGATAATAATAATAATAATAATAATAATAATAATAATAATAATAAATATGAACCTGAATTTGTTTCCTTTTTTCTAGTTTATAAATGGGTTATAAACCAATAAGCATATTATAAGTGTTGAAAGTATGTAGCCAAATTTGAAATATCCTTAGAAACTAAATTGTGTGTAGTAGAATTTATGGTTTGGTATGGCTCTTTTTTATTTGCTGTGTAGTCAATATTCATATTGTTAATGTTTATTAAACTCATAGTGATATAAAGGAAAAAATTAAGAATTTTGTGTTTTTTATGATTATTTGATCTTAATAAATAAATAAAGAGATCTAAAGCTGTGTATACACTTTGGTCCAGGAAATACCACTCTTAGGTCTGTTCCCAAGATGATCAGAGAAAAAGGGCAGGGGGAAGAATCTATATGTTTTAACAAATTTATATCAGGTCTCTATGTGGTGGAATGGAAACTGAGGGGATACATATCAATTGGGTTCTGTTAAAATGCTGTGGTATATGATTGTAATGAAATATTTTTTTGTAGGTAGATTTTAGGTAAAAAACATTGAAAGATTTGCATGGAATAATGAATAGGGAATGTACAAAGAGAATGTATCACAAATAATAGAAATATCATTTGAGATATAACTGTGAATGACTAAGTCATTCTGAGTATAATAAATACTCAAATCCACTACAAAGGATCTGTAGTGGAAGATGCTATCGAATCCAGAGAAAGAATTGATAGATAGAGGTATGCATAAAGTAGTATCACACATATGGCCATGGTTCAACCAGCCCCCCCCCTTCTCTCACCTATATGTCTGTTGGTCTATCTATCTATCCATCTATCCATGTATCTATCTGTCCATTGATATATCATCTATCTAACTCTCCAAATATCTATCTATCATCTATCTATCTATCTATCTATCTATCTATCTATCTATCTATCTATCTATCCATGTCAAATGGTGGCCTTTGCTAGTGACCTGCCTGAAGGGAGTGAGGAAAAGTCTGAAACTTAAAATACATTGAAAATACACAAAATTGAATAATTAATAACAGAGGTACATGTGTATACATAGGGATAAACATTTCCAAACCCTTCCATATCTGAGAGATGCTCTCCATATTGCTGATAAAATATTAGGAAAAAGGAACAGAAAGAAGAGAGAACATTGATGAAATTGACTATTCCAATCCCTCCAAGTCTTACCTAGCTGATGTCTACTGCTTCCAATGTTGTCACACAGTGCCTTGACACTGCTGACTCCACTTTTCTCCTCTAGTCAAAAGACATGAATATTGAAGGTGATCAGAAGAAGCACTAAGTCCTTCTGCTGCAAGCACTAACATGATATAAAAATTTCCATCTCATCATGTACTAATTCTATGGTAATTATTGTCCTCAATCCTCCCTAATCTTCTATTTGTACCTCACAATGTCAGAAAGATGTAAATCCAGTACACTAAGAAACAAAAGTTGATAGTTCTTGATTCATCTGAAAAAATATCAATGTATTTATAGAAGTTCCCTCCCAGACATATTGAATATTTTAATCGGTCACTCAGTACCTTTTCTTCCTGTTTTATGATATTTGTTCCTATGGTTTATTTTTTACTGTCATTAAAAACTTTTAAGAAATATTAACCCAATATTACATCAGCAAACTCAGTATTTATTCAATTTATTATTGAATTATAATTGTCTGATCTCTTTGTACAAACAGAGAGAATTCTATGTAGAGTCAATCCCCAAGAGATCTGAATTTATATGTTCTCCACTGTTGGAAACTTGGCAAGCAAAAGCAAAGAAATGAGGAAATTTACCAAGGCTCCATTAAAATCCCAAGAGTCCTGAATATCACTTTAAGTGTTCAATTGCTCAATGGGATGAATCATTCACTAGAGTAATTAATCTCTCTCTTAAAGGAATGATTAAAGTTGTTTTTAGCACCATGTATGGACCCAGATGATTCAAACTCAGGCATAGACGGAATGGAGGTACTATGGAAAGTTCCTCTCTACCCAACATTCATCAGACAGAAATAAAAGCATGGTCAAAATTACCTTATTTGTATTGTCTAGAGATAGGGATGGAGACATCTATACCACATGCTAGGTTTTGGATCTTACAATAATCAACCAGAGGCTAATATTCTATATCAGGTAGTCCACTAATCTATATTATAATTCCCTCCACCCCCACCTTTCTTTTCTCACTGCCATTGATGGAGTGCGATATTTAGAATAAGGGGATAGGATTCAAAATACTCTGTTACATACTACTTGTGTATGTTAGGACAAACTATTTAGTCATTGTGGTTCTCAATCTTCCTATTTAGGAAGTGAATGTGTATGAGTTGATGACCATCAATGTTCTTCTAAGACCCATGTACTTAATTCTACACGAAACTCTTCCTTTTGAACTCAAAGTGGACTTAGAATACAGTGTTATGACACAGGTTCCTAGAGACAGCTTTCTCAGGGACATTAGTGGTCTAAACTGTTCTGTTCTGTCCTTAGATCCTTGTCAAAATAATTTCTATGCATACCATTATCATATAATAAAAATGGTGACCACGATGGCAGTGAAAATAAAATGAAAAGAATTATGGTGATAAGATGAAATTGATGGTAAATGTCTATTTAAAGATGGTGCCTAGGTCACCCATCTCTTAATTTCTCAACAGATTGCAATTTGTAGTCCTCCAACAGGCTCTAGAAAAGTCTTAAGAAAAAAAATTGATTTTTTGACTGTATTTGAATTCCAAGTTTCTGGGTCCTATCTTAATTTCTGGTACAAAAGATACATAGAGATTATTTTAAGGGAATGTCTCATTGTTTAATAGTCTTGATTTTTTTTATGTACAAAAATTTACATTTATTCAATTATAGTCATTTCATCTCCTTCTGGAACAACATCATAACTCTCCAGACCCTGAATTCCAGTGTGAATATCTTTTGACTCCATTTTCTGTAGAACTATTGACCCAATCTCTCATGTCCAGCAATAGATTTCTCTTTAAATGAGTACTTCTTGTCCATGAAGCCTACTGGTAATACATTGTCAACACAGTTGTCAGTGATTTTATCCCAAGAATTCTTTACCCTGCTCATGACCTCTTGCAGGCTAGATTTCACAAAGTTTCCACACTGATTTCTCTGCATTCAAATTCCATGTAGTCAATGATTTCCATGTGCAAATGGCTCTTTAATGAGTTGTTGATTGGAATATCAAGCATTTTGAGAGGTGGTCATCCTTGTGGAAATCGTAATTTGATCTGTTCTCTCTGAGAGGAAGTTCTTCATGATTTTAGCATGATGAGCGCTGACTGAATCCCAGAACTTTTTGGCCACCTAGTAAAACAACAATAGCATTAAATTGACCCACTTCCTTTAAACTGCTTGTGTGTGGGGCAACTCAGTGGCACAGTGGATAGAGCACTGACCCTGGAATTAGGAGGAAGGGCATTCCAATCTGGTCTCAGACACTTAATAATTAAGTAGCTGTGTGACCTTGGGCAAGTCACTTATCCACATTGCCTTGCCATAAAAGGCCAAAAACCTATTTGTGTATAGCACATTTTTTTTGGTTTCAAGAACATAAATAACTTTCTAATCTTTCTTATCCTTAGTGATGATTAGAAATTGGGCTTTCTTTCCATCCAGATGTCAAGTGCAGTTTTGATTTGTACATTGTGTATATACTCTGAATGATCATTAAGCAATAAGGTTCAAGTAAAAAAGGGGGATAGTAAAGAGATAAGAAGATGAAGGGGATTGAATGGGTTAAATCACATTATATGAACAGGTACAAAGGACCTATTGCAATAAAGGAGAAGAAGGGAGGAGGTGAGAATGGCCTAAATCTTACTCTCATCAGATTTGCCTCAAAGGATTAAAATACACATGTTCAGTTAAGGTTAGAAACTTATATTACCTCTCAAGTATTAAAAGTGGAAAAGGGGAAGGGGAGGAAAAGAGGAACTAATAGAAGGAAGGGAAGGAAGAAGGGGCAAAGGGAAAGGGGAAAGAAAGGGGAGGGGGATTGGATATAAGGGGGATAACATACTGAAGGGGTAGTATTCAGAGGCAAAATATTGGGTAATATTGATAAGGTGAAAAAAGGGGAACTATAAATAGATGGAAATGGCATAGAGGGCAGTAAAGAGTTAATAATAATTATAACTTTGAATGTGAATGGGATGGACTGTCCTGTAAAACATAAGTGAATTGAAAACTGGATTAAAAACCAGAATCCTACAATATGCTGCTTGCAAGAAACTCATCTGAAGTAGTGGTACATACAGAATTAAAGTAAAAGGTTGGAGCAAAATATATTTTGCTTCAGCTGAAGTGAAAAAAGGAAGTGTAGCAATCCTTATCTCAGACAAAGCAACTGCAAGAATAGATCTCCTTAACAGAGATAAGGAAGGAAACTATACCCTCTTTAAAGATACCATAGATAATGAAGCAATATCAACACTAAATATATATGCACTAAGTGGTATGGCATCCAAATTTTTAGAGGAGAAGTTCAATAAATTACAGGATGACATAGTCAGCAAAACTCTACTAGCAGGAGACCTTAACCTCCCTCTCTCAGATTTAGATAAATCTAACCATAAAAATAAACAAGAAGGAAGTTAGGAAGATAAATAGAATGTTAGAAACCTAGACATGATAGATCTTTGGAGAAAACTGAATGGAGATAGAAATATATATATATATATATATATATATACATACATACATATATATATATATATATATATATATATATATGTACTTTTTTCTGTAGTACTTGGTACTTACACAAAAATTGACCATGTACTAAGGCATAAAAACCTTATAATCAAATGCAGAAAGGCAGAAATAGTGAAGACTTCCTTCTCAGATCATAATGCAATAAAAATCATCACATGCAATAATGGAACAGGGAGAGATTTACCTAAAACTAAATACCCTCATTTTTAAGAATGAGTGGATCACACATTCCAATACTTATGGGATACAGCCAAGGCAGTTAATAGGGGATATGTTATATCTTTAAATACTTACATGAATAAAAAAGAGAAAGAAGAAATCAATGAACTAAGCCTGCAACTAAAAAAAATTAGCAAAAGAACAAATTAACCCCCAAATTAAATATCAAATTATAAATTCTAAAAATTAAAAGAGAAATTAATAAAATCAAAAGTGAGAAAACTATTGAACTAATAAATAAAACCAAGAGTTGTTTTATGAAAAAATAAATTGGTTAAACTGATTAAAAAAAGAAAGAAGAAAACCAAATTAGTAGTACCATAAATGAAAAAGGTGAACTCACCATCAATGAGAAAGAAATTAAAGTAATAATTTGTAACTATTTTGCCCAACTGTATGCCAATAAATTTGATCATCTAAGTGAAATGGATGAATATTTATATAAATATAAGTTGCCAAAGTTAAATGATGAGGAAATTAAATACCTAAATAACCCTATCTCAGAAGAAGAAATTCAATCATCAATTATTGAACTCCCTAAGAAAAAATCTCCAGGGCCAGATGGATTCACAAGTGAATTCTGTCAAACATTTAAGGAACAATTGTTCCAATTATATATATAACCTCTTTGGAAAAACAGGTGAAGACAGAACTCTAACTTCTTCTATGACATCAATATGGTGCTTATACCTAAACCAGGAAGAGTCAAAACAGAAAAAGAAAATTATAGACCAATTTCCCTAATGAATATGAAAGGAAAAATTTAAATAACATCTTAGCAAAGCAACTACAGCACGTTTTCACTAAGATAATACACTATGACCAAGCAGGATTTATTCCAGGAATACAGGTTTGGTTCAATATTAGGCAAACCATTGGTATAATTGACTATATCAATAACAAACCTAACAGAAATTATATGATTATCTCAATAGATGCTAAAAAATCTTTGACTAATACAGCACCCATTCCATCTAAAAACACTAGGGAAAATAGGAATAAATGGATTGTATCTTAGAATGATAAGTAATTTCTATCTGCAACCATCAATAATGATTAGATGCAATAGGGTTGAGCTAGAGGTATTCCCAATAAGATCAGGGATGAAACAAGGATGCCTTTTATCACCACCACCATTCAATATTGTATTAGAAATTGTATTCAGCAATAAGAGAAGAAAAAGAAATCAAGAAATTCGATTTGGGAAGGAAGAGACAAAAACTCTCACCCTTTGCAGATGACATGATAGTATACCTAGAGAAACCTAAAAAATCATCTAAAAACTACTAGGAACAATTAGCAACTTTAGCAAAGTCACAGGATATAAAATAAATCCACATAAATCCTCAGCATTTCGTATATTTCTAGCAAGATACAGCAGCAAGAGCTAGAAAGAGAACTCCCATTTAAAGTAACTTCATACAATATATAAAATACTTGGGAGTCTATCTGCCAAGGCAGACTCAGAAACTCTATAAAAATAACTATAAAACACTTTTCACACAGATGAGTTTTAAATAACTGGGGAAATATCAACTGCTCATGGTTAGGCTGAGCAAATAATAAAAATAATAATTCTACCTAAATTAAAATACTTATTTAGTGCCTTACCACTCAAACTTCCAAAAAATTACTTATGACCTAGAAAAAATTGAAACTAAATTTATTTGGAGAGACAAATAGTCAAGAATATCAAGAGATTTAATGAAAAAAGTGAAATTGAAGGTGAATTTGCCTTACCAGATCTAAAATTATAAAGCATCAGTCATCAAAACTGTCTGGTATTGTCTAAGAAATAGAGTGGTGGATCAGTGGAATAGACTAGACACAAAAGAGGCAGCAGGAAAGGATTATAGCAATCTGTTGTTTGATAAACCCAGAGTCCAGCTTCTGGGATAAGAACTCTCTTCAATAGAAATTGTTGGGAAAATTGGAAGTTAGTATGGTAGAAACTTGGTTCTCACAACCTATACCAAGATAAGATCAAAATGGGTGCAGGATGTATATCTGTCAGATCTATGAAAAAGGGAAGCAATTTATTACCATGGAAGAGATAAAGAATATTATTAAAAATAAACTAAATAATTTTGATTACATTAAATTAAAAAGCTTTTGCACAAACCAAACCACTGTAACCAAGGTCAAAAGAAAGTAGTAAATTGGGAAAATGTTTTTACAACTAGTGTTTCTGACAAAGGACTCACTTCTAAATTATATAGATAACTGAGTCAAATTTATATAAAAAAACAGAGCCATTCCCAAATTGAGAAATAGTCAAAGGATATGCAAAGGCAATTTATTGTTGACGAAATCAAAGCTATCTATAGTCAAATAAAAATTGCTCCAAATGATTACTGGTTAGAGAAATACAAATTAAAGCATCTCTGTGGTACTACCACACACCTCTCAGACTGGCCAATATGACCAGAAAGGACAATGATCAATGTTGGAAGGGATGTGGGAAATCTGGGACACTAAGGCATTGTTGGTGGAGCTGTGAACTCATCCAATGTTTGTGGAGAGCAGTTTGGAATTATGTACAAAGGACAATTAAAATGTACATATTCTTTGTTCCAGCAATAGCACTACTGGGTCTATACCCTGAAGAGATCATGACAAAAGGTTAAAAACATCACTTCTACAAAAATATTCATAGCAGCTCTGTTTGTAGCAGCAAAGAATTGGAAATTGAGGGGATGTCCATCAATTGGGAAATGTCTGAACAAATTGTGGTATAAGTATGTATGTGATGGAACGCTATTGTTCTACTAGGAACCTGGAGGGATGAGAATTCAGAAATGTGGATGGATTTTCATTAACTAATGCTGAGAGAGATGAGCAGAACCAGAAGAATGTTATTCACCCTAACAGCAACATGGGGTGATGATCAACCTTAATGAATTTGCTCATTCCATCAGTGTAATAATCAGGAACAATTTTAGGGTTTTTTGCAATGGAGAATGCCATTTATATCCAGAGAAAGAACTGTGGATTTTGAGCAAAGTTCAAAGACTATTACTTGAAATTAAAAAAAAATTATTTTCCCCCTAATCTAATTTACCTACCCCCACCCTCTCAGAAGGCAGTCTGTTAGTCTTTACATTGTTTCCATGGTATACATTGATCTAAGTTGAATATGATGAGAGAGAAATCATATCCTTTAGGAAGAAAAATAAAGTATAAGAGATAGTAAAGTTACATAATAAGAAAACTTTTTTTTTAAAATTACAACTGAGGGAGCTCTGCTGCTCCTGCCTGAGCCTGGGGTTAGTGGGTGGGTGGCTGTTACTGTGTTTGTTCTGGGGAAAGGGTTCGGCTGAAATGAAAGTATGGGGTCTGAGGTTCTCCAGACCGGAGGAGCTCAGCAGATCAATATCTACAATTCTCTGCACTGGAACTGGTCGTCCAACCCTGCCTGAGAGTCCCAGACCATCAGTCCCACAGCCAAAGCCTCCACACCCTAGTTGGCTCTTGGATTGTGGTTCCCCCAGTCAATGCCTTCAGGGAAGTCTGGCTCTCACCCCTCCCGGCAGGCGCTCTGCTCTCTGTGCCACTCACAATCCCAGAAGCCAAACTTGAGGTAGATGTTCTTCTCCTTGCTTCTTTTTTTCTAGGTTTTGTTGATCAAATTTCTGTTAAGAGGTTGTTTCATATTATATTTGATGGAAGATGAGGAGATCTTAGCACAGTACCTGTCTTCTCTCTGCCATCTTGGCCCTCTACTTACCTTCAATTTTTTTTAAAGGTGTCTCATGTACCACATAATTTTGCTATCTCTAATATTTTATTTTTTTTCCTGAAGTATATGATTTTTCTCTCAAGACATTCAATTTTGATTAATGTGTAGCACTGTAAAGATTATCAGAATGCCTTCTGTGGGGGGTGGGGAGGAAGGGAGGTTGGGAGAAAAATTGCAAAATTCAAAACCTTACAAAAATGATAGAAACTATTATTGTATATAATTGGAATACAAATAAAATATTTATGAAAAAAGATACCTTTTGCTGACAAACATAATTGGGGTTTATTTTTTGGAGAGGGCCTATATTACAAGCACTGAAAAAATCATGCCAGGGCTTATTTCCCTGTTAGGTCTTATTTTCAGGGAAATTCTCTGTCTCATTTCCCTCCATTCATCCCTCCCTCCCTCCCTCCCTCCCTCCCTCCTTCTCTCTCTCTCTATCTCTCTCTGTCTCTCTCTGTCCTCTCTGTCTCCCCAGTTACATTTGTCAGCCAGATATACACATTTAATCCATTGGATGCAACACAAGACAGGCATAATCAATTATAAAATAATATTATTAATTTATATGTAAATATAAATAAATACTATTTTGGCATTAATACTGAAAATAAATGATAATTTAGTAATTATTAAATATCTGTGCATATCCAAGCAAGTGCCTTTTGAAAAGAAGTGAATAGAGAAACTTGAAACTTATTGCTGAATGATCAATCAGAGTACATACACAATGCATGAATGAAATCTGCATATGATAACATCTGGATGGAAAGAAAGCCCAATCTCTAAGGGCATGAAAGATAAGATATTTATGTTTTTGAAACCAAAAAAGCCTGCTTCACACAAGTAGTCTTTTTTTTTTTTTTGCAAGGCAGTGGGGTTAAGTGACTTACCCAAGGTCAGACAGCTACTTCATTATTAAATGTCTGAGACCAAACTTGAACTGAGGTCCTCTTAATTCCAGGGCTATTGCTCTATCTACTGTGCCACTGGGCTGCCCACACACAAGCAGTTTTAAGGAAGTGGTCAATTTAATGCTGCCAGTCTGTGATTCAGCCAGCATTCATCATGCTAAAGACATGAAGAACTTCCTTGCGGAGAGAATAGATCAAATTATGATTCCCATAGGAATGACCATCTATCTCAAAACTCTTGATAATGCAAAAAATACCCCATTCAGGGGTATTGCACATAGTCTTTACAATGACTGCCTTAACTTAGAATGAACTGATATCAGTATGGACGCCTGGTGAAGTCTAGCCTGCAAGAGGTCGTTACTTGCATAAAGAATTCTTGGGATATTGACTCCATTTTTACACCATATTTTATCTTTAAATTCAGCTTTCTCCTGTGCTTCATCTATAAAAGCTCCTTCTACCTGCTCTGTTAAAAGTAATGGGAGAACGAAAAAAGGAGAGGGGGAATAGGCCAAGATATTTCATATGATAAGATTTTTCTTTATTACAATGTGCTATTGCAATGATATGGAAGGGGGGAAGGCAAGGGGGGATGAGGGAATCTTCTCTCTCATCAGAGGTGGCTAGGAGAGGAAACAGCATATATACTCAATGGGGTATAGACATCTGGAGTAAGAAGCAGGGGGGAGCAGGGGGAAGGGGTGGGGATGTGAATAAAGGAGGAGAGGATAGACCATGTGGGGAGAGTTGTCAGATGTAACACATTTTCTTTTCGACTTCTTGCAAGGGGCTGGGATTGGATGGCCTGTCCGGGACTGTAGGGCCAGGTGGAAGCTGGGCCTAAGGGGTGGTATGGGGGCTCAGGGTCTCTTGGCCCCAGGGCCAGGGATCTGTCTGCTGCACCACTCAGCTACCCTACAGCAGAGTCAGTGAAAGGAGAGAGAAGATATAGTACATGTAGTGGAGAAATAAGAAAGGAGGGTGTTGCGATCAGCAATGGCAAGGGTGGAAAAATATGGAAGTAACTTTTGTGATGGACTTATCATAAAGAATGTGAACCACCCGCAACAGAGTTGGTGGTGTTGGAACACAGACTGAAGCACATTTTTTATTATTATTATTTTGGGGGGGTGCAGGGCAAAAGGGGCTGGGTGGCCTGCCTGGGGTCGCATAGCGGGGTGATCATTGGGTGTCTGAGGCTGGATTCGGACCCGGGTGCTTCTGGCTCAAGGGCCAGTGCTCTTTCTGCCACCCAGATCCCCTACTATTATTACAATTTTATTTTATTTTAGGTCTTGTTTTTGGTATATGCAGGGCAGTGGGGTTGGGGTGGCTTGCATGTCACACAGCTGGGTGATTGTTGGGTGTACCGGCTGGATGTGGGCTCCGGTGCTCCTGGCTCCAGGGCTGGTGCTCTGTTCACTGCGCCACCTGGCCATACCTACAATTATTACTATCATTTTTTTATTTTAATTTTAATTTTTTTTCTCTCCCCTTTACTTTATCGCTCAAGTGAGTCTGTATTTTTTGGGGGAGGGGTATTTTGTTTACTCTTAAAGAAGAATATTTTATTAATGTATAAAATTGTTTGTACAAAATGTGAATAAATAAATATTAAATAAAAAAAGAATTCTTGGGATAAAATAACTGACAATTGTGTTGCCGATGCTCTCTCTCTCTCTCTCTCTCTCTCTTTCTCCCTCTCTCTTTCTGTCTCTCTGTCTCTCTGACTCTGTCTCTCTCTGTCTCTCTCCCCGCCTCTGTCTCTCTCTCTGTCTCTCTGTCTCTCTCTCTCTAGATAGAGAGAGATAGGGGTAAATATAGATGCAAATATATAGATCTATACACACATATAGATAAAGATACATATACATAAATATTCATTACACACACATATGTGTGTATGTATATATGTATATACATTAGGTTTTTGCAAGGAAAATGGGGTTAAGTGACTCACCCAAGGTCACACAGCTAGGTAATTCGCTACCTAGCTGCCCCCAATGTATGTTTATTGACTAGAAATGACACAAGATTATTTTGTACATTGGTTAGGTGAACTCAAATACTAACATAAAAATTTCAGTTAGTCAATAAACATTTATTAAGCACAGTGATTTTCTAGACACTACTTTTCACTGGGGTACAAAATGAAGACATTCCTTTTCTTGCGGAATACACAATGTTCCATACAAACAAGGCATTTGCAGTATAAATTGGAAATAATCAACAAAGGAAAAGCAATAGAATGAAGAGGAATTGGGAAAACTGCCTGTACAGGTCCAGAAGAATGACATCATAGGAAAGTTCTTGAAGGTTTTATCAGCATCCTCATCCTGCCCCCTGACATTTCTAATTTCTAACACATTCCTTGTTTTCTATTTAATTTTCTTCCTTAAGTACTCGAATTTGACTTTATTACTTCTTGCTTCATTCTTGAATGGAATTGAATTGAAATCACCAGTGGAGTCTGACAATTGGATCAATTTTGTTCTAAAGTTCTAAAAGAATAAAATAGAGATTTACAACTTTTAATGTTATTTCTGAAAAAGGCATCCAGCTGTTTTCTGGGTGTTTGACTCCTAAGTCCAAAGAAAAAATACAAAGGTTTAGACTGGTGAACAAGAAAGCTGATGCTGCAGGTAGTGAGGAGCTTAGAAGTTACAGTGTTGAGAGCCCATCTATATTTATCAGGGCTTTGTTTAGATTGTACTGTGATCATAGATCTAACTGATGTTTCCTAGCTCCTCTCTCTATCTTTTTTACTGACTCCCATTATGTTGAGAAGGTAATGTTCCAGTCCTTCCTTACCGTCATTAATAGCCCTACCACTACCAGTGGCTCATCAGATCACCCATCAAGCTGCATGCCAGAAATAATCTGCAGAGTGACATCACAATCTTAACACCCATTCTTTTTCATTCTGGAAAAAAGTCTTCTTTTTAGTAATATAAATGTCCTTTACTTATTTAGAGCAACTTCTTCATTATAGAGAATATGAAACTGAGGCTCAGAGCATTGCTCATAGCTAAGGTGACTGTTGGAACTAAGATGAGAATAAATCTGTCTTCTGACTCTGAGGAGAGAAAGCTTTATCACAGCATCTAATCCTGAGTAAAAGGCTAGGTGAAGATGATAATAAGTGATATAGATTTGAATATATCTAAAGCGATATGTAAATAAAAGCAAAATAATATGGAAATGGATGAACATATGTTATTCTATAATTGTCAGATGATCCGAATTCTCTAACCTCATGACACTACTATCTGGAGAAAGGAAATCAAAGTGCAATTTATCTGTGTCTTTATAATTTCTGTTTCTTTTCTTCTACTTCTATAAGTCTCATTCTTTAATTTAGAAGTTTGGTGATTTAGAATCTTCACCAAAAAGAATTATATTATTGCACTGTTAGAGATTCAAACTTGTCAGCACAGAGAGACAAAGCCTGATACTGAGCTTAACATATTTGATCAAGATCTGAATGAAACAAAGCACTTCCCCTGTGGGAAAATGCTTTGAAGTTGGCAGCTTCTTGCTACTCAGTTATGGGAACAGAGGGGAAGAGAAACATAATGTTATGATTGCTTTTAGATATCATTAGTCCTCAATAAGGGAACTTAAAAGAGCCTCTGCAGGGTCACTTTCGTATGCCTGTTCCTCAGATAACAGGATTCAGAAGCACTGGGGTCACCACTGTGTACATTACAGACGTAATTATGTCACTGTGGCCTGAGTGGTTGGATGAAGGGCTAAAATAGACTCTCAAGATAGTTCCAAAGAAGAGAACTATTACAGAAAGGTAGGAGCTGCAGGTGGAAAAGGCTTTCTTCTTCCACTTTGCAGATGGCATCCTTAGACTGGCCAAGGCTATATACACACAAGCTATGATGATGCATATAAATGGAGTCATGTCAGTAAGACTATCAGTGATGAGGATCATTAACTCATTAATAAAGATATGTGAGCAGGACAATTTTAGTAATGGTTTCAGGTCACAGAAGAAGTGAGAAATTTCATTTTTAGCACAGAAGACTAGTCCATTAATCAATAGGATACACAAGAGGGACTGAAAACATTACAAATCCATGAAATTGAAAACAAGAAGATGTAAAATTGGGGGCTCATCATTATTGTATAATGGAGTGGGTGGACAGATAGTCACATAACAATCATATACCATTGTTACCAGAATAAACTGATCTACTACTCCAGGTAAGTAAAAAAAAAAGATATAACTGTGGCAGGTAGTCAGAAAAAGAGATGGAGTTATTCTGAGTTTTAACATTCACCAACATCTTGGGGACTGTGCTAGAGTTAAAGTTGATATCAACAAAAGATAAGTTTGCTAGAAAGAAGTACAGAGGGGAATGGAGGTGAGTGCTAGAAACAAAGGCATGATGATGAGTTGATTTCCAGTCACAATAACCAAATACTTGAATGGAAATAGCCAGAAGAGTTGTTGTTGATGTTTTGGTCCCTCAATCAGTCCCAGGAGCATGAACTCAGAGATAGTGGACTAGTTTTTTCAGACCATGATTCTAATAGAATAAAATTTAATTTGTTAAATATTATAATGAAGCAAATAAATAGTTTCTTAATGGAATCTTTGGAAATATGATACAATATTTCTGCTGAAGGAATCATAAAACACTGGTGGTGATGGTACTAATCATTGTCATCATCACTTTGTTCTACTTTCTATTTAAGAAGTCACTAGGTGACACAGTACATAGAGTGGAGAAGCTGGATTCAGGAAGACATAAGTTTCAGGTCTGGTCTCAGATATTTATTAGCTGCATGATGTAGGATATGCCATTTTGTTTTTCTTAGCCTCAGTTCCCTCTTCTATAAAAGAGAGATAATTCCATCACTTATCTGGATGTGTGTGAGGATAAAATATGATATTTATAAGTTGTTTTACAAAACTTAAAGTGACATAATTGCTAGTTATTTTTATTATTATTATTATTATTATTATTATTTTAAAAGGTCAGTTAACCCATAGAGAATTTCTCACTTAAATTAGAAGTAACCTTGGTAAGGTTAGTTCTTTGCTTTGTGCCTTAGTTTTTTTATTTTAAGATGGGAGGATTGGATTAGGATATGTATACAGACCTTTGCAATTCAGATAGTCTGCTGGAAAAATACTATGATTTCATGAATATCTAGTACTTTACATAATTCTATAATTAAACAATAGAATGTGGTGCCAAGACCCAGATATATGAGCATATGGAAACTATAGAAAGGCAGTGTTTCAAGTCCTACCTCAGATACTTAGCACTTGTGCTGACTGCAAAGTACCTCAACTTCTCAATGAATCCCTACTTGACCTGCATCTTTTAGACAATTTGAAGATTGATATGTCTTCTTCCATTACTATACTTTGGGAATTACCAGAAGACAAGCTCATGGAAAGCAGGGCCCATTTCACTACTGTCCTTTAGTTACTAAGTTTTTGAAGTTCATTTGTTTATAGATGTAAAGTTGCGTAGCTTGCTCCAAATAGTTTCTTCCAATAGTCTATTTTCTGTTCTTTATTCCCAGATAAAAGTTACATACAGTCCTCTGCCAGATGTTTCTTGTTGTCAGAAGACCATTATCTATTTCCATTCATTCACAAGAGATCTTCTGTTAATTCCAAAAATGCATTCCTCAGTGAGGAAGAGAGGAAGAGAGAGAGAGAGAAGAGGAAGGACTGAGCAAGGAAGAGTGAGATAGAGAGAAAAAAGAAATGGAGGAAGCATGAGGAGGAGGGAATGCTTAAGAACAAATAGAAAGACAGAAAGCCTTTTTAAAGGAGGAGGAACAAAGAAATTTGGGAGGGAATGAAGAGGAAGTAGACACACACACAGACAGAGACAGACAAACAGAAAAAAACAGAGACAGAGACAGAAAGGCGAAAGAGAGTGGAGAGAAGGATTACAAAAAGGGAATAGGTAGAAAAGCACAAGGTAGGAAGAAAGGGAGGCAGGGAAGAGGGATGCAGAGAGAGTAAAAATGTGAGATCACTTGAGTCAATTTTGGAATAAATAAAACCTCCTATAACTAAATTCCTGAACTATCACACCATACCAAACTAGTGATGTCTCTTTTTTTCATCTACATATGTGTAATTTTTTTTTATTTTATTCTTTTGGTATTTTTTTGCAATGCAATGGAGTTAATTGACAGTCACACAGCTAGGTAATTATTAAGTTTCTGAAGGAGGCTTTGAACTCAGGACAGGAGGACAGCTTGGTGACTCCAGGACTGGTGCTCAAACCATGTGTCACCAAGCTGTCCCCTGTTATTAATATATTTATGAAAATAATGTTTCTATTTCTTTTCCCACCCATCTTCACTCCACTGTCTATGATTCTGCTTCCTTCTTTGGGTTCTTATGTTTTCCTCACATGGAAATATCCCTTTCTCATACAGTCATTTTCCACTGCCTCCTGGGTTATTCTCTCTTTGTTTTTAGGTTTTTGCAAGGCAAATGGGATCAAGTGGCTTGTCCAAGGCCACACAGCTAGGTAATTATTAAGTGTCTGAGGTCGGTTTTGAACCCAGGTACTCCTGACTCCAGGACCAGTGCTCTATCCGTTGCGTCACCTAGCTGCCCCCATTCTCTTTCTTTAAAAGAAAGCATAGCCTTCCATAATGACCTTCTATTTCCATTGCACAAAAGCTTAGAAATAATAATGAAACTTAATTTATTTCTATTCAGTTTAGTTTAGAAGTAGATTGTAGATCAACAAGCATAATATAAATATTGAAAGTATGCTTTTAAATTTGAAATATACTAAGAAACCAAATTGTGTGCAGTGGAACTTTATGATTTGATAGATTTGATATATAATCTTCTTTTTCCAATTGCTGTGTAAGGAAAGATTCTTTTTTGATGATATTTGTCAAGTTCATAATGATATAAATCAAAACAAAAAAATTGTAGTTTTTCATGAGTTTCTGATACTAACAATTGAGTAATCTGCTATGAACAACATATTATGTAACACAAATTTGTTGTTCAAATGTGAAAGTCCTATATAAATTCTAACTTGTACTAGTACTACTACTTCAACTATCAGAATTGAGGGGTCAAAGAAAATGGTGTGTTTAACTGATTCCCAATTGAGGTTCAATGTTCATCTGAACCCCAAAATACAGTCTGAGCAATGTAGAAAGATTTAAGGAAAAATGATGGGGAGGTTTGGAACTAAAGGGCAAGAGGGAATGAGATAAGGATAACAGGAGCTTTGTATATTCTTTCCTGAATAAGACTTTAAGACTTTCTCCTCTTTACAAAAGATAGGGTTTCTGACAGCAAATTATAGTTTCTTCGGAAATTGTGGAATTTCTTACATGAAAATATGAAAAACAAGAACGAGTTCATTTGAAGCCAAAGTATATTGGTGGTGTGTGGGACAATAATATAAAACTGATGGAACTGTGATCTGATCCAACCATTTTATAAAGCAATCTAAACTTATAACGTTATAAAACTGTGTATACCTTTTGATCCAGAAATACTACTAATACGTCTGTTTCCCAAAACGATCAGGGAGAAAGGAAAGGAATATATATATATATATATATATATATATATATATATATATATATATATATATATATATATTCTAAAATATTAAAGGCCAAAAGATGGAAATTGAGGGGAAATTGAGAAATGGCTGAATAAGATATGGTATAAGATCAAGATGGAATATTAGTCTTCTGTAAGAAATAATGAATCCAGAAAAATACATGGAATGACTTTCATGAAATAATGAAGAGTAAAATTAACAGAACCAAGAAAACAATATAACAGTAATGATGACATTGCTCAAAGAATAACTGTTATTCAGAGTACTTTAAGTACTCAAATGAACTACAAAGACCTTATGGGGGAAAGGTACTATCAACCTTCAGAGAAAGAACTGATAAATAGTTTCATTCATAGTATGGTATGTGTTCATCTCTCTATCTGTGTCAAACGGTGACTTTCTCTAGTGCAGGGTAAGGAGAGAAGGAGAGACTCAGCTGGAACTTAAAATCCACAAAAACTTAATTATAAAGAACAGTGGTGTATGTGTAAGTGTATGAATAATATTTGTAATACATCTCCTATCTGAGAGATGCTCCAGACATTGATGATAGAATAGTAGGGAAAAAAGCAAGATCATGGATAGAATTAGCTATTCCAAACCCTTAAGTTTTATTCAACTTATGTCAGCTGATTTCAGATGGTGTCACCCAGAGCCCTAACTCTGATGACTACTTTTTTATTCTCTTATCAAAAGACATGAATCTTGAGGGTGATCAGAAGTAGTATTGAATCCTTCTGTTGCAAGTACCCAAATGCTATATTCACATGCATTCACATTGAGTTTTTTAATATCAGTTATTTAGTACCCTTTCTTCTTGTTTTGCCATATTCTTTTCCTATGGTTTGTATTTACAGACATTAAAAACTTTTTAAGAAATATGATCTCATTATTTCATCAACAAACTGAGCATTTATTCAATTTATTATTGAATCATTATAGACTGATTTCTTTGTAAAATGGAGACAATTCTATGTAATGGTAATCCCCAAGACAGCTATACTTACATGTTCTCCTTTGTTGGAAACTTGAAAGCAAAAGTAGAAAGAGAGGAGGAACGTTTACTATACCCCCTCACTATCTCCATTACAACCATCAAAATGTTGAATATCAATTTGAGGACTGAATTCCTCAATGGAGTGAATCATTTTCACAAGAATGATTAATATTATCTTAAAGGAATGATTATAGTTGCTTTTAGCAACATGGACAGGCTTTGATGATTCAAACTCAGTCACAGATGAACTGGAATTATTATGATTCCTTCCTCTTTGGTGCAGAAGTCAGTCAGGATTAAATACAAGGTCAAAACTGGTATATTTGTATTGTCTAGAAATTGGGATGGGGCATCCATTCTACTTGCCAGATTTAGTATTTTGTAAAGATTTGTCTGATGCCAACATTCCACAACAGACAGTCTGCATATCTAATTCTATAATACTCACCCTCCTTTTTCTTTCTCAGTGACATTGAAAGAATGTTGTATTTGGAGTCAGAGGACAAGACTCTAGAGACTACTACAAAATATCTGCGTGAACCATTTAGCCATAATGAACTTCAATATCTCTGTGAAGTGATTAGATTTTCTTCAAAGTCTTTTTTAAGACCTATGAACTTCTATATTGGAACTCTTCCATTTGTTTCCAAAGTGGCCTTGGAGAAAAGTATTATGAGACAGTGTACTAAAAATAACTTTCTAAGAGACTTGAGTTCTTTGTCAAAATAATTTCTAGGAATACACATATCATATAATAAGGATGACAATGATGGTAGTGCAAATAAAATGAAAATAATTATGGAGATGGATAAATGAAACTGACAACAGATTGCAATTTGCATTCCTTCAATATGCCCCACACAACTCTTTAGAAGAAATTCTTATTTTTCATTGCATTTGAGTTCCAAATTTTCTCACCTATCCTCCAAGTTCTTCACTAGAGAATTCCAGAGTGTATATATATATATATATACATATATATATATATTTATATATATACACATATATATATGTATATATGTGCACACAGATATATTTGTATGTGAATATATATGTACACACATATACATGTGAATAAACACATACAGCACACATAATGCATATATAAATATATGACTATAGATACAAATATAAATATGTATAAATCATATAATATATCCCCATATGAATGCTTTTTCTGAGGGTTAGATAATATTTTATTAGGTTGTCTATAGTTGATTTGAAAATTCATGTAACTCAGTATATCATAGTCATTCACTTTTTTTTTTTTGGTTTTTGCAAGGCAAATGGGGTTAAGTGGCTTGCCCAGGGCCACACAGCTAGGTCATTATTAAGTTTCTGAGACTGGATTTGAACCCAGGTACTCCTGACTCCAGGGCTGGTGTTTTATCCACTGCTCCACCTAGCCGCCCCAGTCATTCACTTATAAACATTGTTCTATGTTGTCTTGTTTCTGCTCATTTTACTCATTTTTAATGTATATCTTCTATGTTTTCTAAAATCTACTTGCTCATTATTTCTTTTTTTAAAATTTTTTTTGGCAAGGCAATGGGGTTAAATGGCTTGCCCAAGGCCACACAGCTAGGTAATTATTAAGTGTCTGAAGTCTCATTTGAACCTAGGTACTCCTGACTCTAGGGCTGGTGCTCTGTCCACTGTGCCACCTAGCCGCCCCTGCTCATTATTTCTTATAGCACACTAGCATTCTACAACAATCAGATACTACATTTCACTCAGCCATTCCTCCCTAATGATAGGTAATCTATCAATTTCCAGTTCTTTGGCACAGCAAAGGAAATATCTATAAGTAATTTAGAATATTCTGTTTTTTTTTTCTTTTTCTTTGATAACCTTGGGAAAGAAATACAATAGTGTTATTTGCGGCGGGGGAAGGATATACACAAATTTATACTATTTTGGGAATAATTTCATACTGCTTTTCAAAATGATTGGATCACTTCACAGTTCTATTAATAATGAATTAACATCCCAATCATTCCCCGTTCCCTGCAACTTTTGTTACTCTCCTCTCCCCTTCTATCATTATTTTAGTCAATTTGAATAGGTATATGAGGTGGTATCTTAAAGTAGTTAGAATCTGCATTTTTCTAATCAACAATGATTTGGAGCATTTCTTATTTTACATATTATATATATATATATATATATATATATATATATATATTGTGTGTATGTGTATGTGTATGTATGTGTATGTGTGCATGTATATTTACAGACATATATACTTTGCCTTCTTCACTGAAAAACAGCTTATCTAAATCCTTCATTTATCAAGAGGTATATGAAATCTTTTAAATTAGACCAAGCTATCTATATATTTAAGATGAGATCCTTATCAAAATGTCTATAAAAATTTCCACCAATTATCTGCTTTCTTCCTAATCTTGGTTACATTGTTATTATATATTATATTTTTACTCTTTTTTACAGTGATCTACCATTCTATTTCTTAGCCAGTAACAAATACTTGGGATAATTACTGTTTTATCATATGATTTAAGGTTTGATACTGCTAGAATCCTTTATTTGTTGATTATTATTTTTGCTATTCCTTATTTTAAATTTGCTATTCTTTATTTTGAATTTTAAGATTTTCCCTTAATCTTGCCCGCCCCCCCCCCCCCCACAGAAGGCAGTCTGTTAGTCTTTACATTGTTTTCCATAATATGCATTGATCTAAGTTGAATGTCATGAGAGAGAAATCATGTCCTTAAGGAAGAAACAAAAAGTGTAAGAGATAGCAAAATTACATAATAATAATAATAATATAACATTTTTTAAAAATTAAAAGTGATAGTCTGTGATCTTTGAATTTTTTTTAGTTCGATGTCCTTACCCCCAAATCCCCTACAGTGTTTTATTCAAGACTCCCTCAAGCAAGGTTCCAACATGATACTGAAAAACATGTCTGGGAGGTTCAGATTAATAAGATAAATTGTTTAATAATCAATGTGATTCACTTAAATATGGGACAGTCTAGGGAAGCAAACAGATGACCTATTTGGATCCCCCAGAAAGGAATCCCCAAAAGATCAATGGAAATAATAGAAATCACAAAAAGGGGAGGAAAAGTAATAGCGTATATTAGTGTGGATTTTCTCTTATTTTTTGGATTTACTCTGTTCGGCACTGGGCTGGTATTTTAGATACTTGGATGCTTTATCAGTTCTGTTTGGACTAGAATCAAAGAAATGTAAGACTCTTTATTGGACATATACTGATCATATCCCAGTCTTACCTTGGTCATGAGGTCCCTTCCAAATATGATATGGGATTATTTTGAAGCTTTAGAAATCATGAAAGAGTTGTCATAATATGTATGGGAGTACTCAATTTGCTTTCATCAAAAGTGCACATCATACAAATAAAGTATGTTCATTGAAAAGGGTGAGTTCTATAACCTCAAACTAAACATTTTCATGTGTGAATTCCTGTTTGCTAGAAAGGTCACAAGATTATTCTATGTACTTGTTAGATCTAGCATTCAAATACTAGAATCAAAAGATTTTCAAGTTACTCAATAAATATTTATTTATTTAACACCAGACATTATATTAAGTGTTGGAGATGTATACAAAGGTGAAGGCGTTCTTGTTCTTGAGGAGATCACAATCTCAAGTGGAGACAACAGCAAATAATTAAGTAAAAATACTTCATATACAGAATAAATTGGAGATAATCATCAAAGGAAATATAATAGAATTAAGAGGAATTGGGAAAACAGTCTGTATATATCCAAAAGAATGGCTCCTTCTCATATTAACAATCACCACCCTCATCTACCCCCCAATATTTCTAATACAGGCTCAACTCCTTGGGTTCTATTTGTAGGATTTTACTTGTCTGCTTCAGTTGATTCATTTTGTAATGGAATTGAATTGAAATCACCATGTAATCTATCATTTGGTTTGCTTTTCACCTTGATAATAAAAAAATGGGATTGAGATTTACAACTTTTAATGTTATGTCTGATGAAGGAATCCTGTCCTTTTCTAGGTATTTGGCTCCTAAATTCAGAGAAAAAAGACAAAAACTTAAACTAGTGAACAAGAAAGGTGATGCTGCTGGTAGTGGGGAATTAAAAAGTTATACAGTGTTAAAACCCTTTATTCATGCAGAGTGTATCTTAACTTCCTATATTTTTTTAACTGCCTCTCATTGTATTTTGAAGGTTATTCCTTCCTTATTCTCAATAACAGACCTATTGCCACAATTGGCTCATCTTATTACCCATCAAGATAATAACTTGTATGCCATAGATAGTCTGCAGAGTAGTATCATAATCTTAATATCTACTTTCATTCCGTGTTACCTTTCTTTAGTGAAATAAGTGACCCTAACTTTAGTGTAACTCCTTCACTATACAGAATTTGAAATTTAGGCTCAGATATTTGTTCATGGCTAAGTTAGTCATGGAAGCAAGACAAAAAAATAAGCCTGTCTTTCAACTCTGAATGTGATCTCTTTATCACTGCATGTGTTGCTGTGTAAAAAGTTTGTTGAAGAATATAAGGAGTAGGATATATTTGAATATATATTCAAATGAATGTATATAATGATATGTATACATCTATATAATAGAATGTAAATAAAAGCAAAATAATATAGAAATGAATGACCAGATTCTATAATCAGATGATTAGAATTCTCCAATCTGATGACCATATTATATGTAGAAAGGAAGTCAAATTTTCCTGTATATTCTTTGAAATGAAATTATTGTATCATTAGAGGATTTTTTCTGATTCAAACTTGTCAACACAGAGAAACAAAGCATAAGAATGAGTTTAAAATATTGACTGACATCTGAATGAATCAAAGCCCTTTCCCTGTGGGAAAATTCTTTGAAGTTGGCAACCTCAAGCTACTTAGTTTGGACAGTGGAAGGGAAGAGAAACATAGTTTTAGGATTGATTTTTAGATATTTTGTCTTCAGAATGGGAACTCAAAAAAAGCCTCTTCAGGGCCACTTTCATATCCCTGTTTCTCAAGGTGTAGATAAAAGGGTTCAGCATTGGGGTCACCACTGTGTACATTACAGATGCAATTATGTCACTGTGGACTGAGTGGTTGGATGAAGGACTAAAATAGACTCCAAAGACAGTTCCAAAAAAAAGAATTACTACAGAAAGGTGGGAGCTGCAGGTGGAAAAGGCTTTCTGTTTCCCTTTTGCTGATGTCATCCTTAGGATGGCTAAGGCTATATACACATAAGATATGATGATGCAGACAAATGGAATCAGGCTAGCAACACCACCAATGATGAGGATAACTAGCTCATTGATGAAGATATCCGAACAGGACAGCTTCAGTAGGGGGTTCAGGTCACAGAAGAAGTGGGGAATTGTATTTTTTGCACAGAAGACTAATTCATTCATCAACAGTGTATGTAAGAGGGAATGAAGGGCATTTACAACCCATGAAATTAAAATCAAGAGGAAACAAAGTTGGGGGCTCATCATTATTGTATAATGTAGTGGGTGACAGATAGCCACATATCTGTCATAGGCCATTATTGCCAGGAGAAACTCATCTAATGCTCCAAACATGATAAAAAAATATAACTGTGTCAGGCAGTCAGAATAAGAGATAGAATTATTTTGTTTTTGTATATTTACCAACATTTTGGGGACTATAGTAGAGATGAAGCTGGCATCAGCAAAAGATAGGTTGCCTAGAAAAAAGTACATAGGGGTATGCAGGTGAGTGTTTGAAGCAACAGCCACGATGATGAGTAGGTTTCCAATCACAGTAATCAGATACATGAATAGAAATATCCAAAAGAATAGTTGTTGATGTTCTGATCGTTCAAACAGTCCTAGCAGGAGGAACTCAGAGATAGAGGTTTTGTTTTTCCAACCCATGATCTAATAAAAGAGAATTAAACTTAATAAATTACATCATGAGATAATTAGTTATTTAATGAAACTATGGAAATTGTAGTAAGCTATTTTTGTTGCAGGAGTCATAAATGTACTTGTGATCATGGTACTAATAATCATTTTTGTCATCCTCATCATCATCATTTTGATCTACTCTTTATTAAAGAGACCACAGTACATAGAGTGAAAGACCTGAATTCAGGAAGACCTGAATTCAGGGAAATCTGAGTTCAGATCTCGTCTCAGATATTTATTAGCCATGTGACCCAGGACAAGTCAGTTAACTTCTCTCAACCTCAGTTCACCCATTTTTAAAATATGAATTATATCAGTACTTATCTCCCAGAGTGGTAAAGATAAAGGGAAATATTTGTAAGTTGCCTCACAAAACTCAGTCACATATAAATGCTAGTCATTATTGATTTTACTATTGTTTATATGGTCATTTACTCTATGGAGAACTTCTAACTTAAATCAGAAGTGACCTTAGAAGGTTATTTTCCTGCTTTTTGCCTTAGTTTTTCTCTATTTAAATTGGGAGGGTTAGATTAGGTCATGTTTACAGATCTTTTCAATTCTGATAATTTCTGCTGCAAAAATCCTATGATTCTATAAATATCTAGCATATTGTTACATAAGTCTATAATTATCCAATAGATTGGTGATCAGGTCCAGCCACCTGAATATATAGAAGATGTAGAAAAACAGAGGGCAATAAAGCCAGTCTAGTTTCTTGTACTACCTCAGTTACTTAGCACTTGTATTATTGGGAAAGACACTCAATTTTTCAGTGAACTCCAATTTTACCTCAAAACTTGGCAACGTGGAAGGAGTTGCCTCCCTGCAATTTTCATGTATCAATTAATTTCTAGACTGAATAGAGTGGGATAGATGGGGAGGTAGGGTTGGGGGTCGGGGAGAGAGAGGGGGGAGAAGAGAGAGAGAGAGAGCGAGAGAGAGAGAGCGAGAGAGAGACAGACAGACTCAAAGAGACAGAGATAGAGACAGAGACAGAGAGACAGTCAGAGACAGAGAGAAACAGAGAGACAGAGACAGAGAAAGACAGAGATAGAGTGACAGAAAGCCAGAGACCGAGACAAGGTGATTTAGCAAAACTGAGCTTATTATTTCCTCTTACATGATTTCAATTACTGTCTCCTCACCTTTGCACTGCCTATCTTTTACATGTCTTAAATATACTCCCCTTCCCTTCTGTCTCTTTAAATTCCCTTTTTCCCATATTACTAGTACCTCCCTTCATTACCATATTTTGGAAATCTCTTGAAGGCAAGATCCCTGAAAGCTGGGTCTTTTCCCCTGTTGTCTTGTAGACATCAAGTGCCTGAAGAATATTTGTTGACTGAATGGTAGCTGCATAGGATGCTCCACATAAGGAACTTCTCTTTACTCTATTTTCTATGCTTTTTTCCCAGATACAAGCTCCAGCCAACCCAGTTCCAGGTGTTTAGTGCCTTCAGAAGAACATTATCTATCTCCTTTTTTCACTAGAGATCTTTCCTCTAGGCCTAAAATTTATTTACAGTTAACTTCTCTCTCTTAGGGATGAGAGAAGAAGAGAGAAAGGATAGAGGGCGGGGCTGTGAGATAGAGAGACAATAGGGGAAGGGGAAGGAAGAGTGAGAAAGAAAAAGTGAAAGGAAAGACAGAGAGTCTAAAAGAGATGGGAGAGAGGGAAGAAAAATGAGAAAAGAGACAGAGACAAAGTGAGGGAGAGAGGAGAAAGAGGGAGGAGAGGAGGAGTAAGAGATGGCTATAGGGAGAAAAACAGAAGGTATGAACAAGTGAGGAAGAAAGGGAGGGAAGGAAGAGGGTGACAGATACAGACAGAGTGAGATCACTTTAGCTCATTTTGGAATAATTAAAACCTCCTATCACTAAATTCCTATACTATTATTCTATGAAAAGTTTGTGATCTGTTTCTCAAATCTCCTTTTTTATTTTTTCCTTCTCTCCAGGCAATATGTCATTTACTCTCATGAAATTAATGATTCTTTTTCTTTTTCCACTGATCTTTACCCCACAGCTTATCATTCTGCTCCCTACTTTGGATTCTAGGATTTTCTTACATGAATTAAATTAAATGCTTCTTTTATTAATTCTCTTCCATTTAAATAAGGCATGTTTCCATAATGACATCCTAGTTTCATCCCACAAAGGCTTAATAATAACTGTTTGTGTCTTTTTCACTTAGAAATGTAACTGTAGACCCATAAGTATATTATAAGAATTGGAAGCATATTAAATTTGAAATGTTACTTGAAACCAAATTGTGTACAGTGCAGTGGAAATTTATGCTTTGGTATGTGGTCTTCTTTTTCCATTTGCTATGTAGGAACATTTTCATGTTTTTGATATATATCAAGCCCATTATTACTTGAAATAAAACTAAAAATTTTCTTGTTTTTCCATGAATGTCTGACACTAACAAATGATATATATTTTGTTATATGTTTGCTTCGCAAACCTGAACTCCCTATATAAATGCTAAATACTACTACTACTACTACTACTGCTGCTGCTGCTGCTGCTGCTATCACCCACCACCAGCATTACTACCACCACCACTACTATCATAGTTACAACTGCTAAGGTTGAGAGGTCAAAGATAATATTGCATCCAACTGATGCTTCTCCTGAGACTAAACTTTCCCCTGAATTCCAAAACACAGTATAAACAATGTACAAGGATAGTTAAGAATAAAATATAGGGAGGGTTGAATTAAATGGTAAGAGGAATGAGATGAGGAAGACAAAGAGTTTTTTATACCCTTTCCTGAATAATTCTTTCTTCTCTTTACAAAACTATAAGTTTCTAGCAATAAATTACAATTTCTACACAAATTGTGGAATTTTTTACATGATAATTTGAAAAGCAAGAAAACTTCATTTGAAGTCAAATTATTTCACTAACAATGGTGTGCAGGTTGCTAATATAAAGCTGGTAGATTTTGTACAGCTATTTTGAAAAACAATATGAAATTATGCCTAAAGGATTATAAAAATTGTATATACCTTTTGATTCAGAAATGACCCTATTAAGTCAATTTCCCAAGCTGATCAGGGAAAAAAGGAAAAGCATATATATATATATATATATATGTATATATATATATACATATATATATATGTATATATATACTACAATATATTAAGGGGGATACCAATTAATTGGGAAATGATTGAATAAGATGTGGTCTGATTGTGATGGGATACTAGTGTTCCATAAGAAATGATGAGCAGAATAGTTTATTAAAAACATGAAAAGACTTGAATGAAATAGTGAAGGGTAAAATTAGCAGAACCAGGAAAACATATTATATAGAATTAGCAGTTTTATTTGAAGGATAACAACAATGACTTATTCAGAGTATTTTAAATACTCAAACTACAAAGAACCTGTGGGAAAGCTACTATTCATCCCCAGAGAAAGAGCTGATGAATAGATGCATTCACAGGATGATTTTGAGTATATCTCTAAGGGTCTAAGGTTCTATTTGTGAAGAATGATGGTTTCTCTAGTTCAGGGTAAGTAAGGAGACATGTTGGATATTAAAATATAAGAAAAAATAAAGAACAGTTGTATTTATGAGTCGGTGATTAACATTTTCTAATACCTCCTCCATCTGAGAAATGCTCCTGATATTCATGATAGTATATTAGGGAAAAAAAAAAACAGAAAAAAAAGGGAGAGAGAGCATGGCTGGAATTGAATATTCCAAGCCCTTCAAATCTTACCCAACTGATGTCTTCAGATTTCAGATGGTGTCACCCAGAGACCTAACTCTGCTGACTCCAATTTCTCTTCTAGTCAAAAGCCATGAATATTGAGGGTGATCAAAACAAGCATTAAGTCCTTTTGCTATAAGTACCAGCATGATTTATAAATCTACTCCCCATTCTGTTCTGAATCAGTGGCAATTGTTGTACTCATGGTTATCCCCACTATGAAACTTGTACTTCACAATGAGAGAAGAACATTTTAAGTTCAGGGACACTGAGGAGCAGACACTGATGGTTATAGATTAAGTTGAAAGAATATCAGGGTATTTATAGCAGTTTCCTCCCAGACAAATGCATTCACTTTGAATATTTTAATGTCAGTCACTCAGTTCCTTTTCTTCTTGTTTTGTCATATTCTGCCCCTATTATTTTTTAAAAAAATATTGCCATTGAATTCTTTAAAGAAATATGATTCCAATATTTCATTAGCAAGCTCAGAATTTATTCAATTTATCATTGTCTCATCTATGTAGAGTCAATTCTCAAGAGAAATGAATTTATACGTTTTCCCCTGTTGGAAACTTGGCAAGCAAAAGTAAAAAAGAGACAAAGGAAATTTTCCATTGCTCCTCAACTTCTCCGTTAAAACCCAAGAGTCTTGAACATCAGCTTGAGTGCTAGTTCCTCAATGGGGTGAATCATTCACCAGAGTAATTTACTTTACTCTTAAAAAATATCTGAAGTTGACTGTATCATATTGGATAGTCCCTGATGATTCAAATGGTGTCAAAAAAAGGGCTGAAGGTGCTGTGCTTCCTTCCTCTCTTCCCTGTACCCATCAGACAGGATTTAAGGAAAGGTTAAGGGTAGAGATGTTAGGTTTATGTTATTGTAAAAATTTATCAGAAGTCAACATTGCACAACAAGTAGTCTATTAGTCTAGTTTCATGATGTTCCATCAGTGTCTTTGAAAGAGTGCTTTATTTGGAGTCAGATGATAAGGATTCAAAATACTCTGCTGCATATTTCTTGTGTGAGCTTGAACAAAACTTTTAACCATTATGAACTGCAGTCTTCATCTTCATGAAGGGAAACAAAATGATTAGAGAACCCTTAAACTCTTGTCAATGTACTGTTATGACTCTGGGAGAGAGAGTGATCACTGCAACTCTGTCACTTAAATACGATTTATGCACAAACCAAAAGACATGACTCATGCCATTTAAACATTTTCACCTGTCTCAAAGTCCTGTGACAATAGACTTATCAAGCAGCAGATGTGAAAACATTATCAGCTATAGTCACAATACTGTACATTGGTAGCTCATGTCATAGGGCAATATCCTCATTTGAAGCAGCAGTGGGAAGCCCTCTGGGTGTCTGACCAATCTTTTTTTTTTTAAGAAAGATGAGTGCACCATCTATCAACAATTCATTAAGCACTGGTTCTGTTCCATGCACTGACAAAATGCAAAGAAATCAAAACCAAAACCCAAAAAAAAGTCCTTGACCTCAGGAAGTTTACTTTCTTTACTTGTTTACTTTTTCATTTTTTAAGATTTTATTTTTTTTTATTTGCACATTACTAAAATATTCTTGTTTTAAGAGTAAACATAAAACCCCCTCCCCCATAAAAATATAAAACCTTATGAGAAATAAAGTAAAAGAAATAGAAAAAGATGTGTTTCAGTCTATGTTCTGATACCATCAGCTCTGTCTCAGATGGATCACATTATCATAAGTCCATCATAGAAGTTACTTCCATATTTTTCCATAGTTGCTGTTGTGGATTGTAATTCTCTCCACCATTCCTGCCCACTACTATCTATTATATTTTCTCTCTCCTTTCACTCTGTCTCTCTTCAAAAATGTGCTTTGGGGCAGCTGAGTGGCAAAGTGGACCAAGAGCAGACCAGGAGGCCCCAAGACTACATCCCACCTGACAGACCCAGCAACCACCTGGCCCCATGGTCCTGGACAGGCCACCCAAACCTATGCAAAAAGTAAAAAAGAAAATGTGTTGTATCTGACTACACTCTCCTATGATCTACCCTCTTCTCTATCATACATATCCCCCCATCCAACTGTCCTTCTTCTCTCCTTTTTCCTCTAGATGTCTATACTCTACTGAGTGTGTATGCTGTTTCCTCTCTGAGCCATTTCTGATGAGAGTGAAGGTTCCCTCATTCCCCCTTGCCATTCCCCCTCCATATCATTGCAAAAGCTACATGAAATATCTTTTTTTCAGAGATAATGAGCATTTTTATTTCTTTGTTCCACAAATAAACTGGCAAAATAGTTGTATCCCATGGGCTAATCAAACAGACTAAATCCCATATCTTCATTGGACTCTTCTGACTCTTCCTTGGCTTCTACTTTGGCTGGAGCAGCAGCAGCTGGTGCAGCAGCAGCTGGAGCTGCAGCCGCAGGGGCAGACACTGCAAAGGCTGAAGGGTCAGCCAGAAAGGCCTTCACCTTTTCAGCAAGTGGGAAACTATACTCAGTCTCCACAGCTACAGCCAAGACCCGCTTGTACCCATTGATGATAGAGTGGGACACTGATGCAACAGTTGGGTAGCCAATCTGCAGACAGAAGCTGGCAACATTACAGACACCCTCTAAGAAGCGAAGGTGCAAGGTCTCCTCTGTGATGTCCAGCACTTCAGGGTTATAGATGCTGCCATTGTCAAACACCTGCTGAATGATCAGCCCAAAGGAAAACGGGGAGATATTCAGCATGTTCAACAAGGTGGCCTCGCTGGTGCCCACTTTGTCTCCAGTCTTAATCAGCTACACATCACTCAAAATTTCAATGGTGCCCCTGGAAATCTTGGTGGTGATACCCAGAGCTTGGAAGAAGGAAGTCTTCTCAGGACCCAGGCCAGTGTTCTGGGCTGGCACCATGACATCACATGGGGTGATGGCACCAGCACGGGCAGCAGCTGGTACCTTATTGGCCACAAGCATATCCCTAATCTCAGTCAGATCGTCCTTGGTGAACACAAAATCCACATTCCCGTGGATATGAGGCAGCAGCTTCTCCAGGGCAGGGTTATTCTCCAGATGCCCACGAATGGCTTTGCGCATCATAGTGTTTTTTCCCATCAGCACTACGGCCTTCCCATGGAGAGACATCCGGATCTGCTGCATCTGCTTGGAGCCCACGTTGTCTGCTCCCACAATGAAGCATGTTGGATAATCATCCAAAAGTTGGATGATCTTGAGGAAATAATTGGATTTCCAGGTAGCCCTGTCTTCCCTGGGCATCTTGAAGGTGCTTCAGGGATTGCCGCTTGGGGTTTAAAGACGATGTCACTCGCACGAGGATGCCTAGAGGGAATGAAATATTTTTAATATGAAATATCTTAGCCTATTCTACCTCTCCTTTCTCTTACTCCCAGTACATTTGCCTTTCACCCATTGACTCCATTTTTACAACATATCTTCAAATTCAACTCTCTCCTGTACTTCATCTATAAAAGCTCCTTCCAACTGCTCTATTAAATGAGAAGGTTCATAAGAGTATTATTAGTATCATCTTTCCAAGAATACATGCAGTTCATCATCAAGTCCCTCATAATTTACCCTTCTCCTCCACTCTCTATGCTTCACCCGAGTCCTGTATTTGAAGGTCAAACTTTTTGTTCAGCTCTGGTCATTTCAACAGGAACTTTTGAAATCCCCGTGTTTCATTGAAAGTCCATCTTTTCCTCCAGAAGAGGATGTTCAGTTTTGCTGTGTAGTTGATTCTTGGCTGCATTCCAAAATCTTTTGCCTTCCAGAATATCATATTCCAAGCCCTATGAGCCTTTAATGTAGTTGCTGCTAAGTGCTGTGTGATCCTGACTGCAGCTCCATGATATTTGAATTTTGTCCTTCTGGCTGCTTATAATATTTTCTCTTTGACTTATGAGTTCTGGAACTTGGCTATAATATTCCTGGGTATTATTTTTTTGGATCCCTTTCCAGAGATTGGTGGATTCTCTCAATTTCTATTTTGTCCTCTGCTTCTAGGATATCTGGGCAATTTTCCTGTAGGAATTCTTTAAAAATGAAGTCGAGGCTCTTTTACTGATCATGACTTTCAGGTATCCCAATAATTTTTAAATTATCTTTCCTGAATATTTTTTCCAGAACAGTTGTTTTTTCAATGAGATGTTTCACAGTTTCTTCTAATTTTTCATTGTTTTGGTTTTGGAGTATTGTATCTTGACTTCTCCTAAAGTCATCAGCTTCCTTTAGCTCCATTCTACATCTGAAGGATTTGTTTTCCTCAGAGAACTTTCTTATCTCTTTTTCCATCTGGTCAATTCTGTTTTTTAAAGCATTCTTCTCAATAACTTTTTGAACTGTTTTATCCATTTGACCTATGTTGTTTTTTAATGTTGTTTTCTTCAGCATTTTTTTGGATCTCCTTGACTAAGCTGCTGACATCTTTTTCATGTTTTTGCCTGCATCTCTCTAATTTCTTTCCCCAATTTTTCTTCTATCTCCCTTACCTGATTTTCAAAATCTTTTTTGAGCTCTGTCATAGCCTGAGCCCAACTTCTATATTTCTTGGAGTCTTTAGGTTCAGAAGCCTGGACTTTCTCATCTTCATGTTGTGAATATTCATATCCTCCATGGGACCACAGTAATTGTCTATGATCAGGTTGCTTTTTATCTGTTTGCTCATTTCCCCAGCTTGTGCCTGGTTTTGGGGTGCTTCCTGAACTTTTGAGTATTATTGGGACACCCCCTACAAGGATCTCAGTGTCTTAGAGACTCTGATTTCTTTCCTGGTCTATGAATGACCACAAGCTCACCCCTCTGCCACAGAGCTTTGGGGGTGTGTGTCCTGGCTCTTTGGGGGACCTAGACTATGACCAGGGTCTGAATGTGGTCAGAGCCCCAGAGTCCTATTCCAGGGACAGAGAACAGACCTCAGCATTCTCCCTCCACTCCCTTACCTTTGGTGGGCTGAGTACCTAGGGCCCAGCTTCCTGGAAGCTCCTGTTGGGTGACTTCATGGGCCTACTTCCATTTTCTGGATCTGGGCTGCTGCAACTGTGCTGAATGCTGCAACCACGCTGAGGGCCTGGGCTTTGCCTGTTCTCTGGCAGAGATCTCCCTGCTGATCTTCCAAGTTGTGATTGGTGCTCCCTGGGGTGCAGGTCAGGAAACTGCTTCTACTATCAGGAGCAGCTGCTCCCAGGAGGCTGAACTTCCTTTGCTCTGGTGCAGTCACCCCTCCATTCCCATGGAACAGAGTTTTTCCCACTATTTTCCAGGTTACCTTGGGCTTGAGAATTGCCTCACTGGATCTTTCTGTCGGTTCTGTCTCTTGAAAATTTAATTAGGGTCATAATTTTAAGGTTCTTGAAATATTTTGGAGAGAGCACCTAAGAGAGGCTTTTCTCCTACAGCCATCTTGGCTCTACCCCCCGACCAATATTTTAAGGATCACACTGCTCCCTTTAAGATTTGAGGAAGGGGCTAGAAAAAGTGACCCCCAAATTGGTCTCATTACCAGGTCTCATAACCAGAGCAGGAGGGAATTGTACTCTGTCGTGTTGGTTGGTTGGTTGGTTGGTTCTTGTCTTTTGTAATCTAAGAAGACCAAAATGACATCACTATGTTAGAGACAAATTACAGTGTGTCTGACTGTTGTGGATCAGATCAATTAGAGCTTGGAATGCTCTACCACTGGTTGGGCACAAATACTCCATATGAAGACCTGGGGTGGATACTCTAAACTTATGTATGGCACATTTCCTTTGAGCTGCTTCAAGTTTCCCTTCTTCATAGACTGTTGTACCCTCACTATGAGGGAAGCCATGTTGGGTGGTCCTCATGTCCCTCGTGCTCTACGATCAATTCCAAACTCCTTCAATGAGGCCTTCAGGGTATCTTGTTATCATTTATCTTGAACCACTTGCTAGTGATTGCCCTCTGTGAGTTCTTCATAAAATAGCTTTTTTGGCAAGTGTGGGTCTGGCATTCTAGCAATATGTCCATACAATGATAACTGCACTTTCTGAGGTAATGTTGGAATGCTAGGTAGTTAAGCTTGAGAAAGGACCACAGTATATAGTATCCTCTCCTGTCAGAGGATCTTCAGAACCTTACTATTCAAATGGAAGCAATTCAGTTTCCCAACATGGTACTTGTAGACTGTCCAGGCTTCACAGGTATTTTACAATGAGTGCAGTCCAATGAATCTGTGGACCTTCACTTTTGATAGTCAGTCTAATACCTCTTCTCTCCCACACTTTCTCTTGGAGTCTTCCAAATACTGAGCTAGCTCTGGCAATGTACATGTCAGCCTCATTGTTAATGTGTACCTCCTTGGAAAGTACATGCCAAGGTAAATGAACTTGTCCATAGTACTCAAAACTTCTCCATTTGCTGTAATCAGTGGTTTCACATATGGATAGTGTGGTGCTTGCTGGCTGAGAAAACTCCTGTGTTTTCTTGGTGTTAATTGTTTGACTAAAATTAGCACAAGCAGCAGAGAATCAATCCATATTTTGTTTCATCTCAGCTTCAGGGACTGCATTGAGCCCACAATCATCTACAAAAAGAAGATTGTGCACCAACACTCACTCCACTTTGGTCTTGGCTTGTAGACTTTTCAAGTTGAAGAATTTGCAGTCAGTGCTTGTAGCTTACCTTGAGGCCACATTCATCATCAGTGAAGGCATTTGATAAGAGGGTTGAAAACAAAATTCTAAAAAAAGTCTGAAAGCATAGCCACTCCATTGGTGACTGGGATATTTTGAGAGCATTGTTCACTATTCAGAATCTGGACATGCATGTTGTAATGAAATTGATGTACAATGCTGATGAACTTCTCTGGGCAACCAAATTTTGTTGTAATTTTCTATAAACCTTCATGACTGATGGTATCAAAGGCCTTAGTCAAATCTACAAATGTTGTTTATAGACTTCTGTTTCTGGCATTTTTCTTGGATTTGACAGGCAGCAAATACCATATCGACTGTTCCTCTACCCTTTCTGAAGCCACACTGGCTCTCAGGGAGGAGACTATCTTCCAGGTGAAGGATAAGCCTATTGAGAAGGACTCTGGCAAGAACCTTACCAGCAATGACTAAAGCAGAAATATCCCTGTGATTGTTACAGGACAATCTATTCCCTTTACCTTTGTAGAGATGAACAGAGGACACATTTTTGAATTTTGGGGGGATGACCTCTTCATGCCATATAACTTGGAAAATTTTAATCAATTTTTGGATGAACAATGGATCCCCCAACTTGTAGACCTCAACTGGAATAGAATCAGGCCTGGAATAGAATCAGGCCCAGGTGCTTTGCTACTTGAAAGGAGCCTAATGGCATTCAAAACCTCTTCTTCAGTTGGAACTTCTGCTAGGACTGATAGACTTCAACTTGAGGTAAATGGTGAGTGTTTAGTCCATCTCTCTAGAGTCAAGTCCCTATCCTTAATCAATGTGTGTCCATCAGTACCGAGTAGTTGAGATGCACTATATGTCTTTGGCCCGCCCATAAATAGCCTTCAGGATATCATAAAAGCATTTTGGTTTGTTATTGACTGTATAAAATTGAATTTCTTTGGCATTCTTACTGAGCCAAGAGTATTGCATCTCTAAGCTTCACTTGTACTTTACTTTTGATGGAATTAAAAGCTGCCTTCATAGAGATAGATGAACTTTACTGCTGTTAAACCCTGTGGAGGTTTTGTTTTTCATTTAGCAGCTTCTGTATTTCCCCATAATTTTCATCAAACCAGTCTTTGACTTGACTAAGACCTTTGATATTGTCAGTCATAAAGATTTATGGCAAATTATGTCAAAATAAGCAAATACAGTGCTGTTTACCAGATCTCTGAAAGCTGCCCACTCTTTTTCTGCTCCACTGTTGCCAACTGTGTATTGGCTCAGTTTTCTCTCCAAGTTAGCAACAAAATGTTCCTGCACAGAGAGACACTCTAATCCTTGACATTAATTCTTCTAGTATTCATTTTTCCTTGGGGCTGCCTATTTGATTGAATATGAATATTTAACTTAGAGAGGAAAAGTCTGTGATTCGTCCAGCATTCTGCACCACACGGCCTTTCTTACTCTCACATCTTGTCTGTCTCTTCTCCTTAAGATCTCATGGTCTAATAGATGCCAATGTTTGCTACAAGGGCACATACAGGAAGTTTTGTTGCATTTGGATAAATGGAAGACAGTGTTTGTGATGAGAAGTAGCAGGTGACCATTGCTGTTGCTATTTCCAATTCCATCCCTCTCAATGATCCCCTGCCATATCTGGTGACCTGTCTCTCTAGCATTAAAGTCACCCAGAATTGTAAATTTGTCCTCTTTTGGTTCATTGATGATAAAGATCTCCAGGTCTTCATAAAATTTTTCATAGACATTGATGTGATGTTTTCCTAGAAGTGGAAATCTCATTGTCACGAGCTAGTCATTCACTCCTTTTGGTAGGCATTCAAGAATGATGACTAGATTAGTTTTGATTTCAAAACCTAGCCCATCTTCACTGTGTTCCCTTTCACTTTGGTCAGGTCAGAAAATGTGTATCAAGTTCCTACTTGAGTAAGATGGCATTCATTTGCCAGCCTTGTTTCACTCAGGGCTGCTGTTTCAATGTATCTGTTAAATTATCTTGCAAAAAGAGCTGTTCATCTTTCTGGTTTATTAGCTCTTGTGTTGTCTATGACTGTGAGCTCATTCCATTCACTGATGATGAGAGGAATCTTCATTGAAGAAGCTTTTGTAGATATTTTTGTGTCTCAGGTTCACTGTGGGATCCCCACCTGCCTGCAGTAATCAGGCTAGGATTAGGTAAGTAGAGAATTTTTAGGGTACCTTTTCTAATCCCTTCCTCATATCAGAAGGTAAGCAGTGCAATCCTTAAAAGGGCTGCTCAGTCACCCAGAGGTCTGCCAAATATGATTTGCTTTCAGTGGCAAAAGATCCTATGGCCTAGGTTGCCTTTGTCCAGGGTTGTGGCTACAGCTTCCAGTGTATCCACACCTACAGCTTCATCACTTGCTTGTAACCACAGGACTTTGAGGAATGGTTTTGAATTATGAATTATGTCTTTTGTTCCATGGATAACTTGAGTTTAAGTGAAGTAGAGCTGCATGAAGTCATCCACCTCACTCTCTCTTCCAAAGTCATCATGAGCCAGCATAGCAAGATGGAATCAAGACAAATAATGGCTTTAGATGCAGTGGATGACCTTGGTGCCTTCAAAGTCTAACCAAACTCTAAGCACTCCACAGCACCTACTTCAACTGGCTTCATGGCAGTTGGAACAAGTTGTTCTCTTCCACCAGTGGAAGATTTGACATGCTTGGGATAGACAACCCTACTAATTATCAATGAGCTTGAGTCTCCCTCAGTTACTCTCAACCTAGTTTAAACACCTGCTGAAATGGTTTACCAGGGTGTGGATGCTTTATATGCTACAGTTCCTTGCAACCACAGGTGAGAGTACATAGCCCAGGTGAACATCAAAGTTGGGAAGCAGCCCTCACACTGAGAAACTAGTCTTTCTTGAACACACCCTACAAAGAACTCAGCTATTAACACATTTAAATAACTGCCCTGAGTGAAACAAGACTAGCAAATGAAAGCCAGCTTACGGAAGTTGACACCAGATAGACACTTTTTTGGGGGAGTGACCACAATGAAGGGTAACATAAAGTTACTGTAGATTTTGCAATCAAAGCTAATCTATTCAATAAATTTGTATGCCTACCAATAGGAGTGAGTTATAAGCTCATGACAATGTGATTTCTGGTTTTAGTGCCTATGCTCCTACCTATGATCCCTGATGAAGTAAAATAAATAATTTTTATGAAAGCCAGGAGACTCTTATCATTATCAATATTGGACCAAAGATGTGTGCATGCGTGTGTGTGTGTGTGTGTGTGTGTGTATGTGTGTGTGGTTTGCACTTATATAATTTGATTTCTTCTTTGAAAAACTGCCTTTTTGGGTGGCTAGGTGGCACAGTGGATAGAGCAGCGGGCCTGGAGTCAGGAGTACCTGAGTTCAAATCCAGACTCAGACAAATTAATAATTACCTAGTTGTGTGGCCTTGGGCAAGTCACTTAACCCCATTGCCTTTGAAAAACTAAAAATAAAATAAAGAAAAAACTGCTTTTTTTCTATCCTTCAACTATTTATCAGAAAAAGAATGAGATCTTTTAAATTTGAGAAAGTCCCTATAGACTTGATTTATGAGGTCTTTTTTGACAAAAATGTCTATAAAAATTTCCTCCAATTGTCTGCTTTCTTTCTAATCTTGGTTCATAGGTTCACTTTGTACAAAATATTCTAAATTTAATATAATCATTATCCATTTAAAATCTTACTTTGCTCTCTATTTCTTGGGTATTCATAAATACTTCCCTTATCCATAAATACTATATTTAATATTTTCAGAGTTTTCTAATTTACTTACATATCTCCCATTCTGTTTAGATAATGAATTCCTTTTAATCTTGGTAAATGGCTTAAGATATTGTTCATACCTAATTTAATAATAATAATAATAATAATAGTAATAATGATAATGATTTATTAAACTTTTCTGTTGCTATGTATTATACATTTTCTTTATTCCACTGATAGAGTATTTCATCTCTTAGCCAGTTCCAGAAACTTCTGATATACTTTATATAGTTTCAGATTTGAATAGTCATCCTTCCTTTATTTTATTAAAAAAATTTCTTTGACCTTGTTGGCTTATTTTCTTCCAAATTTTTTAGCTCAGTGTTTTGCCCCCAGATTCTCTGCAATGGTTCATTCAATACTCCCCCAAACACTCCATTTTACTGTTTACTCTGCTCAGCAGTTGGCTAGGGTCTTGGACACCTGGGGAACCCTATCAGTTCTGTTTGGATTAGAGTCTCAGACATGTAAGGTTCTGTATTAGAAATACATATTCCAGTTATGCATTATTCATGAGGTCCCCTCTAAATATGATATAGCATTATTTTTGGCGTGGTAGAAATCATGGTGTAATTGTCATCCTACACGTGGGAGTGCCCATTTTACTTTCATCCAAAGTGCATATTATGCAAATAAAATATGTTCATAGGAAACAATTACTTCTATAAGCTGATATAATATTTGTGTGTGCCAATTACTATTTGGAAGAAAGGAAACAAGATTATTTTGTATATTCATTTACCAGTATCAAAAAGTTTCAGAGTTTATAAACATTTATTAAGTACGAGGCACTGTCCTAAGTACTGGAGCTACAAACAGACATTTCCTGTTCTTGAGGAACTCACAATTTAAAGTGGTAGACAATATCAAATATTTATGCAGAAACTGACCATATACAGGATAAATTATTGATAATCAATGAAGGAAAGGCAGTAGAATGAAGAGGAATTGGGAAAACTACCTGTGCATTTCCAAAAGTTTGGTGTTACATAGACATGGAAGTTCTTTCTGTTCTTAACAATTAGGACCTCCTGACTTTTTAAATACAGGGTCAATCCTTGACCTCCATATAACTTTTCCCCTTATGTCCTAGATTAGACTTTACTGTTTCAGTTGATTTATTCTTGAAATGAATTGAATTGAAATCACCATGTAAACTGTCATTGGGTTTGTTTTTTATTCATACCTCTAAAAGAATAGAATTGAGATTTATAACTTTTTAATGCAGTTTCTGAAAAAAAAGGTATCCATGCCTTTTTTGGTTGTTTTATGGGTTTTTGTTGTTGTTTGACTTCTAAGTCCAGAGAAAAAAACAACTAAAAGCTTAAAATGGTGACCAAGAAAGGTGATGATGCTGGTGGGGAGCTGAGAAATCAAACAGTAATAAAATCCTATATTCATGGGCACTTTGTTTTTATTGTCCTGTGATCATAGCACTAACTTATCTTTCTTAACTTCTTTATTTTTTTAATGAATTTCATTAGGTTGAATATTTATTTATTTTCCTGGAAAGTTACTTCTAGTTAGTGATACACATGACTATAACTTAATTTAGTGCACCTTCTTTATTGTGCAGAACTGGAAACTGAGACTCAGAACCTCGCTATTAGCTAAATTAGTCACGGAAACAGGATAAGAACTATGTCTGCCATCTGACTCTGAGTGAGATCTCTTTATCATAGCATGTGATGATGAATAAGAAGTTAGCTGAAGGTGACAAGGGCTCAAATAGATTAAATTCAAGCAAAATCATATGAAAAATGAGTGATATTATTCCATACTCAGGTGACAGAATTTTCTAACCTGATGACCAGAATAATGTGGTGAAAGGGAATCAAAGTGGAATTTATTTGTATCTTTATGATCTCTGTTTCTTTGTTAGTAAACAAATGTCTCATTCTTTAATTTCAAAATTAGGTTATTTTGACTAGTCACCAATAGAATTATATTATTATACTATTAGGGAATTTGGCTGATTCAAACTTATCAACACAGGGAGACAAAGTCTGGGACTGAGTTTCAGATATGTGAATGAGATCGAAACGAATAGAACACTTCCACTGTATGAAAATTCTTTTAAGTTGATACCCTCTTGCTCCTCAGTTTGGGTAGCAAAGGGGATGAAAAATATAATTTTAGGATTGATTTTAGATATTTTAGTCTAATAAAGAGGAAGGGGAATTAAAAGAGCCTACTCAGGGCTGATTTCATATCCCAGTTCCTCAAAGTGTAGATAAAATGGTTCAGCACTGGGGTCACCACTGTATACTTTACAGATGCAGTTTTGTCACTTTGGGCAGAATGGTTGGATGAAGGGCTAAAATAAACTGCAAAGACAGTCCCAAAGAAAAGAATTACTACAGAAAAGTGCGAGCTGCAGGTGGAAAAGGCTTTCTGCTTCCCTTCTGCAGATGGCGTCTTTATTATCGTCAAGGCTATATACAAGTAAGATATGATGATGCAGAGGAAGGGAGTCAGGCTAGCAACATTACCTACAGTGACAATCATTAGCTCATTAATGAAGATGTCTGAACAGGATAGCTTCATTAGGGGGATAAGGTCACAGAAGAAATGGGGAATTTCATTTTTGGCACAGAAGACTAGTTCATTAATCAATAGTGTATGTAAGAGTGACTGAAGAACATTAATGATCCATGAAATTGAAATCAAGAGTAAACAAAGCTGAAGTCTCATCATTATTGCATAATGAAGTAGGTGACAGATAGCCACATAGCAGTCATATGCCATTGTTGCCAGGAGAAATTCATCTACTGCCCCCAAAATGATAAAAAAAATATATTTGTGTCAGGCAAGTAGAATAAGAGATGGAGTTATTTTGAGTTTGGACATTCACTAACATCTTGGGGACAGTGGTAGAGATGAAATTGACATCAGCAAAAAGGTAAGTTGGCTAGAAGGAAGTACATTGGGGTATGGAGGTGAGTGCTAGAAATGACAGCCACAATGATGAGTAGGTTTCCAAACACAGTTAGCAGATACATGAATAGAAATATGCAGAAGAATAGTTGTTCATACTTTGATCCCTCAAACAGAGATAGAGGTCTTGTTTTTCCAACCCATGAGTCTAATAAAAGAAAATTAAACTTATTAAACTATATATTCAAGTAAAACACTAGTTTCATGATGAAGCCATTGGAAACATTATAAGGTATTTCTTCTGCAGCAATTATAAACATACTTGTGATCATGATACCATTTTGATTTTTCTCTGCATTAAAGAGGCAACTAGGTGTCACAGTGAATAAAGTGAAGGACCTGGATTCAGGAAGACCTGAGTTCAGACCCGATTTCAGATATTTATTAGCTATGTGACCCAGGACAAATCACTTTGCTCCTCCTTTTCAGTTCCTTTATCTGTAAAATGGTGATAATACCAGAACTTCTCAGAATAATGAAGATAAAAAGACATATTTGTAATTTGTCACAGAACAGTGATATATAAATGCTAGTTCTTGTTATTTATTATTATTACTTTTATTAAAGAGGTCAATTATCTTAAGGAGAATTTCTCATTACAATCATAAGTGACCTTGGGAAGATTATTTTTTGCTTTATGACTCAGTTTTTCTATTTGTAAGATGGGGGAGGATTAGATTATGTTATGTTTTCAGACCTTTTCAATTCTGATCATCTCTGTTTTGAAAATCTATGATTCTACATACATCTTGAACATTGTTATATAATCCTATAATTATCCATTAAAGCCAGTCATATGAGTATATAGAAGACATAGAATGTCAGCCTAGTTTCATGTTTTGCCCCAGATATTTAGCAGTTAGATATTGAAGTTTTCAATTTATCTCAGTTTACCTGAAAACTTTCTTTTTTTTTTCTTTTTTTAGGTTTTTTTGCAAGGCAGTGGGGTTAAGTGGCTTGCTCAAGGCCACACGGCTAGGTAATATTAAGTGTCTGAGACCAGATTTGAACTCAGGTACTCCTGACTCCAGGGCCAGTGCTTTATCCATCGTGCCACCTAGCTACCCCCAACCTGAAAACTTTCTAAGACACTTTGAAGATTGATATCAGTGGAAGTAGTTGTCTCCCCTGGTTTTTACACATATCAATTAACTTCCATGTCTGAAAAGAAAGAGGAGAGAGAGAGAGAGAGAGAGAGAGAGAGAGAGAGAGAGAGAAAAGAAGAGAAGAGAAGAGAAGAGAAGAGAAGAGAAGAGAAGAGAAGAGAAGAGAAGAGAAGAAGAAGAAGAGGAAGAAGAAGGAGAAGAAGAAGAAGGAGAAGAAGAAGGAGAAGAAGAAGGAGAAGAAGGAGAAGAAGAAGGAGAAGAAGGAGAAGAAGAAGGAGAAGGAGAAGAAGAAGGAGAAGAAGAAGAAGAAGGAGAAGGAGAAGAAGAAGAAGGAGAAGAAGAAGAAGAAGGAGAAGGAGGAGGAGGAGGAGGAGGAGATAGACAGAGATAGAAAGATGGATGGAGAGCAAGAGACAGAGAGACTGAGAAGACTAGAGATAGAGATAGAGACACAGAGAGACAGAGACAGCAGGACAGACACAGATAAATCCACAGAGACACAGAGACAAATGGAGAGAGAGACAGAGAGACAGAAACAGAAGCAGAGGCAGAGGCAGTGGCAGAGACAGTAAGAGACAGAGACAGTCAGAGATAAGAGAGAGAGAGAGACAGACAGACAGACAGAGACAGAGAGAGACAGAGAGGGAGGCACATACACACAGTCCTTTTTTTAAAAAAAAAGTTCTTTTTCTGCTATTAGTGACTATGGTTTTATTATCATAGTTTGTTTAAACCTAGAAGGCAAGTTCCTTGAAAATGGGGCCTATTTCACTATTATCTTGTACTGCCTAAGTATCTGAGAAATATTTGAGTGACAGTTGCATAAGATATTTCAAATAAGCAACTTTTCTCATTATGATTTCTATTGCTTTACTCCCAGATGAAAGTTCCAACCAACCTTATACCAAGTATTTCTTACCCTCAGAAGACCATCATCTCTATCCATTTATTCATGAGAGATCCCTCCTCTAGGCCTAAAATGAATTTCCAGTTCACTTCTCTCCCTTTGTAAGGGAGAGATGGGGGGGGGGGGGGAGAGGAGAGAGAGAGAGAGAGAGAGAGAGAGAGAGAGAGAGAGAGAGAGAGAGAGAGAGAGAGAGAGAGAGAGAGAGAGAGATGAGATATTGTGAAAGGAGGAGGAAAGATATATAGGGAGAGATAAGCAAAGTAGGAAGAAGAGAGAAAGGAAGGGAGGGAAGGAAGAGGAAAACAGAGATAGAGACAAAGGGTGAAATTCCTTTAGATGATTTTGAAATAATTAAAACCAACATCCTGTACTATTACTTTATGAAAAGTATGAGATCAGTTTCACAAGTCTCTGTTTTTTTTTCCCTTCTCTTCAGTTCTTTGCTTTACGCTCATGAAAATAATTATTTGCTTCTTTTCCCACTGATATTCACTCCAATGCTTATCACTCTACTTCCTACCTTGGATTTCTGACTTTTCTCATGTGAATAAATCTCCTTATCACACAGTCATATTCAAATGCCTCTCTTGTTTCTTCTGTTCCATTTTAATTAGGCATAACTTTCCTTAATGATACCCTATTTTTATCCCACAAAAATGTAGTGATCTTTTTAGTTTAAAAATGGACCAATAAGCATATTATGTGTTGAAAGTATGTACTCAGAGATGAAATTGTGTGCAGTGGAAATTGATGGGTTGATGTTATGTTCTTTTTACATTTGTTGTGTATTGAAGTATTCATCTTACTATTATTTGTTAAGCCCATAATGATATAAAGTAATATTTAAACAAATCTTTATAGTCCTGAGTTTCTGACCCTCACATTTAATTTGCCTACCTTGGATGACTTTGGGTAATATATACATTGTTATAAATGAGGTATGATATGTTACTTTATGTATAACTGCTTTGCAAACCTGAAAAGCCTATATAAATATTAGTTACTAATATTATACTTTTCCTCCTCTTCCCTCTGCTCCTATTTTAATTACTACAACTACTACAAATATTACTACTACTACTACTACTACTACTACTACTACTACTACTACTACTACTACTACTACTACTATGTACTAGTACTAGTACTACAATTCTTAGGGTTGAATGGTCAAAGTTAAGGGTGTGCCCAAGTGATGCCCTCCTGAGACTAGAATTTAAATCTAAACAGAAAACACAGTTTGAATAATGCAGTGTTGAAAGATGAGCAGAGTGGTAGCTGAAGGGTCAGAGGCAATGGCATGAAGGTGGCTAATAGCTTGTTGTGTCCCTTTTCTTAAATGGTTCTTTCTCCTCTATACACAAACTATGGGTTCCTGTCACAAAATTAGAACTACTACATAGATTATATAATTTATTTACACTTCAATTAAAAAAGAACAACTTAATCTAAAATCAAATTATTTAAATAACCATAATGTGTGAGCTGCTAATATAAAGCTGGTAGAACTATAAATTGATCCAACCATTATGAAAAGCAATCTGGAATTGAACTAAAGAGATAAAACTTTGACCTAGATCTTCTGCTATTAGGACTATTTCTCAAGGTGATCAGGGAAAAAGCAAAAGAATCGATTTATTTTAACATATTTATGGCATCTCTCTTTATGGTGTTTAAAGAGCTGGAAATTGAGGGAATGACTATCAATTGGGAATGGCTATCAAGCTGTAGTATATGTTTGTTGTGGAATACTGTTATTCTATAGGAAATGATGAAGTTGATTGATGAAGTTGATTTATTAAAAACATGGAATGGTTTATATGAAATTATGAAAAGTAATGAACAGAACCAAGAAAAAAGCATAGTATACAGTAATAGTAATAATAGTAATAATAATAATAATAATAATATTGTTCAGAGAAGAGCTATGAATGATTAAGTGATTCTGAGTATCTTAAATACCCAAATCAACTGGAAAGAACCTATGGAAGGAGATAATATCCACCTCCAGAGAAAGAAATGATAAATTGAAGTACGCACAGTATAATAACACACATGCTTCTAAGTCTCAATCTGTGTCAAATGTCCTTCTCTAGTGTAGTGTGAGAAGGGAAGGAGGCAGTTTGGAACTTAAAGTGTAACATAAATTAATTAATAAATAAAAGTGGTGAATGTGCATGTATATATGAAATACATTTTACAATATCTCTCTATCTGAGAGATGCTCTCCACATTGATGGTAGAACATTGGAAAAAGGAAAAAAGAAGAGAGAACAGGGTTGGAAATGACTAGTCCTCTATTTAAGGATAGTGCCTAAGGTGATCACATTTCTTTATTTCTCAGATTGTAATTTTTACTCTTCCAAAATGCCCCATGAAGCTCTTTAAGAAAAAAATATATTTTATTTTTTGTTTTATCTTTTTTAAAGTTTTTTTTTGCAAGGCAAACGGGGTTAAGTGGCTTGCCCAAGGCCACACAGCTAGGTAATTATTAAATGTCTGAGACCGGATTTGAACCCAGGTACTCCTGACTCCAGGGCTGGTGCTGTATCCACTATGCCACCTAGCCGCCCCTTTTGTGTTACATTTGAGTTTCAAGCTGTTTTTCTCCTCATTCCTTCTTTAGAGAAGACCAACATTTTACACACACACACACACACACACACATACTACACATCAATATGTGCCTATAAATTCATTTCCACATACACACATATTATGCATATACATAATATACACAAAACTATGTAATACATTGTCCTATATATATCAGTTCTTTCTCTGGGGATGGATATTACTTTTTCTCATAGTCATTTGTAGTTGAATATCATATAATTCAGAATAACTTAGTCATTCACATTTACTTTGTACAATATTACGAGTATTGTATACTCTTGGTTCTGCTCATTTCACTCTTCCATATTTCATGCAAATTGTCTTGCATGAGAATCTCCCTTCCCCAAACAAGGCTTCTTCCAAACAAGGGGTCCAACATTATACTAAAGACTAGGGAGCCCCAGATTGATTATATGAGTAGTTTAATAAACAAAGCCAGATATTCAATTGGTGCAGTCTGGGGTGTTGGCCAGATAACAATCTTGAATTCTGGCAAAGCCTATTCCCCTCAAATTCCCATGGTAATTTTAGAAAGCAGATTAATGAAAGAGAAGTTATAGAATATATCTGTGTCATATGAAACATTGTTGAGTTTATATTGTTCAGCACTGGGTTCGGGTCTTGGGTGCCTGGGTATCACAACAGCGCTGTTTGGTCTGGAGTCCTGGGCATGTCAGGTCAAGTCAGTATGCATTCTTTCGACTTACATTAATCTTGGCTTACATTATTTAAGATGTTCATAGACAGGGACTCCATAATATTACTATTATGGATTTAAATATTAGAAAATTTTTCTAGGAAACCCACATTATTCATAGCTTTTACAGCTTAAGGGATTCATATTATGGCTTTTGTCAATAGGGTCCCCTGATAAGTCTTTCCATGTTTTCCTAAAATTAACCTGTTCATTCTTATTTCTTTCCCCTCTACTTCATTTTCTAATTATATGCAAAGATAGTTCAACATTTATCTTTTTTGAAAGCTTTTGAGTCTACATTTTTCCAGTCCTTTCTCTTCCCACCCCTCTATCCATGCCAACAAATAATCTGAAATATATTTGTACATGTAAAACTGAATTTAATATATTTCTATATTAGTCAAGCTGTCAAAGAAGAGTTAAAACTCTGTATGAGAAAGAAAGGAAAAAATGTAAATGAAGTTTTAAAAAGGTGAACATAATAAGTTTTTCCTCGGCATTCTGGATGTGGATGACATTTTCTGTAACATGTCTCTCAGGATTGTCTTTGATCACTGAACTCCTGAGAGCAGTTGCATCAATCTTAGTTAATGAATTCCCAGTGTTGCTGTTCTTGTGTATAATATGTATAATATTCTTTTCATTCTCTTGCTTCATTCAACAACAGTTCTGTAAATCTTTCTATACCTTTCTGAAGTGAAGTCATTCATGATTTTTTTAGTTTTTTTGCAAGGCAAATGGGGTTAAGTGTCTTGCCCAAGGCCCATTCATGATTTTTTATAGAATAAAAGTACTCCATCATGGTCACATATTAAAACTTATTGAACCATCCCCCAATTGATGGGCATCCCCTCAATTTCCTATTCTTTGCCACTACAAAAAGAACTGTGATAAATATTTTGTATCTGTAAATTCTTTACCCTTTTATGATCTCATTGGGATATAGACTAGCAATGGTATTGCTGTGTCAAAGGGTTTGCACAATTTTACTGTACTAAGAATATAGTTGCAAATTGCTCTCCAGAATGGTTGCATCAGTTCACAGCTCCACCAACAACCCAACAATACCTTAGTGTCCTTTGTTATTGAAAAAAGGCCAAAATGACATCAATATATTTGAGATAAATTACAGTGTGTCTGACTTATTGATCAGACCAATACAAGCTTAGAATACTCTATCACAGGTTGATAGGTTGGGCACAGGTTGGGCACAAATAGTCCATGTAAACATCTGGGGTACTTACACTAAACATCTGAATGTCACATTTTCTTTCAGCTACTTCAATTCTGCCTTGTTCACAGAGTGCAGCATCCTCTCTGAGGGCATTTCATGCAGAGTAGTCCTGTACCAGTGTCCACCATGCTGTACAGTCAGTTCTAATGTTCTGAGGAGAGACCATTAGGGTGTCCTAGTACCGCTTCTCCTAAAGTCATTGTGAGCACTTGCCCTGTGTGAGTTCTCCATAAAATAGTCTTTTTGGCAAGCATGCTTCTGGCATTCTAACCATTTGCCCAGTTCATAGTAGTTGTACTCTCTGAAGTAATGTTTGAATGCTTGTCAGTTTAGTAAGAGAAAGGTCTTCAGTGTCTGCAATCTCTTGCCAGGTGATATTCAGAATCTTTCTAAGACAATTTAAATGGAATAAATTTGGTCCTGACAAGGTGCTGGTAAACTATCTAGGTTTCACATACATCAAGCTCTGAGGTTAGCAATATGTCTCTGGACACATTCAGTTTGGTAGTTGTCTAATACCTCTTCTCTCCTATACTTTTTTCAGAATACCAAAATACTGAGCTACCTTTGGCAATGCATGTGTCAACCTCATTTTCAAAGAGAAGCGGTACTAGGACACCCTAATGGTCTCTCCTCAGAACATTAGAACTGACTGTACAGCATGGTGGACACTGGTACAGGACTACTCTGCATGAAATGCCCTCAGCAGAGAGGATGCTGCACTCTGTGAACAAGGCAGAATTGAAATAGCTTAAAGAAATTGTGACATTCATATGTTTAGAGTAAGTACCCCAGGTGTGCCTCTTTGGAAAGGACATTGTCAAGGTAAGCAAATTTGTTCATAATATTCAAAACTTCTCCATTTGCTGTTATCACATGGTTCCACATAAGGACAAGGTAGTGCTAGACTGATGGAGGAACTGGGTCTTTTTCTTTTTGAGTTAATTGCTAGACCAAAATTAGAACATGCAGTAGATATTTGAGCCACGCTTTCTTGCATTTCAGCTTCAGAGACTGCATTGAGTATACAATCATCTGCAAACACAAGGTCATGCACCAACACTCCCTCCACTTTGGACTTGGCTTATAGCCTTTTCAAGTAGAAGAATTTACCATCAGTGTGGTAGCTAATCTTGAGTCTTTGTTTATCTTCAGTGAAGATAATAAGGTGAAAACAGCATGGGGGCAAGTACATATTTTTGTTTAATTCCATCGGTGACATAGAAATCTCCAGAGCATTGCCTACTATTAGGAACTCAGGCAAGCATGCTGGTAAGAAATTATTGTACAATACTACTGAATTCTCTGAATAACCTAATTTTGACATAATTTCCCATAAACTCTCATGACTGACAATATCAAAGGCCTTGGACAGATCTGCAATCATTTTATATAGACCTCTCTGGCATTTTTGTGGAGTTGCTGGGCAACTAATCATATATCGACTGTTCCTCTACCCTTTCTGAAGCCACACTGGCTCTCAAGGAGATGACCATTGTTCAGGTGAAGGAACAAGTTGGAGAGTAGCCCTGAAAAGGGCTTGTCAGTCTTCATAACAGAGGTTCTAGTTTTCCTTGAACACACCCTATACTCCTCATAAAAGAACCAGTGGCAACAGTTTTCCCCATATCCAATCCAACATTGATCATTCCCCCCACCCCTTTTTTTGCCAGTTTAGGAAATCTATCGGATGTGAGGTGGTATCTCTGGGTTATTTAAATTTGCAATTCTGTAATCAATAATGATTTGGATATTTTTTCATATGATCATAGATAGCTTTAACTTCTTCATTTGAAAACTGTTCATATCCTTTGACTAGTTATCATTTGGAGAATGACCTGTATTCTTTCTTTTTTTTTTTTGCAAGGCAATGGGGTTAAGTGGCTTGCCCAAGGCCACACAGCTAGGTAATTATTAAGTGTCTAAGGCCGGATTTGAACTCAGGTACTCCTGACTCCAGGGCTGGTGCTTTATCCACTGTGCCACCTAGCTGCCCCCAATGACCTGTATTCTTATACATTTGACTCAATTTTTTATATATTTTAGATAGGAATCCTTTATCAGAACACTAACTGTGAAAATTGTTACTTATTTTCCTGCAGTCCTTCTAGTCTTGGTTGTATTTGTTTTGTTTGTGTAAAGCCTTTTTAATTTATTGTAGTTGAAATTATCCATTTTGAAATATATTATGCTCTCTATCTCTTCTTTGTTCATAAGCTTCTCCCAATTTCATAGATCTGAAAGACTATTCCTTATTCTCTTGACTTATTCTATCATCTTTTAAATATAAATCCTGTTTGCATTTTGACCTTATTTTGGGTGTGAGTTGTGGGTCTATGCCTCGTTTTTGCTATCCCATTTTCCAGTTTTCTCAGCATTTTTTGTCAAATAGTGAGTTCTTGTCCTAGAATTTTTTGAGTTTATCAAACATCAGGTAACCATAGTCAATTACTAATGTTTCTTTTGTACCTAATCTATTCCATTGATTCACTTCTCTGTTTTGTCAGGTCCAGACAGTTTTGATGACTGCTGCTTTATAATATGGTTTTGCATCTCATGCAACTAGGCCAACTTCCTTTTGCAGTTTTTTTCATTAATTACCTTGATATTCTTGATCTTTTGTACCTTCAGAAGAACTTTTTTGCTATTTTTATCTAACTCAGAAAAGTAATTTTTTGGTAGCTTGATTGGCATGGGACTGAATAAATGATTTAATTTAGGTAGAATTGTCATTTTTATTATATTAGCTCAGTATCTCCATGAGCACTTCGCATTTTTGCAGTTGTTTAGTGCTGACTTTGTGTGAAAAGTGTTTTGTAATATGTCCATATAGATTTGGGAGGTAGATTCCCAAGTATTTTGTATTGTCTGCAATTACTTTACATGGAACTTCTCTCTATCTCTTGCTCTTGGAATTTGTTGGCAACAAATAGAAATATTTTGATTTATGTGGGTTCACTTTATATCTGGCAACTTTTCTAATGTGAATTGTTTCAAGTTATTTTTAGTTGATTTTTCTAGGGTTTTATATATATACTCACCATTATATCATCTGAGAAGAGTGAGATTGTTGTTACCTCATTGCCTATTCTGATCCCTTTAATTTCTTTTTCCTCTCTTATTACTATAGTTTAACATTTCTAAGTCAATGTTGAAAAAATGGTGATGATGGGCATCCTTCTCTCACCCTGATCTGATCGAAAAGACATCTACTTTGTCCTCTTTGCATATAATGCTTGTTGATGATTTTAAAATAGAGAGTGCTAATCATTTTAAGAATAACTATTTATTCTTATACTCTCTAGTGTTTTTAATAGGAATGGGTGCTGCATTTTGTCAAAGGCTTTTTCAGTATCTATTGAGATAGTATAATTTTTGTGTATTTTGTAACTGATAAGGTCAATTATGCTTGATTATTTTTCCTAATATTGAATTATCCCTGCATACCTGGTAAAAATCCTCCCTGATTATAGTGTAATATAGTAGCAATAATTTGCTCTAATCCCTTTGCTATAATTTGATTTAAAATTTTTGAATCAATATTCATTAGGGAGATTGGTTCATAATTCTCTTTGTTTTGATTCTTCCTGGTTTAGTATCAGCATCATGTTGGTGTAATAAAATAAATTTGGCAGAACTCCTTCAGCTAATTTTTCAAATAGTTTGTATAAGAATTGGAGATATTTGGTATTTAAATGTTAGCTAGAATTCATTTGTAAATCCATCAGGCCTTGGAGATTTTTTTTTCTTAATGAGTTCATTGACGACTTTTTCAATTTAATTTCTGAAGTGGGTGTATTTAGGTGTTTTATTTCATATATATAATATATTTCACTTAGATTGTCAAATTTCTTAGCATAAAGTTAGGCAAAAGACCTCTGAATTATTGCTTCAATTTCCTCTTCATTGGTGGTGATTTCACATTCCATTTTTGATACAAGTAATTTTCTTTTTTAAAAATCATATTAGTCAAAGTTTTATATATCTTATTTTGCTTTTTGATAAAACTGATTTTCAGAATTTCTAATTTGGTATTTAATTGAAGATTTTTAATTTGTTCTTTTTTAACTTTTTTAGTTGCATGCCTGATTCATTGATCTCCCCTTTCTCTAATTTATTCATGTAAGCATTTAGACCTGTAAAAATTCCCCTAGTAACTGCCTTCACTGCATACCACAAGTTTTGGTAGGTTGCCTCATTATTATTATTATTATAATTATTATTATTATTACTATTGTTATTATTATTATTACTATTGTTATTTTTAGAGAGACCAATTTCCTCTTGGGAGGGGTTGAAACAGTTCAGAATATGGTGATGAGGACAGAAATCAGTGAATTATTCTCTAGACTCCCAGTTTATGTCTCTACAAGAAATAATCAACCCCAGCTGAAAATTCTCAGATTAGGCACAAGGATTTAACCCAAACTCAGAAACTGAACCTTACTCTTGATTTCTTGGAAGCTTCTCTAGAGCTGCCCAGTGTCAGCTTGATATTCCGAGTTTGATCAAAGATTTCCTACCCTGTCCATCTGAAGAGTTAATAGGTCAGGTCCATTTGTAGTCAGGTGAGACAGCCTTTGATGGTGATGTACATTTTTGTATTTCCTCTTTAAAGGTGTTGAATTTTCTGATCAATTTTTCATAATTCCCATGTAATTCCTGCATAATTCCTGCAAGACTCTCATTTCTTTTTTCCATTTTTCTTCTTCCTCTCTTCTTTGGTTTTTAAATTCTTTTAAAAACTCTTCAATGAGCTTTTGGACAATTCATACTCTTTTGAGACTTCCCCCTGTATTGATTTTTCACTGATTTCTTCTTCCAACATGACATTGTTATCATCTTTGCCTGTAAAGTAGTTTTCTATAGTGAGTTGAGTGCTCTTTTAGTTTTTTTTTTTGCTTATCTTTTTTATTTTGACTCTGCTCCTGGGATGGAGTATAGATTCAAGCTTTTTATTTTTAGCCTGTGGTCTGATCCCTGGCTTGTTGTTGGCCAAGATGTTGCCTGTGTAGTCCAGGATTTACCTTAACAGAGTTTAATTTCATTCTTTGTATCTAGGTTCTGACTTAGCAGTGGTTTGTTCCTGCCTTTTGCCCCAGTGTTCCCAGGGTTCAGATTTTGTTTGGGTTTAGAGTCTTCCCTGCTGGTTTGCTAATTGCTGTGACCTCTGCCTTTGTCAAGGCGTCAGGATATGGACTGCACTGTGTCTAAAACCCTCCCATTGGCTTTCCTGCTTTTCTGCCTCCTGGGTTTTACTTCCCCCTTTCCCCAAAAGAGACAGACTTTTATCAAAGATTTTCCATGATTTCTACCATTGAAAACTTCTTTGAATCTTTTCTTTTTCTTGATGGAATCTGGAGCTTAAATGTTAGTGCAGAGGCTTCATTTATCTTTGGTAGGGAAAAGTTCTGGGAGCATGTTAACATCTTGGCTCTGCCCAAGAAGTCATTGCCTCATCATTGTATTTGTCTTGGATGAAATTGCTTATTATTTCTATGGTTTATTGTTCGTCAATTCATCTTTTATATTAGTTTATTTAGTTTCAATTAATTTTTAGCTTACCTTTCCATGGACCTTTATTACATGTAATTTTTAATGTATCAAAACTAGAAAATGATGCATTTATTATTTCTGCCTTTCTGCATTTGATTTTGAGATTTTGCTGCCTTAGTGTATGGATAGTTTTTGAATAGGTACCATGTACCACAGGGGAGAAAGTATATTCCTTTTTATCCCCATCAATTTTTTTCTCGATGTCTATCATATCTAATCTTTCTAAAATTCTATTCACCACCTTGACTTCCTTCTTGTTTATTTTATGATTAGATTTATCTAATTCTGAAGGAGGGAGGTCTTTGGACTTAGATCTTCCTTTAACTCCTTTAGCTTTTTCCAAGAGTTCCCAAGAATTCGGATGCCATGCAGCTTGTTCTGAATATATATGTTTAATATTGATATTACTTCATTACCTATGGTTACCTTTAGGGAGATGTAGTTTTCATCCTTATTCCTTTTAATTTCATCCATTTTTACTTTTGCTTTGTTTCTCACTCCATACAGTTTTCCCCATTTGTACTTTTCTTTTTCCTTTCCCCTTATTCCTCCTCACTAGTGGTTTGCTTTTGGCTATTGTTTCCCTCAATCTGCCCTCCCATTTGTCAACCACTTCCTTTTTTTCTCTTTCCATTTTTACTCCTTTTCTTTTTTATTCTTACTTTTTCCCTCCCTTCTATTACCCTCTTCTTCTCTTTTCTTTCCCCTTTCCTCCATTTCCCTCTAGAATAGGATAAATTTCTAAACCCAGTAGGGAATGTGCGTTATTCCCTCTTTAAATAAAATCTGTTGAAAGATTTACTTAGTAGTCACACCCTCCTTTCCTTCTCACTACTATATTAGATCCTTTAGATATGTTTATATGGTGTTATATATCCTTTAATGCCTTCACTTTCTCCTGGGATAATCTCTTTTTCATGACTTAGTTGTTTATAGATGTCTTCTACCAATTCCCTTTAACAAAGTATACTCCTTTCAGCTGTACTAATAGAATTACAATTCTTAAGTCATAAATATCTTTATATCATAATAAATTTATACTCACACCCACTTTCCAAATGCAATTCCTCAAACTGTACCAATGTAACTTCAATACTCAAGAGCTAAAAAGTTTGAACATATCATATCACTGTTAATTTAGATTAACTTTTCAAGTATCCAAAGAAAAATAAAAATCTGAAGAATTGCATATAGATTAGTATTATTGACTAACAGTCTCCTGCTATTTTATACATCTCTTGAGTCTTGAATTTGAAGATTAAATTTTTTGTTTAATTCTAGGATTTTTTTTATCAGGTAAGTTTGAAAGTCCTCTATTTCATTGAAAGCCCAACTCTTCCCCTGAAAAAATTTGCTGAATTTTGCAAAATAGTTGATTTTTTAGTTGTAATTCAAGCTCCTTTGCTGTCCTTTAATGTTGAAACTGATGTCTAGTGTAATTCTGATTGTGACTCCCTGGTATTTAAGTTGCTTCTTTTTTTGACTGCTTGTGGTATTTTATCCTTTAGTTTAGAGTTCTGAAATTTGGCAACAATATTCCTTTGACTTTTTATTTGGGGAGTCTCTTTCTGGGTAAGATTGGTGTATTCTTTCAAGGATTATTTTATCGTCTTGCAATAAGGTATTAGGGAAGTTTTTCATGATAATTTCCTTCAAGATAGTGTCAAGTTTTTTCTGATTGTGGTTTTTGGGTAGATTTTCAGATAATTTGTAAATTTTATTTTTTGATTTATTTTCCAGGTCAATAAGTGGTACTTAACATTTTTCTTCCATTTTTTCAGCCTTTTGGTTTTATTTGATGGAATCTTGGTTTCTCATAGACTCATTAATTTCCATTTGTCCAATTTCAGTTTTTAGGGTTTTCGTTTCTTCAGTTCACCCATGTGTTTCATTTTCAATTGGTTTATTTTAATTTTAAAGTAGTTAATTTCTTTTTCCATTTGGGCAATTTTACTTTTAAAATTATTATTTTCCTTAGTCAACTTTTCATCATTCTCCTTCCTGATTTCCATTTTTTTTCCATTGTTCTTCTTCCTCTCTTCTTTTAATTTTTGAGCTCTTCAAGAGGTCATTTGGAATTTGGATTTTGGATTTGAGAACCAATTAATAAAGGATTCACATGTAAGCATTTTGTCATTGCTTTCCTCTTATGAGATAGCATTTTTATCATCCCTACAAAAATATGGGTTCTTAATGGTTAGAGATTTTTTTCATTGTTCATTTTGATAGTTGAGTTCTGCTTCTCTGGAGTAGGGTTATATAGTCTCAAACTTTTATGCCAGGACTGAGGTGTCTGAGCCCTGGATTTCTGCTCTGGTGTTTCTGGTGTCCATGACTTGCTCCCTTCTTAGGGTAGTTCAATGCTGCCATACCAGCATTCTGGGGTGTGAACCTTGCCCTCCAAGTTGGGGTTGGGAGTCTCAAATATTCTCATGGACCTCAGCCGTGTGGTAGCTAAGAGCCTTTCATTGATTTTCCAGCTTTCCCATCCATACTGGGCTACACTCCTCCTGTTCCCACGTGAGTCAGATTTTTTTTTCCTGAAGTTCCTTCAAGAGATTTTGCTGAAAAGTTGTTTTACTGCTTTTTTTTTGGTGGGTTGGGTCACTTTAGGATCTGTTTAGAGGTTTCATTGAAAACTGTTTTGTTAAAAACTCTGGTAGCTTCTAGTTTCATACCACAATCTTGGCTCTACTCAGGTTGTCCCCAGATTGCTTTTTGAAATGGGGCAAAAGTTCACTGTTCTCCCAACAGTGTCTTAAATCCCAATTATTCCACATGCCCTCCCACATTTTTCATTTTCCCTTTCTATCATTTTATTTTTCATTTTTATTGATATTTTAGTTTCCCAAATACATGTTATGAAAGTTTTTTCAACATTTATCCATATGCACAACATATATTTTTAAGTTACAAAATTTCCTTCCACTCTTCTTTCCCACCCCCCTCTTCTCAGCAGTGAACAGGCAGGTTAACATTGTACATACATATTTTTGATAGACATGTTTGCAGATTAGACATTTCCAGTATGAGGAATTAGGATTAAGGGAAGGAAATGCATACAAGATCATTTTTATGAAGAGTTCATCAGGTTCTGAAGGGTTTTTTAATTTGTTTTGTGTTTCTTCCTCTGGATGGGGATAACACTGTCCATGGTTGTCTAATATGGCTGTCCTAGCTCTTGAACTGCTCAGAGGAACTGTTTCCATCAAGGCTGATCATCCCACAATGTTGTTAATGTGTACATTGTTCTGTTGGTTCTACTCCCCTTGCTCAGCATCAGATCTATAACTTATCCCATGCTTCTCTAGAGCCTGACCATATTTTGGTTTCTTATAGACAAATAATGTTCCATCATGCCCCATAACTTTTTTAGCCATTCCCCAATTGATGGGCATACCTTCAATTTCCAATTCTTTGTCACTACAAAAAGAACTGCTATGAATATTGTGGGACATGTGGAAACATTTCCTATTTTTTATGATTTCTTCTGGGTATAGACCTAGAATTGGAATGGACCAAATTTTATTGCTCTTTGGGCATAGTTCCATATTGCTCTCCAGAATGATTGGATCTGTTCACAGCTCCACCAGCATTGCATCAATGTCCTAATCCTCCCACAAAATTCCAACATTGATCATTTTCCCTTTTTTTATCTTAGTCAATCTGATAGGTGTGAGGTGTTACCTCATAGTGCTTTTAATTTGCATTTCTCTAAGCAATAATGATTTGGAACATTTCATGTAGTTATATATAGTTTTCATTTGAAAACTCACTATTCATATCCTTTGACCATTTATCAATGGGGGAATGACTTGTAACCTTATAAAGATGATGGAATTCTCTATATATTTTAGAAATGAGATCTCTATCTCTATCAGAATTCATAGTTGCAAGATTGTTTCCCAGCTTTCTGCTTTCCTTTGAATTTTGGCAACATTGATTTTAATCATGCAGAAACCATTTTAATTTAATATGATCAAAATCATTTATTTTGCAGGTAATAATGTATTCTAATGCTTGTTTAGTCATAAATTTATCCCCTTTCCATAGATCTTGGTCTATGAATTTATTCTATGGTGTCTCCCTCTGTGTGTAGATCCTGATCATTTTGAACTAATTTTGGTACAGGATGTGAGATGTGGGTTTATGCCTAGTTTTTGCCATACTATTTTCCAATTTTTCCTACATTTTTTTCCAAATAGTGAGTTCTTATCCCAGAAGCCGATGTCTTTGGGTTTATCAAACAGTAGATTGCTGTAATCATTTACTGCTGTTTCTTTTGCACCTTTCCTAATACACTGATCTATTACTCTATTTCTTAACCAGTACCAGTCAATTTTGAACACTTCCTCTTTACAGTATAGTTTTAGAGCTTGTAGAATTATGTCAAATTCCTTTACATTTTTTCATCAGCTTCCTTGCTATTCTTGACCTTTTGTTGCTCCAGATTTTGTTACTGATTTTTCTAACTCAGAAACATAGTTATTGGGTGATTTGATTGATATAGCACTGAATAAATAATTTAATTTGGGTACAATTGTAATCGTATTATATTAACTTGACCTAATCATAAGCAATTACATTTTTCCAATTATTTATACCTGACTTTATTTGAGAGAGAAGTGATTTATAATTGTGTTCATACAGTTTCTGGGTTTGTCTTGGGAGGTAGATTCCCAAGTATTTAATGTTGTCTACAGTTAATTTAAATGGAATTTCTCTTTCTCTTTCTTACTTTTGAGTTGTGTTGTTCATATATAGAAATGCTGATGATTTATGTGTTTATTTTACTCTAAATATACCATCATATTGTCTGCAAAGACTGAACGTTTTGCTTCCTCACTGCTAGTTCTGATACCTTCAATTTCTTTTTCTTCTCTTATCGCTACAACTAGTATTTCTAATAATATATTGAACAGTAATGGTGATAATGGGAATTCTTGTTTCACTCCTGACTTTATTAGTTATACTCTGAGTTCATTCCCATTACATATCATATTTTTTGATGGTTTTAAATAGATACTTTTTATTATTTTGTTAAATTTTTTAGTTTTTTTTAATAGGAACATATGTTGTATTTTTATGAAAGGCTTTTCCAGCATCTCTTGAGATAATCATATGATTTCTGTTGCTTTTGTTATTGATAAGTTCAATTATGTTAAGTGTTTTTCTAATACTGAACTATTCCTACCTACCTATTATAATTCCTACCTGATCATGGTGCATTATCCTAGTAATAACTTGCTGTAGTCTCATTGCAAAAATTTTATTTAAGATTTTTTCATCAATATTCATTATGGAGATCTTCTCTATCATTTTAGTCAATCTAATAGATGTGAGTTTTTATATCAAAGTTGTTTTAAATTGCCTGTCTTTAATCAATAATGATTTATAGTATTTTTCATAATATTTATATTCATGTTCATATATATGTGTGTACATGTGTGTGTACTTTGATTTGTTCATTGAAAAGCTACCTGTTCATATTCTTTGACCATTTATCAAATGGATGACTCATGTTTTAAATTTGATAAAGATCTTTTCTATTTGAGATAGAAAATCTTTGTTTAACCAAATTTCTCTAAAATGTTTCCTCAATTATCTGCTTTCTTTCTAATATTTTTGCACAGAGCTTTTTAAATTGAATGCAATCAAGATTATCTATTTCATATCTCATGGTGTTCTTTATGTCTTGTTTATTCACAAATTCTTTTCCTATTCATAATTATGGTAGGATAAGTTCTAGAATTTTCTAATTTACTTATATATCTCCCTTTATGTCTAGGACATGGATTAATTTTGAACTTATCTTGGTAAATTATGTAAGATATCTTTTAATATCTACTTTCTGATAGACTACTTTCTAATATTCCTGACCATTCCATTTTTTTTACCAAATAATGAATTCTTCTGACTGCTTATATCTTTCCATGGATCAAATACAATGTTATTATAATTATCTATCATTGTATATGTATGTATATATACATATATATGTATATATATATATATATATATATATATGTCCACTTATTCTATTCCTGAACCACCATTCAATATCTTAGACTGTACCAGATAGTTTTACTATTTATTGCTTTATTATGCAGTTTAAGATTTGATTAAGATTTGATCTTTACTTTAAAAAACCTTTGATATTCTTGAGCATTTGTTCATCTAAATGAAGTTGATTATTGACTTTTGTATTTCAATAAAATAATTTGCATGAAAGTATGCCAGAGAACATACTGAGAACTGAGAGATGGAGTTTCTTATTGACCACTCATTCACTATCTTATTGATATTGATGCTTTCCATTGAGTTATCTGCTAAATGACTTTTAAGATCTCTTCAACATATGTTATTACATTATGTTTGAAGCTCTAGTTCCAAAATAAGTCACTGAAGAAATTGCCATATTATTTATGGGAGTATTCAGTTATTATCAAAAGTATATTATGCAAATAAAGTCTATTCACAGGAAACAATGACTTCACTATCCTCATATTCAACATTTGCAGACAGCAATTAACATTTGGAAGAAAGGTCATAAGATTACTCTGCATATTATTGATGCGGGTCCAGATATGAGCATCAAAGGATTCCAGAGATTGTCAATAAACATTTATTAAACATTATTGAGTTCCAGGCATGTACTAAATGCTAGGGATATAAACAGAGGTGAGGACAGTTCTTCTTGATAAGGTAGACAACATCAAGTAATTATGTACAAACAAACAAAAAGGAAGAGCAACAGAATGAAGGGGGATTGGGAAAACTGCCCATATATGTCCAAAAGAATGGTATCATATGGAAATTCCTTCTAGTTTTAACAACTGCGCCACCCCCTGACATTTCCAATACAGGTACAACTCCTTGAGTTCTAATTAATTTTTTCCCTTAAGTCTTGAAGTTTGAGTTAGCTATTTCAATTTATTAATTCTTGAATGGAATTGAATTGAAATCTCCATATAGTTTATCATTTGGGTTGCTTTTCACCCAACATCTTGAAAAGAAAGGTATTGATTCTTTAACCCTTTCTCTCTATTTTGCTGTACTGATTTTGGTTAGATTGAGAAGGCAATGTTCCAGTCCCTCCTTGCTCTCATAAATGAACCTCCTACCTCTAGTGACTCTTCAGATCACCATCTAGGTAATTACTTGCATGACATATATAATATACAGAATGATATGACAATCTCAACATCCATTCTTTTTCACTTTGGGAAATTATTTCTAATTAGTAATATAAATGACCATAACTTACTTAGTGCAACCATTTCATTATACAGTACAGGAAACTGAGGGTCAGAGATGTGCTCAGAGTTAAGCTAGTCAAGGAATCAAGACTAGATCTTCAGATTCTCGGGAAAGATATGTCTGTCATAACATGTGAGGCTGAGTAATGGGTTAGCTGAATCTGACAAGGAGTGTTAGAAATTTGAATATATTTATAGTGGTAAGTAAATAAAAGCAAAGTAAAATGGAAATCAGATGTCTTTCTTTACTAAGAAGATCAGAATTCTCTAAACTGATTATCTTATGACAGTCTACTGGAGAAAAGGAATCAAAGTGGAATTTATCTGTATCTTCAAAATCGTTTTTTAAAACTAAACTTCTGTAAGTCTCATTTAATTTCAAAAAATTATTGTATATTGTATCTTCACCAAATTATAATATTGTACTTATTGGTGAGTTTTTTTTCCTGGTTCAGGCTTATCAACACAGAGAGAAAAAGCCTGAGATGGATCTTAAGATATTTGACCGAGATCTGAATGAATCAAAGAACTTTTCCTGTAAAAAAATTCTATGAAATTGATACCATCTTGCTACTCAGTTTGGGTAGAAGAGGGAAAGATAAATATAATTATATGATTGGCTTTAGGCATCTTATTCCTCAAGATGGGAACTTAAAAGAACCTCTGCATGGCTGCTTTTATGTCCTTGTTCCTCAGGGTGGAGGTTAAAGGTTTCAACATTGGAGTCATCTCTGTGTACATTACAGATGCTATTATATCACTATGGGACTAAAATAGATTCCAAAGAGAGTCCCAGAGAACAGACCTACTATAGAAAGGTTGGAAGTGGAAAAGATTTTATGCTTCCTTTTTTGCAGATGGGATTCTTAGGATGGCCAAATTTATACACATAAGAGATGATAACACAATAGAATAGAATCAAGCTAGCAAGAACACCAATGGTGAAAATCATTAGTTCATTAATGAAGATATCTGAGCAGGACAGCCTCAGTAGGGGGTACAGGTCACAGTACAAGTGAGGTATTTCATTTTTGGCATGTCTAGTTCATTCATCAACTATGTATGTAAGAGGGAATAAAGGACATTAGCAAACCATATAATTGAAATAAAGAGGAAAAACAAAGCTGGGGGCCCATCATTATTGTGTAATGGAATGGGTGGTAGATGGCCACATAGTGGTCATATGCCATTACAGCCAGGAGAAATTCATTTACTGCCCCCAACATGATAAAAAATATAGCTGTGTAAGTCAGTCAAATTGAGAGATGGACCGATTTTGAGTTTGGCTATTCACCAACATCTTTGTTACTTTTTTAGCTTTTTTGCAAGAAAAATGGGGTTAAGTGGCTTGCCCAAGACCACACAACTAGGTAATTATTAAGTGTCTGAGACTGGATTTGAACCCAGGTACTCCTGACTCCAGGGCCAGTGCTCTATCCACTGTGCCACCTAGCTGCCCCTAACCAACATCTTTGGGACCCTGGTCGAGATAAAATTGACATCAGTAAAAGATAAGTTGATTTTAGGCATCTTATTTCTCAAGATGGGAGCTTAAAAGAACCTCTGCATGGCTGCTTAATCCTTGTTCCTCAGGGTGGAGGTTAAAGGGTTCAGCATTGGAGTCATCTCTGTGTACATTACAAATGCTATTATATCACTATGGGACTAAAATAGACTCCAAAGAGAGTCACAGAGAAGAAAGTAGTACAGTGGGGTATGGAGGAGAGTGCTGGAAGCATCAGCCATGGTGATGAGTATGTTTCCAATCACAGTGATCATATACATAAATAGAAACCGTCAAAAGAGTAGTTGTTGATGCTCTAACCCCTCAATCAGTCCCAGGAGGAGGAAATCAGATATAGTGGTCTGGTTTTTCCAAACCATGAGTCTAATAAAAGAAAATTATACTTATTTTTTTAGGTTTTTTTTCGACAAACGGGGTTAAGTGGCTTGCCCAAGTCCACTCAGCTAGGTAATTATTAAGTGTCTGAGACTGGATTTGAACCCAGGTCCTCCTGACTCCAGGGCCGGTGCTTTATCCACTACACCACCTGCCCTGAAAATTATACTTATTAAACAATATAATTAAATAAATGAATAGTTTCTTGCTGCTGGAAATATGATATGCTATTTCTGTTTCAGGGCTCATTAACACACTCATGAGCCTACTGTTCTGATCTGCTCTTTGTTAAAGAGATCACAGTACATAGTAGCATAGTACATAGAAAACAGCGCTTGATATTAGGAAGACCTGAGTTCTGAACTGATCTCAGGTATTTATTATCTATATTACCAAAGGCATCATTTAGCTTTTTATCACCCTCAGTTCCCTCATCTATAACATAGCAATAATACGAGAACTTATCTCCCTCAGTAGTGAAGCTAAATGAGATGTGGATAATTTCTCATTTAAATCAAAAGTGACTTGGCAAGTTATTTTTTGCTCTGGCTCCCAGGTTTTCTATTTGTAACATTACAGAATTATATCAGGTTGAGTTTACAGACATTTTCAATTCTGACCATCTCTGCTTCTAAAATCCTATGATTCTATAAACATCTAGCATATTATTACATAATGCTATAATCTTCCAGTAGATTGTGGTGACCAGACCGACTTGTAGGAGCATATAGAAGCCATAGGTAGTGTGGATTAAAACAAAACTAGTTTCAAGTCCTGCCACAGATACTCAGCATGTGTGATATTGGGGGAAAAACTTCAAGTTCTTAATGAATTCTTGAAAAAATTTTGTGGACAATCAATTGGAAGATTGACATGAGCCCTGTCATTAGCACATGGAGTTATCTTCCTGGGATTTCCATATATCAATTAACTTCCTGGAGAGAGGGGCAAAGGAAGAGGGAAGGGGAAAAGGTGATGGAAAGATGGTTTAGACAAACTCAACTTTGGTATTGTTTTTCATTCATGATTCCATTTTCTGTCTGCACATCTTGAGTTGCCTGTTTTAAATGTATAAAATGCGCTGCCCATTCCCTTCTGCCTTTTCAAATTCCTTATTATTTTTTGAAACTGAGCTCAAGAATCAACTTTATACATACCTACTACTAGTGCCCCACACTATATCATATTTAGGAATCTCTATAAGACAAGCTCCTTTCAATCAGGGCCTATTTCATCATTGTCTTAGACACACTAAATACCTGAAGAGTATTTATTGATGGATTGAAAGCTACATAGGGTGCCCGTCCCCAAATAAGAAATGTCTTCCATTACTCTATTTTCTGTGCTTTAATCCCAGATTAAAGTTCAAGCTAGCCTAGTATCAGGTGCTTCTTGCTCTCAGAAGGCCATAATTTGCCTCCATTAAATCACAAGAAATCTTTCTTCTGTGTTTAAAATTTATTTCCAGTTCATTTCTCTCCATTAGAGATGACGAGAAGAATAAATAGAGAAAAGAAAGGATAGATGGACGGAGAATGGGACAGAGAGAAAAGGAGGTAGTAAGGGGAAAGAAGGGAGAGAGGAAGAGAAAATGAGAAAGACAAAAAGCTCAAGAGAGGAAGAACAGAGAAATGTAAGGAGAGAAGAGTCAAAGAGGGAGGAAGGGAGGGAGGAAGTCAAGAAGGGATGGAAAGAGGGAAGAAACAAGAGTGTGTGTGTGTGTGTGTGTGTGTGTATTTGTATGTGTATTTGTGTGTTTGTGTGTATGTGTGTATGTGTGAGAGAGAGAGATCAAGATCAGTTTAACTGAAGTTAATTTATTCAATAACAATCATATGTAGGACATTAATATAATGTTATAGTGTTATATATAATGTCTATAGTTTTTATAATATATAATGTATATAGTATATAATATACTGGTAATATAATCTGAAATTATGCCTAAAGAGTTAAAAAATGTATATCCTTTGAACTAGACATACCGCAATTAAGTCTGTTTCCCAAGGTGATTAGGGAAAAAGGAAAAGAACCTTTATATTCTAAAATATTTATGGCAGATCTTTTTTATAGTGTCAAAGAACTAGAAATTAAAGGCACATCCATCAGTTGGATAATTGTGAAATAATATGTGGTGTATGATTATTATGGAATACTATTCTTTTGTAAGAAAAGACAAGTGTATTGCTCAATCATAAACATGGAAAGACTTGCATGAAATAATAAGAGGAAAGTGTGCAGAACCAAAAAAAACCCAGAATATAGTAATAGTAATATTGTTCAAAGAATAAATATGAATGACTGTTTTTCAGAGTATTTTAAATACTCAAAAAACTACAAAGGACCTATGAGGGAAGACATTTTGAACATCTGGAAAAAGCAACAATAAACAGATATATGCATAGTATAGTATTAAACATATCTGTATGTGTCTATGTCTCTAGTTATGTGTCAAATGGTGATTTTCTCCACTGTAGAATGAGGAGAGAAAGAGAAATTTGGAACTTACAATATGACAAAAATGAAAAAAATTCATAATGAAGGACAGTGATGTGTGTATATATATGTATATATGAATATAATATCTCAACTTCCTGAGAGATGTTCCCTACATTGATGTCAGAAGAATAGGAAAAAAATAAAGAAGAGAGAATATGGATGGAATTGGTTATTCCAAGCTCTCTAAATCTTAGCCAACTGGTGTCAGTTGATTACAGATGGTGTGATTCAAAACCTTAACTGTGCTGCTTCCACTTTTCTCCTCTATCACCAGCCATGGAAATTGAGGGAGATCAGAAGTATTGATTCTTTCTGCTACAAGCACCAATATAATTTATAAATTTCATTTCCACTCCTGTGCTGAATCAGAGGTAATTTTGTTCATAGTCATCTCCATTATCCTATTTGTACCTTGCAATATCAGAAGAAAGAGTTATGTTTAAGGACACTGAGAAATAAAATCTTATAGTTCTAGATCAAACTGAAAGAATATTAATGTATTTTTAGCAGTTCCCTCCCAGATGTATGCATTCACATTGAGTGAATATCAATCTCTTATTACCCTTTCTTCCTGTTTTAAGATATTCTGCTCTCATGATTTATTTTTACTGTCATTAAAAACATTTAAGAAATATGAACCCAACATTTCACCAGCAAGCTCAGCATTTATTCAATTTATTATTGTCTCATCTCTTTATAAAATTAGGAGACAATTCTATATAGAGTCAATCCTCAAGAGACTGAACTTACATGTTTTCTCCTGTTGGAAGCTTGGCAAGCAAAAGCAGAGAGAAGGCCTTCAGTAGCTCCCAAGTTTTAGTTTCAGTAAAACCCAAGAGTCTTAAGTATCAGTTTGAGAGCTCGATTTTCCAATGGAATGAATCATTTACTAGAGAATTATCCTTAAGGAATCATTAAGTTGTTTTTAGCACCATGAAAAGGACATGATGATGATTCAAACTCAGTCATAGAAGGACTAGATGTTAAACTTCCTTCCTCTCAACTCACACCCATCAGTCAGGAATGGTCAAAAATGCCTTACTCGTAGTGTCTAGGGTTAGGGATAGGGAGATGTATCATATGTCAGGTTTAAGTTCTTGTAATATGTGTCAGAAGTGGCCATGCTGCAATATGTAGTCCACTAGTTCAGTTCTATGATATTCCCCCTTCCTTTTTCTTCCATTTAATCATGAACTTCAATCTTTGTGTTGGTGAAGTGAAAATTTATTAACTTACTTCTACCTGAGAAATCTTTCTTCTATGCCCAAAGTGGATTTGGAATAAAGTGTCTTGAGACAGTGTCCCTATGGATAACTCTCTAGGGGACATAGTCTTCTCTATTAGATTCAAATGACTCTGACCTCAGCTACTTGTTGAAATAGTAATAATGGTGACAAAGACGGGAGTTAAAATAAATAAAAAATTATTATAATGAGTTAGATGAAATTGATGGTAAATCTCTTAGTGTGGATGGTGCCTAGATCATCCATTTATTTTTCACTACATTAAAATTTGTATTCTCCAACATGCTCCAGTAAACTGTATAAAATCATTTTTTTTCATTAAATTGAATTGTCCAAATGACAGACATTCTCACAATTAGCAGTTCTTTGTGACCACAAAGAGAGCTAATAGAGAAATATTTTAGAACATAGGTTCTTTTCTTTTTCCATGATGACCTTAGGAAACAAATCTAATAGTGTTTATTGGGTCAAAAGGTATATTCACAATTTAAAAATTTTTCAAAAATTGTTTTAAAAATTTATTTTAAATTTTTTTGTTTTTTAATAATAGCCTTTTATTTTATTTTTACTTTTTATCATTTATACAGACACACACACACATAGTTTTCAACATTCATTTTTGTTAGATTTTGAGTTCCACATTTTTCTTCCTTCCTCCTTTTCCTTCTCCCTTCCCAAGAGAGCAAGCTATCTGATATAGGTTCCATATTAGTCATGTTGTGAAAGCAGAACAAGAATAAAAGAAAAAAAAATTTAAAATAAGTGAAAATATCTGAATAGTCTATCTTATTTTAGACTCCATGATTCTTTCTCTGGATGTGGATGGCATTTTCCTTCACAAATCTTTTGGATTTGTCTTTGATAACTGCATTATTGAGAAAAGATAAATTTATTATGGTTATCATCAACAATGTGCTATTATTAATATATAATATATAAATATAATATTCTCCTGGTTCTACTCATTTCACTCAACATCAGTTAGTGTAAATCTTTCTAAGTTTTTATGAACTCTGTCTCATAATTTCTTATTGTAGAATATTTTTCCAACCTATTCATATTCCATAAATTGTCAATCATTCCCCAACTGATGGTCATCCTCTCAAATTACAATTCTTTGCCATCACAAAAATATTCTTTATAAATATTTTTCTATACATTGGTTCTTTTCTTTCTTTTAATGATATCTTGGATAAGAATAATCTATGTAAAACAACAAGAAGCAAAATCTGTATCATGGCTAATTCTTTGCTAATACCAGATAGCGTAATTAATGTCTTGTTTTACAGTTTGTTTTGATGCTGCTAGACTCCTTCCTTTACTTCAAAATAATTCCTGTGGCATTCCTGACTTTTTTTTTCTTTTAAATGAATTTTTTTATTGTTTATTTTTCTAGCTTGGTAAAAGATTTTTGTTTGCTAACTTAATTGGTATGGCACTAAAAAGTCGATTATTTTAGGTAGAATTATCATGTCTATCATATTGACTTAGTTTACTCATTCACACTGTTTCTCCAATTATTTAAATGTCACTTTATTTGTATAAAAACGAATTTTGTAATTATGTTCATAAAGTTTCTGGATTTGTCTCAGCAGGTATACATTATATATTCATTTTAAAAGAACTATTTCTTCTTACAGGGCTTTGTTGATGATATCTGGAAATACTAATGATTTATGTGGGCTTATTTATATACTACTCCTTTGTTAGCATTATTGTTTTGACTAGCTTTTAAATTAAATCCCTAGAATTTTCCAAGTCTATCATCATATCATCTGCAACAAGATTACCTCATTGCTCATTATGATTTCAATTTTTTCTTATTACTATTACTAGCATCTATAGTACAATATTGAATAATATTAGTGATAATAGGCATTGTTATTTCACTCCTGATCTTATTCAAAAGACTTCTAGCATATCTGTATTACATATAATGTTTGCTGATGGTTCTAAGTAGATGGTTCTTATTATTTTCAGGAAAAATCCATTTACACCTATGTTTTCAAGTAGCTTTTCTAGAAATAAGAATGAGCATTGTATTTTGTCAAAAACTTTTTTCTGCATACATTGATGTAATTATGTTATTTTTGTTATTTTTGCTATTGATATAATCAATTATCTTTCTTATATTGAAACAGTCCTGCATTCTTAGTATAAATCCCACTTGGTCATAGGGTACTGTTTTTGTGATATATAGTTGTAGTTCCCTATATATTATTTTATATAGGAATTTTGCATTCACATTCAATAGTAAAATTGGTCCATAAGTTTCTTTCTTTGTTTTTTTCTCTTCCTGATATAGTAGGACTTCTTTACCTAGTATTCCAAATTATTTATTTTTAGAATGAATTAATTTTTAAATGTTTGTTAGAAGTCACCTGTACTTCCATCTGTTTCTGATGCTTCTTTTGGGAAGCTCATTTATGACTTATTTAGTTTATTTTTCTAATATGAGTTTATTTAAATATGCTATTTCTTATTCTGTTAATCTGAACAGTTTATGTTTCCCAGGAAACTATTCAACTGGGAAATTACTTCATCCCTGGAATCTGCACATGAAATTACACTCAGGCCTTGTGATCCCTTTCAAAGCTTTCTTCCAGAACCTCTATTTAACAAGAATAGTAAAGAGGAAGCTAGGTGGAGCAGCGGAAAGAGCCCCGGCCCTAAGGTCGGGAGTACCTGAGTTCAAATCCAACCTCAGACACTTAATAATTACCTAGCTGTGTGGCCTTGGGCAAGCCACTTAACCAAATTTGCCTTGCAACGACTCCCCCCAAAAAACCCAAACAAACAAAAAAGCAAGAGTAGTCAGGTCAACCATCTCCTTATTTCTCCCCAAATTTCAATCTGGATGCCTCTATTGGGGCCCTGCACTGGGTATCATTTTATATTACCTTCCTCTATTAGAATGCTAGCTTCTAAAGGGTGCCTTTTTGTTTCTATTTGCCCTGTATGGTATAAAGTAAGGACTTAATATTACTGATTGACTGACTATGGGGTAGCTCAGTGGAGAGAGTGTTGGGCCTGCAGTCAGGAAGACCTGAGTTAAAATTTACCTTCAGATACTTACTATGTGACCCTGGGTAAATCACTTAATTTCTGTCTAGCTTAGTTTCCTCATTTGTAAAATGGAGGTAACAATAGCATGCAACTTCCAGGTTGCTCTGAGGACAACATGAGATAATAATTATAAAACATCTGCATATTTTAAGCACTATATAAAAATTAGTTACCATTATTTTTATTACAATGATGAAGTTGAGCAGAGTAGTATTTATCTCCTGCCCAAACTCTAATTCAATATTTTTGTATTTTTTAATAGTTCAGAAATTTTATTCCACTAGTTTCATGTGCAATGTTTATTTGTTGAAATTAAAATAGATGACTACTAATTGCATTCTGAGAGCAGTAATCTTCCACAATCCCAAACAAACTAGTACTGAGTTTTTTTCCTGAGATAAAGTTTAACAGGTCCTTATTCTTCAGTATCAGCAAATTACAAAATAAAAAAAAAGTTAAAGCCATATATTTTTTCATATGGCACTACATGCCCTTGTAGGATGAGAACTGCTGATATTGTTCAATTATATTAAATTCTTTGTGACCCCATTTTGGTTTTCTTGGCAAAGATGCTGGAGATTGACTTGCCATTTTTTTCTCCATTATACAGATGAGGAAGTTGAAATAAAGGTTAAATGTCTTAACTAGGGTCACAGAGGTTTGAAGTCTGGTTTGAACTTAAGAAGATGAGTGTTATCAACTGCAGACCCAATACTCTAGCCACTTAGCCACCTTACCTGACTGCCTGGGTGAGGAGTGTAGAGGGACATTTCACACACATATATAGATAATACCTTTATTGGATTCAATCTAATGTTCAATTTTATCTCGGATCCTTAGACCAATATCTAGTGTTTTTGCCTGTGTTTCTGAAATATCTTTACTGAGGCACTGGGGTTAATGTAGATTATGTTTTCTATGAAGAGGTTTGAGGAGTGATTTCTTTTTTCTTTTTTGTTTGTTTGTTTGTTTTTTTAGGTTTTTGCAAGGCAAGGTTAAGTGGCTTGCCCAAGGCCACACAGCTAGGTAATTATTAAGTGTCTGAGACAAGATTTGAACCGAGGTACTCCTGACTCCAAGGCCAGTGCTTTATCCACTAGGCCACCTAGCTGCCCCTTGAGGAATGATTTCATTCAGAAGCACCAAATACCTGACCAAAGTTAAAAAGCTAGTTTTTGAATTTACAAATATATCAAAATATTTTATGACCAGCTGTCAATGTATGCTTTTTAAGTATTATTTATGCAGGGTAGAGAACTGATCACAGTATGAATTGAATTGCTTGGGAAAAAACTCTAGAGTTATAAACAACTATATTGAAGTCAAATTACTCTCAATGTACTGCCTATTCTGATCTATAATCTCAAAACTGATTTTTCTCTAATGAATTCCACGGGAGAACAAACACAAGCAGATGAAATCTAGAAAGATACAAAGATATGATTTATATGAACGTCCATTTTAACATACAGATTGATCACTTGTCTGATTTTTATTAGCATTTCTCAAGTTTCACAAGAGAAACTACCAAAATAGTATGGTATTTTGAGTAGTTACTGCAAAATCTACACAAAGTGCACTGTGTATACAAGTATTTTGTATTCTTAAATTTTTTTTGTTCCAAAAATTCAGTTCAGATTGAAATTTAACATGCAAACAGATCTCAACAGTATAGTTGTTTGGCATTCAGTTCTGGTGCTGTATATTAACTCTTTGCAACCTAGATGTCAATGTGCTTAAGATCCTGTACCAATATTAAAGGCTGTGTTGAACACTGGCTAAAGAAACCTCTCACTTATGAACAATGAGCTTTCCATCTCCTTAACTCTGAGGAACTGTCAATCCTTTTTTCCCTAATGTCTTGGCCATGGTACTCATACATGGGGGTATTCCTTCAATGGTGCCCATATCAATAACCTTTGTCAATATTTTAAAAATATTTATAATGTTCTTTTTAACATTACTAATGCTTCTCAATTACTACCCCTACACATAGAACGTTTCCTTTTTGCAAATAAATATGATCAAGCAAAAAAAATGAACATGTTGCTCATGTAAACAAATGTATACTTCCTTTCTCTGATTAATACTCTCAAGTCATGATGATAATTACATTGATAAGAATGCTGAAGTTTTTCAATATTGTTTTCCTTGACGTTATTGTGATCTTCATATACATTGTTCTCTTTGTTCTGTTTAGTTTGCTTTACAGGTCTTGGAGGCAAGGGTCTAAATTGTCCAAATTGTCCAGATGGTTGGAGGAGGGGAGAAAATATATCCATATAATGGTACCATAGAAAACGGACACACTGCAAAGGTGGAAACCACAGAAGGAAAAGGTTTTATATTTGTCTTCAGTGGATGGGATCCTCAAAATGGTCAAAATAATGTGAATGTAGGACACTAAGATTAGAGTAAATGGTGCAGCAACTTAAAATCCACCCACAATTACAATCTCCATATCATTGATGTAGGTATCAGAACAGGAGAACTTGCAAAGGGCTGCAAGGTCTCAGAAAAAAATGTGGAATGATATTTTCTGCACAAAAAGACGAGCAGTTTACTAAAAGGTTATGTAGTAAGGAGCAACTGTTTGTGATGATCCAGGATCCAGACACAAGGATAAAGACTCTGGGGCTCATTACTATTGAGTAATGGAGCTGGTGGCAGATGTCTCTGTGTTGGGCATATGCCATCACACCCCAGAGGAAGTGCAATAAATATGGTGAAAAAGCATATGTGAGGCAGGCACTTCATGTAGGAGATGGTATGATCCTGGGAGAAATGTTAGTTAACATCTTGGGGACCATGGTAGAGATAAAACACTTGTCAGTAAAAGAGAGATTGATGAGGAAAAAATACATGGGGCTATGGAGGTGACCATTGGGATGCAAGGCTAGAATGATAAGTAGATTCCTAGATACTGTGATCAAGTCTATTCCCAGGAAGAGTGAAAAGAGTTGTTGCTCAGACCACTTGGAAAGCTCTGTTAGGAGAAATTCTGATATACTGGTCAGGATTTTTCTATCATTTCAGTAGAAATCAAAGAAAAGTCGAATGTTAGCACTAATACAAGGAACCTTGAATCATCTAATCTAATCACTTTTTTTACATATAATGAAACTGAGATTAATAATAGCTGCAGAGTCTTTGGCCAGGGGTAGACCAGCTATGGGAGGGTGAGTTCCAGCACAGTCTCAGAGCCCACCTGAAGAACAACCAGCTGGGCCAGGGACCTGAGCTCCAGACTTTTGCCAGAGCCCTTTGCCCATAACAAACAATAAACAAGCCCCCTACCCCAGGTCAGTGGAGCTCACTGAACAGAAAGAGATTAACTCCCTCCCCTAGGGCTAAGCCAAGTTTTCAAGGTCCACTCAGACCCTGCTGCTGTGGACCTCACTCCACATTAAGCAACCAGCACCCATACTGACTTGGCCCTTGGAATTACTAAACTAAGTGAACAAAGCCTCTAGGATGTTCAAAAGCAAACCTCTGAGAGCCGGCTCCCCACTCCCCAACACAAGATGAAAAAAGACCAGAGAAAAGTGGGGCCCATGGAGAAATACTTAGAAGAGACAGATCCTAACCGTAAGAGATCTAGCACTGCTGAGGAGAATATGAATTGGCCTCTTGCCCAGAAAGATTTCCTTGAAGAAATCAGGATGGAGTTTAAAAAACCAATTGGAAAAAATGGGAAAAGAAACCCAAGAGAAATTTAACATCTAGCAACAAGAAAACAAATCCTTGGAAAAAATTTTGACAAATAAAAAATAATAACTCTCTCAGATCTTCAATTCGTGAAATGCAAAAAGAAAATGATTCTCTCAAATCCTCAATGGGGCAAATGCAAAAGGCAATATTGTTTTATGAAAAACTTTCAGTGACTAAATCATGTTGACTTTAAGAAATGCCCAGATTAGCTACAAAGGCCCTGTGAAGGAAGAGGATATCTGCATCCAGAACATAAATATAAGTATGTATAGAATGATTTTAAATATAGACACATATGTATGTTTGTATGTAAATGTATATATAATACATTTACAAACAAAGATAAATGCACACATATAGTTGTGTCTAATGGTAGTCATCTCTAAGATGGGGAAGGGAAGAAAAAAGGGAAAAATGAAAGTTATAAGATAACTTTATTATATATTTTAAAGGAATACAACATTTTATTTATAATAGATTTGCAGTTTTATGTACAAATCAATTTTAAAAATTCCATTACATTATGGAAATACTTGTCATTTCCTAAGTTCAGAATAAAATAAATTAAATTTGAAGAAGGCACCAAGAGAAAAGAGGAACATATTGGATAGGGGAGGGTTGAGAGAGAGAGATACCTAGGCTTTGAACTTGAGTAATTGGAGGATGGTAGTATTCTGAAAAGGAACAGAGGAATTGGGTAGTGGGAAGGGCTTAAGGCATCAGGTAATGAGTCAAATTTTCAGTCTGTGTATAAGCTATTTTTGGGACATCCATTTTAAGATTTCCCAGCTTGCACTGGAATTGCTTATTAAAACCACAGAGGGATGGCAGCTAGCATTTTCAGGGTTCTAGGGTAAACCATGTCAGTAGTTATCCTCCACAGATTTCCCACCAATGTATTTTCCCTTAAAAATCAGTTATTATGTCTATTTAGATAATGACGAAAGAAGAACACTGGTAATAGACTATTATAACTCTATCCAATGTATCTTCTATCACAAATACATTCAGGAAGTGAGAGGAAACAGTGGATGTAAATTCAAAATAAGATGGTATTAAGGCACATTTGTACGAAATTCATAGAACTAAGACAGCCCACAAATGCAGAACTTCAATGCTTCTATATCCTTTCTTTCATCAGAGGGTTCTCACAAAGTTTGTTGTGGGATTTGGAGGATGATGATTTGGCAATTCTTCTGCTGATCTTTTAGAATGGAACCTCACAGGGGATCTTTTCTGGATGGGCATCACAACTGGACTTCTTCATAGAAGTCATTCAGTCTCAGTTGAATGGGTTATTTGGTTGCTGGGTCATTTGACTGTTAACAGTGTCTCCTCACTAGGCTCGATTGCTTCAGGATTGGGTTAGTCAAATCACTGACATTAGGAAGCTACTTCTCAGACAAGTTTGGGCAGGTCACATTGCTTTAGGCAGCAATTACTGGAATGGTCAAACACTGGCCCTGGAATCTTCTCAGGGAATAGTGTTTCTTCTCTACGTACTGATATCCAAGGACACCTTGAATTTATTCTTAGATGTTCAGTTGTAGTCTTTTACCACCAGCAATCTCTGGCCAACTGGATGGTATTACATTATCTTCAGATATAGTACTTTCTACCAGTGCTGTAGTGTTTTTTCAGCCATAGTAATAACCTTTAATTGGGTATTGTAAGAAGCTTCTTCCCTCTTACTCCTTTAGAGCCTTGGCTCTAAGATTTCCCCAACTCCAGGAAGAAAGTGAGAGAATTCTAGTTTCTGCTATTTGATAATCCATTCAATATGGTACTCAGCCTTGGCTTGTAGTGATAGGTATCAATTCTGTTATTTTTTCTAGGTATCAGAAATACTGACCTTATGAACATGAGTAACTAAAGACAAAAGTATGATTGCAGTCTTGTTCTAGGGGAAAGTCTTTTTGATTCTGGCATATGACGAAGTTATTCAAACTTCAGAACCTTTAAAGTGTGAATTATTTATTCTGAATCTAAAACCTTCCCGATTTACATAGCGAAGCCTCTGACGTTTTACATTTCAGCCTTGCTGAAGTCTCTCTGGGACATATTATACAACTAAAACATTGCTGTCCATGCTACCTGAATCAACTAAAAGAAGACCAGGATCATACAGACTGCATAGGTAATGGTCTGATGTCCTCGCTTTAGAGTATGGAGACCTTTGGGCACTGTAGTAGAAGTAAGGCACAAGTCTCCTTAGAGAAAAGTTGACCGGGAGCATGTATAAAGTAATGTAAAGATATAAATATGAACCAGTGCATTCCATAATAGAATTCCATCTCCTCATCTACTCCATCTCTGGCTTCTAACTTCCCTGGCATTCTTCAAGTCTCAGTAAAAATCCCACCTTTATTTCAGGAGCCCTTTCCCATCTCTCTTAATTCTATTGCCTTCTCTCTGTTCATTGTTTCTAAATTAACCTATTTATGGCTTGTTTATACAGAACAGTTTGAATGCTTTATCTCTCAGATCTGAGCTCCTTGAGAGCAATTTTGCAATACTTTGTGGAGTACCTGATGCAGCAGACATTTAATCAAATAATAATTTCTCAGTCAAGTTTATTGACTGACTGATATCATTTGAGGGCACAGTATCATATTGAGCACCTGATGCCATCTTTATTCTTTCTTTACTTTCCCATACCCTCTCTACAAATCAGTAATTTACTGAGACATTGGTTTTCTTTGCATAATATTACTAGTATCCCTTTCTATTTCCCTACTCATTTCCCTACTCATTCCCCTAGTTCATTTAGGCCTATTTTTAAAAGCCTCCTAAAAGCTCCTAAATCTCTCATGTCTCCAATCCATTCTCCCAAACAACTGCGAAAGAGATATTCTTAATGTATAGCTGTTGTTTGTTCTCTATTCCCTTTAGGACAGGTAGCTGAACCCTGGGACTGAAAACAATTTTATATATATATATATATACATATATATATATATATATGTATATATATATATATATACATATATATATGTATGCATACCTATATATATATACACACACACATATAAAATATATGTAACATATATACACAAAATAGCCAATATATTTGATTAGCTTCTTCAGGTTAATTGTTTTCATGTAATTGTATGTATTTTATGTATTTATCAATTTTATTCTTTAAAGGGGTCCACAAGCCTTACCAGAATGCCGAAGGGGCCCATTACACCCAAAAAAGTTTATAACCCTTGTTAACATACATTTCATTCCTTGGCCATTAATTTTCAATGTAATCTGGCTCCTGAATGTTTATCCACAAAGAACATCCCACCCATTTATCATCTTCATCCCTTTCATTACCACCAAACCAGTCAAATTTCTGTTCTCCATACATGTCATTTCCTATTTCACCTCTATGTCACCGTATTAGTTATCCTTTAAAATTCCTCATCTCCCATCATTTCCTTTAATAAGTATCAGGATCCTATATAATAATAACAATTTACCTGCAGGGTAATGAACAGATGATTTGTAAAATATTACATTTTAATTCTAGAGTAACTTTCTTTAAAGCTCAGCTCAGATTCTCTTTTTTCTTGACAAATTTCCTGAATCTACCAGTTTCTATTGCTTCCTGAAATTAATTTGTATTTACTTTACATATATTAATTTGTATTTACTTATGCATATATCTTGTTTTCTTTAACAGAATATAAGTTTCTTGAGGGTAGGGGTCATTTTAATTCTTGTCTTTGTTACACTAGTTCCTTGGGGAGGACCTGATATAAACACTTTTATTGATACTAAATATTTGTTGAATTAAATTTTATTCTGTTATTCTAATGCATTTATAAAATCAATTTTGTAAGAATTAATCTCTGGAGAGCTACCTTCATGTCATGATTTCTCAGGCTATAGATAAAGGGGTTAAGCATGGGGCTAATCACAGTAAAGATAACTGTGGCTACTGTGTCCACCTTTGAGTAGGAGGATGAGGGGCGCAGATAGATCCCTATTATGGCACCGTAGAAGAGGGAAACCACTGTGAGGTGAGAGCCACAAGTAGACAGGGCTTTCTTTATTCCTTGGATAGATGGGAGCTTCATCACATTGGAGAATATAAAAACATAAGAGATGGCAATACATGTGAATGGGGTAATAAACACTGCCCCACCCACAGTGAACACCATCAAATCACTGATATAGGTATCTGAACAGGAGAGCTTTCGAACTGCATATGGATCACAAAAGAAGTGGGGAATGGTATTGTCAGCACAGAAGGATAATTGAGCCATTAGTAGGGTGTGTAGGAGAGCATGAAGATTAGTGATGACCCAGGATATAGCCACTAGAAGGATGCAAAGCCCAGGACGCATGACAGTGGTGTAGTGAAGTGGGCGACAAATGGCCATGTAGCGGTCATAAGCCATTACCATAAGAAGAAACCCATCCATGTTTACAAAAGTAATGACGAAATATATCTGTATCATGCACTCCACATAAGAGATAGACTTACTTCTTATTATGTGGTTTACCAGCGTCTTGGGGAGAGTAACTGATGAAAGGCAAATGTCAGCAAAAGAGAGGTTGGCCAGGAAGAAGTACATGGGTGAGTGGAGCCGGGCATCCAAGCCAATGGCCAGCATGATGAGCAGGTTTCCAATCACAGTGATAAAATATACACAGAGGAATAACCAGAAGAGAATTTGCTGTTGTTGTGGCTGGTCGAAGAGCCCGAGAAGAAGGAATTCAGAGACAATTGTTTGGTTATTTCTGTCCATATCTGCAGCAGAAAAAATATAGTTCAATCAACAAAGGATAATAAAGGGGTTTTTTTGCTTTGTTTTTTTAGGTTTTTTCAAGGCAAATGGCGTTAAGTGGCTTCCCCAAGGCTACACAGCTAGGTAATTATTAAGTGTCTGAGACCGGATTTGAACCCATGTACTCCTGACTCCAGGGCAGGTGCTTTATCCACTATGCCACCTAGCCGCCTCTGATAATAAAGTTTTAATAGTTACTCTTATTCACTATTTAGGAATGCATTTTTTACATGTCTCCAAGTCCAAGATTGTTTTTTTTTTATTATTCTAAGTGCACCATTTTAGTCTAACCTTTTAGAATAATGATTTGATAGTCATATCGGTGAATTGAGGATTTGGTCATGCATTCAGAACTAACTTAAAGGCAATATATAAATAATGGGAGTTGTTCTGTGTGTGGAAAGAAATAATGAGCTCACTTATCAATTGGTATTATGAACAGTTTTTACAATGTTCGTAAAAGATAAAAATCAAGGACATGCCTGTGATAAGTTGAGCAATTAAATTTGTGCCCCTCTCCCATTTCAGTTTCTACATTCCACCTCCATACTATTTAATACTTTTTCCTGAAATTCATTCAAGCTATCATTGGTAGTGAGAGGCAGTATGATTGTTAGGACGCTCTAGATTTATTTAAGTCCAATTTCTCACACACTCTAGATGTGTGACCATATGTACTTTACCTTTTAGTATTTCTCACTTAACTGTACAATAAATGTTCTCTCTAAATATATTTCAATTCATCTCTCTCATTGTTGAAAAATGATTTATTTTGTCCTAATGCTGAATATTTTTTGCTAAATATTGGCCAAAATACAAATTTCACAAAGAATCAATTATAGCTGCATTTTATATTAGTTTCTTACAAACTATCCTATAATGAACTTAAAAAACAATTAAACAACAAATAAAATTTGCAAAGACATATATTTTTCAACATAACATGCTCCTTCACTGCATTATTTTAAATTAAATTATGTTTTACTTGTTTTAATTAACATCTTTTTCTTTCTTCCACTCCAATTAAACCACTGAAAAGGAAAAGGGAATGAAAACTCATGACAAATGTATAGCCAAGTGAAATAAATTCCCACATGGTTATGTCCAAAAATCATTTTGAAAACTGGGTCTATCATCATTTTGTCAGGAGATGGGCAGCATGCTGATTCACAAGTCTCTGAAATCATGAGGCTGAATATAAGCTCTGAAAGTAAAAAACTAAGTAAAATCTGCATCGTAGAGGAAATTTCCACTTTGGTAATTTCCAAATCACAGGCACAGGTTCAAGGAATTGATGATAGAGAGAGATAGGCAGACATAACCACATATATAGTTGGATAAAATTTATTGCTTTTATTTACTTCAGTTCACTGGAGCAAATCTACAAGATGTATCTTTAGTTGAGATTTAGTTCATAATCTCTGACTTTACACTGCAGCTCTTTAATTTAAAAGTAAAACTCTATTAAAGCCACCAAAATATTCGAATTTTAGAAATTATTTTATGGAGTTTTTTAGCAATTAACATGAAAAATAAAATTTGATGCTTCTTATTTCTTTAAAATTGAGCAATAGATGTGTTAGAATAACAGGGAGGCATACAGGGAAAATCACTGTATTTGGAATCTGAAGACTTGGATTTTGACTTGAATTAATAATTATTGCTACTTATTAACTGTTTGATTCTGAGCAAGTGTCTTAGTCTCCCTGAATCTTCTTTGGTAACAAATGGAATTACTTATACTTTATTATCCAGTTCATAGTGCTGTTTTGAACAAATCACCTCAAAATGGTATTGAAATATGAACCTTAGTTTTTCAGTCAGAACTTATAATATAGTTGGAAAAAAAGCTAGTTTGAGTTTGATAAACTAGGTTTAAATTTTCCTTTACTATTGGTATTTGTGTGATGTCAAACAAATCACTCAATCTCTCTTGGTGAGCCTCAATACCTCATTTTTAAAATGAGGGGATAGTACTAGATGACCTCTATGATTTCATTTAGCTCTAAATCTATTATCTAAGATCTTAATCTTAGACTTTTAACTTTGGTTTCAATTAAATTCCCTTAGATACCCTAACTCACCCAAATCTCCTCATGAGGCTGCTACATTGCTTCAAGTCTTCAAGATGGTTTGTGCCCAGTCTTTATGGTGACTCTGCATCAAAGTGAATTTTCATAGTTTCTGGCATTAGATGATTCAATTTAAAGAGCTCTTCTTGCAACTGTTTTTTTTCCCCATCCTGTCAGTCTTCACAATACTCAGAATGACATTTCTCTTTCACAATACAATAAATTAAAGGAAAAGAGAAAGCTATATAGCATATTTCTCTATGAAGAATAAATATCCCTAATGTTTTTCTATGTGAATAAACTTAATTTCCTGTGCTATTTTAGAAACCTTTAGGGTTACAAAATCACTATTAGAGCCAGGAGGAATCTTATAATTCAAGGGATCTTTGGTAGATTTAACAAGTTATGCTAAAGTAATTCAGAACAGGGAACGTTCATTTTAGGGTGCAATTGATCTGAGAGAAAGAGGACTTTGACTGGACCTTGATGTGTGAGTAGTATTTAGTTACCAAAATAGGGAAGGAAAAGTTTGAACAGAGGGAAATGGGGTACACCAAGCTTTTTAAGATGTGAAAACACAAAGGAGTGGGGAAAGGGCTACGAGAACATTTTAACATGGAATGGAGAGTGCACATTAGAGGAAGAATTAGGAATTCTGCAAGAAAGGTACTGTGTTATCTATTGATAAGAGTCCCAATTGCCAGGCAGAATAATATAGCCTTTCCTTCAAAATAGAATCGGGAAGTTTATGTGATCTCTCCCAGGACAAGATATTCCTGTTTTAATATAATGGGTAGATTGCTGAATTTGTATCTAGAGACCCCAATATTAATACCAGATCTAACAATATATGTGATCATTCTCCCTACTAGTCCAAGTTAGTCAAGCTCTTTTCTGTTTGTCTTCAGTTTCTTTAAAAAATGAAAGTTTAAGACTAGATGATGTTTAAAGCTCCTCTAAGTCTCAGGCCTAGGATTCTCTCTCAAGGATCATAGTCTTGCCTAGTTCTTAAGAGCTAGTACCCCAAACTTGATTCTTCAGTACTCTGCTATAAGCTATGTCCTATCCATGATAGGGTAAGAGACAGACTAGGATGTCGTGAGGTATAATTTCTCACTGACTTTGACCTAGATGGGGAAAGGAAGCTATATGTGTGTCTGTGCATAGATATACTTATTATCTATTTTTTGTCTGATCATGATATGTGCGTATGTATGTAAATATGGAAGTATGTGTATGAAGGTAATATCCACCTGATGTTTCCCTAGGTCTTACCTGGATGATATGTAAAGCTCATAAGTAGTGTCACTTAAGGCCCTTGGCTCTGTTGCTTCTACTTCTTTCTTGCAGGTAATGGAAAATTAAAATGTAGCCAGAGGTTGAGGGACCCGAGAAACTCTCCCTGAAGTAGATGAGAAGAAAGTAGGAACTATTACTTCTTGGACATGATAGGGTAGACCTGGTTTTTCTCTCCCAGTGGGAGTCTATTTTGGGCTGGTGGTGGGAATATTTATTGATTTCTTAAACCTTAGAGATTTTATACCCACAGCACTTCATTAAAGATAAATGTGATTTAGTGGTATTGCTCTATTCATACAATTTTAATATTAATACATGGAAGTGACTAGAGTTATAGGACTGAATTGACTACTTGATATAACTTTGGCAAGTCACTGTCCCTCTTGAGTTTCTTTTTTTTTTCCCGAAAAATAATGGATTGATTTAGATGATCTCTAGCATCCCTTATTAATTTAGAATTCTATTTTCAATTCCTTGTTTGATTATATGCATCTTTAGTTTAGAGGGGATCTTACAGGTCATTTAACCTGCTTCTCCCTTATCCTTATCTTAAATAAATTCTGTCCGCAAGATTCATGACAAATCAAAAATCAAAAAACAAAGCAACAACAAATGGGGCAGCTAGGTAGACAGTGGATACAGTACTGACCCTGGAGTCAAGAGGATATGAGATCAAACTTGACCTCATAAACTTAATAATAGTATAGCTCCATGACCTTGGGCAAGTCACCCCCCTTTGCCTTGTAAAAACCAACCCCCAAAATCCCAAAGAAACAAGATTCCTGACTATTGGTCATTTTTTTGGATGTAGTAGGGCCTAACAAATTTATAAAACAATATATTTCCATCTTCTAATTGCTAAAATCTTTGGAAACTTCTTCCCTAAATTGATAAAAAATTCACATTTTTTTTCATAATTTAATTTTAGTCACACAGAATAAGGTTAAACTCTACTTTATGTAATAAGTTTTTATTTAGTTGAAGACATCTCTTGTGTTTCCATAAAGTCTTATATCTAGAAAGTAAAAAAGCTGTTCTCCTTCAGCTAAATCATAATATGGCATGGTTAGAAGTCTTCTCACCATCCTCATTACTCAATAAACTTACAGCATGAACTCCAGAATTAATAGTCTATTTCAGATATCTTTCCAAGTAAAATCTCACATCTCTGAACTTCCTTTTGAGGGCACCACCATCTTTCTAGTCACCCAAGACTTCAAACTCTATATTATCCTTCTGTATTCAATCTCCTTCATCTGACCACATTATCTAAAATGAAGAGGAGAAGACAAGAATATAAGACAGCAGAATCAGAATTCAAAAGATTTTGGTGTTGCTCTCCTTGGGGCATGCTAGTAATTATGAAAAAATATTTAGGTGACTGTTGACTGAGCTAAGAGAACGGAACAATTGAGTTAAGAGGAGAGTATACATAATCCATTTCAAACTTTTTGCCTCCAAAGTAGCTATATGTGTCCAGTGTACAAGAGGCAGCTAGTGGCACAGGGTATGGAGCACTGATCTTGGAATCAGGAAAATGGGAGTTTGAATCTAGGATCATAAATATGACCCTTAATAGCTGTATGATCTTGGGTAAGTCATTTAACTGTTTGTTTTGCATCTATGGCCATCTCCAGTTATTCTGTTTCATATCTGGTCACTAGACCCCTCCCTTAAATCCTGTTCTTCTTCTTATCATGACATTATCTCCTTGATGTCTTAGTTTTCTTCAAGAAAAAAGGACAAAAATCATCATCATCATCATCATCATCATCAAGAGGCTGAATCTCAAATAGAAGTCTCGTGTTGTTGAAGTGTAGGGAGTCACAAATCAGAAACAGGAGATTTATACTTTATTCAATCTCAAGCTGTTTCCTAGGAGCTTGAGATTGTGTTCTAAAGATGGTAGTATCCTGTGCCAACATGTCACTGGTGTCCCAGGTATTGATCTCTGCTTTTCCTAGCTAACTCAGCCATATCTACAAAATTAACTGAAAACACAACATCTCCTTCCCCCCGTAAAGAGTGCCTACATAAGATTTACATTATTTCTAGGTTAAGTGGTGTTGGATCAAGGACTCTACCAATTTTGTATTACACTGTACATTAGCTGTCATGTATTCTTTTTAGGTCTTTACTGTATCGATACCCTGGGTTCTAGTGTTAACTCCAATTCTCCTATGGGTAATTGATGACTGTATTCTTTTGAATGACTTTTTAAAATATTTTAACATAGAATGAATTCTTTCCACCATCAGCAGGATTAGGAGGGTATTAGGGAATTTGGATAATTTAAGTATACATCAAGGTGAAGCTATTATAACGAACCGGGTGGGGTGGATATGGAGTAAGGAAGAGAATTCTCTTCATCATGTTACTAGATTTATCCATTAAGTGATGGTAAACTTCCCCATTGGGTCTTGGTCCTGAACACATATTTCCTGACTAGACATACTAGGCAAAGTTAGGTTGATATTACAACTTCCAAAAGCATTGTTAGATATATGATCTAAAACAAACTCATATAATTTACCAAGAGACTATCATCACAAATCTAAAGTCCTGATGATTAAGCATACCAGAAAGGATGGAAAACAAAAGGTCTTATGACCATATTAGAATAACTTTTCTTTTTATGCTGATGCCATCCTGCTTGAAAAATCAGTAGTGAATTCAAATATTTTCAGTGTTAGAGATTACATGAGCTTGAAACTCAGTTGGTTAAATGAACTCTACCTCCTGTGTCCTTTGAAAAGACGGTGATGTTTTAACAAATTGTTGAATGGTACTGTCAGAGCAGAGAACTGAGAGAAAAAGTATCTACAACTCACAAAACAGATGGATCATTTACATGTTCTTTGTAGAGTTGGAAGTTCCCCTCTGTAAAGTATAACTTTTATTTTACTGTGTGCTCCATGAATTATATGTCCTTATTTTTATTCATTTTTTATGAATACAAATGAACAAATTAGTTCTGGTGTAAGTACTCTTAGAAGGCTCCTACCATTGTGTTGTGCAATAGAGGTTTCTGAGGAAGGTGGCTTAACTGTACCTGATATAAAACTATATTACAAAGTGTCAGTCATAAAAAAAAATGTGTGTTATTGGGTTAGAAATAGAGAAGTGTACTGATGGATTAGAGTATGTACAAAAGAAACAATAGTAAATGTTTGTAGAAATCTACTGTTTAATAAACCAATGACTCTAGCTTCTTGGATAAGACAATTTTGAAAAAACTGCTGGGAAAACTGGAAAAGAGTAAAACAAAAACTAAGCATAAACTAACATCTCACTCCCTATACCAAGACAAGGTCAATATATACATATACATATATATGTATATATATATATATACATATATATGTATATATATGTGTGTGTGTGTGTGTGTGTGTGTGTGTGTGTGTGTGTGTGTGTATGGCAAATAGAAGAACAAGGCATAGTTTAACTATTGGATCTATGGGGAGGAGTGGAGTTTATGACCAAACAATATAGAAAATATCATGAATTTGAAAGTGGATAATTCTAAATACATTAAATAAAACCTATTCATTCAAGGTTAGAAGGAATGCAGAAAGATGGGAAACAATTTTCATGACCGGTGTTTCTGATAAAGGACTCATTTCTAAAAAAATTAGAGAAATGAGTTGAATTTATAAAATTGCAAGTAATTCTCCAGTAGATGAACATTCAAAGAATAAGAACAGGTACTTTCCAGATGAGAAAATGAAAGGTATCTGTAGTCATATAAAAATATTCAAAATGATTATTGATTAGAGAAATGCCAACTAAAACAATCCCAAGATACTACTTCACAGCTAACAGATTAACCAAAATGATAACGATCATCAATTAGACAGGAAATGGGAAAATTGGGACACTCATGAATTGTTGATGGAGTTGTGAACTGATCCTACCTTTCTAGAGAACAAATTCTGGAAAGAATTATGTCCAAAGGTCAATAAAACTTTGATCTAGCAATACCACTACTAGGTCTACATTCCAAAGCAATCATAAGAAGGAGAAAATATCCCCATTTACAAAGATGTTTATAGTTGCTCTTTTTGAATTGTCATAGAATTGGAAATTGAGATAATATACACCAATTTGGGGGTGATTTAAGAATTTATAATTATATGAATGTTGATGGAGTACTATTGTTCTGTAAGAAATCATGAATGGTTTCAGCCAAGATGGAGAAGAGAAGACAGAAACTGTGATAATGCTCTCTCTCTCTCTCTCTCTCTCTCTCTCTCCCCTCAGAAATAACAGGAGAGAAAACTCTTAATAGAAATTCGATCAACAAAACCCAGAAAGAGAAGCTAGAAGATCACCTACCAAGAAGGTCTGTCTTAGGGGACCATGAGTGAACCAGGAGAAGAGAGCAGGGCAAAAGAGAGCAGAGGATTAGCACTGGGGATGGCAGCTGGGGGAGGCCAGAGGGTCAGCCTCAGCCATGGAGAATTCGGTGAGTGGCGGGTGCAAGATCCAGCTTTAGATGCAGAGTCTTTGGCCAGGGGTACACCAGCTATGGGAGGAGTTCCAGCACAGTCTCCGAGCCCACCTGGAGAACAACCAGCTGGGCCAGGGACCTGAGCTCCAGACTTTTGGCAGAGCCCTTTGCTCATAACAATCAATAAACAAGCCCCCCCCCCCCCCCCAGGGCAATGGAACTCACTGAACAGAAAGAAATTAACTCCCTCCCCCAGGGCTAAGCCAAGTTTTCAAGGTCCACTCAGACCCTGCTGCTGTGGACCTCACTCCAAATTAAGCAACCAGCACCCATACTGACTTGGCCCTTGGAATTACTAAACCAAGTGAACAAAGCCTCTAGGATGTTCAAAAGCAAACCTCTGAGAGCCGGCTCCCCACTCTCCAACACAAGATGAAAAAAGACCAGAGAAAAGTGGGGCCCATGGAGAAATATTTAGAAGAGACCGATCCTAACCCTAAGAGATCTAGCACTGCTGAGGAGAATATGAATTGGCCTCCAGCCCAGAAAGATTTCCTTGAAGAAATGAGGATGGAGTTTAAAAAAACCAATTGGACAAATTTGGAAAAGAAACCCAAGAGAAAATGAACATCTAGCAACAAGAAAACAAATCCTTGGAAAAACATTTTGAGAAATAAAAAATAATAACTCTCTCAGATCTTCAATTCGTGAAATGCAAAAAGAAAATGATTCTCTCAAATCCTCAATGGGGCAAATGCAAAAGGCAATATTGTTTTATGAAAAACTTTCAGTGACTAAATCATGTTGACTTTAAGAAATGCCCAGATTAGCTACAAAGGCCCTGTGAAGGAAGATGATATCTGCATCCAGAACATGAATATAAGTATATATAGAATGATTTTAAATATAGACACATATGTATGTTTGTATGTAAATGTATATATAATACATTTACAAACAAAGATAAATGCACACATATAGTTGTGTCCAATGGTAGTCATCTCTAAGATGGGAAAGGGAAGAAAAAAGGGAAAAATGAAAGTTATAAGATAACTTTATTATATATTTTAAAGGAATACAACATTTTATTTATAATAGATTTGCAGTTTTATGTACAAATCAATTTTAAAAATTCCATTACATTATGGAAATACTTGTCATTTCCTAAGTTCAGAATAAAATAAATTAAATTTGAAGAAGGCACCAAGAGAAAAGAGGAACATACTGAATAGGGGAGGGTTGAGAGAGAGAGATACCTAGGCTTTGAACTTGAGTAATTGGAGGATGGTAGTATTCTGAAAAGGAACAGAGGAATTGGGTAGTGGGAAGGGCTTAAGGCATCAGGTAATGAGTCAAATTTTCAGTCTGTGTATAAGCTATTTTTGGGACATCCATTTTAAGATTTCCCAGCTTGCACTGGAATTGCTTATTAAAACCACAGAGGGATGGCAGCTAGCATTTTCAGGGTTCTAGGGTAAACCATGTCAGTAGTTATCCTCCACAGATTTCCCACCAATGTATTTTCCCTTAAAAATCAGTTATTATGTCTATTTAGATAATGACAAAAGAAGAACACTGGTAATAGAATATTTTAACTCTATCCAATGTATCTTCTATCACAAATACATTCAGGAAGTGAGAGGAAACAGTGGATGTAAATTCAAAATAAGATGGTATTAAGGCACATTTGTACGAAATTCATAGAACTAAGACAGCCCACAAATGCAGAACTTCAATGCTTCTATATCCTTTCTTTCATCAGAGGGTTCTCACAAAGTTTGTTGTGGGATTTGGAGGATGATGATTTGGCAATTCTTCTGCTGATCTTTTAGAATGGAACCTCACAGGGGATCTTCTCTGGATGGACATCACAACTGGACTTCTTCATCGAAGTCATTCAGTCTCAGTTGAATGGGTTACTTGGTTGCTGGGTCATTTGACTGTTAACAGTGTCTCCTGACTAGGCTTGATTGCTTCAGGATTGGGTTAGTCAGATCACTGACATTAGGAAGCTACTTCTCAGACAAGGTTGGGCAGGTCACATTGCTTTAGGCAGCAATTACTGGAATGATCAAACACTGGCCCTGGAATCTTCTCAGGGAATAGTGTTTCTTCTCCACGTACTGATATCCAAGGACACCTTGAATTCATTCTTAGATGTTCAGTTATAGTCTTTTACCACCAGCAATCTCTGGCCAACTGGATGGTATTACATTATCTTCAGATATAGTACTTTACTACCAGTGCTGTAGTGTTTTTTCAGCCATAGTAATAACCTTTAATTGGGTATTGTAAGAAGCTTCTTCCCTCTTACTCCTTTAGAGCCTTGGCTCTAAGATTTCCCCAACTCCAGGAAGAAAGTGAGAGAATTCTAGTTTCTGCTATTTGATAATCCATTCAATATGGTACTCAACCTTGGCTTATAGTGATGGGTATCAATTCTGTTATATTTTCTAGGTATCAGAAATACTGACCTTATGAACATAAGTAACTAAAGACAAACGTATGATTGCAGTCTTGTTCTAGGGGAAAGTCTTTTTGATTCTGACATATGATGAAGTTATTCAAACTTCAGAACCTTTAAAGTATGAATTATTTATTCTGAATCTAAAACCTTCCCGATTTACATAGCAAAGCCTCTGACGTTTTACATTTCAGCCTTGCTGAAGTCTCTCTGGGACATATTATACAACTAAAACATTGCTGTCCATGCTACCTGAATCAACTAAAAGAAGACCAGGATCATACAGACTGCATAGGTAATGGTCTGATGTCCTCGCTTTAGAGTATGGAGACCTTTGGGCACTGTAGTAGAAGTAAGGCACAAGTCTCCTTAGAGAAAAGTTGACCGGGAGCATGTATAAAGTAATGTAAAGATATAAATATGAACCAGTGCATTCCATAATAGAATTCCATCTCCTCTTCTACCCCATCTCTGGCTTCTAACTTCCCTGGCATTCTTCAAGTCTCAGTAAAAATCCCACCTTTATTTCAGGAGCCCTTTCCCATCTCTCTTAATTCTATTGCCTTCTCTCTGTTCATTGTTTCTAAATTAACCTATTTATGGCTTGTTTATACAGAATAGTTTGAATGCTTTATCTCTCAGATCTGAGCTCCTTGAGAGCAATTTTGCAATACTTTGTGGAGTACCTGATGCATCAGACATTTAATAAAATAATAATTTCTCAGTCAAGTTTATTGACTGACTGATATCATTTGAGGGCACAGTATCATATTGAGCACCTGATGCCATCTTTATTCTTTCTTTACTTTCCCATACCCTCTCTACAAATCAGTAATTTACTGAGACATTGGTTTTCTTTGCATAATATTACTAGTATCCCTTTCTATTTCCCTACTCATTTCCCTACTCATTCCCCTAGTTCATTTAGGCCTATTTTTAAAAGCCTCCTAAAAGCTCCTAAATCTCTCATGTCTCCAATCCATTCTCCCAAACAACTGCGAAAGAGATATTCTTAATGTATAGCTGTTGTTTGTTCTCTATTCCCTTTAGGGCAGGTAGCTGAACCCTGGGGCTGAAAACAATAATATATATATATATATATATATATATATATATATATATATATATATATATATATATATATATATATACACACACACATATAAAATATATGCAACATATATACACAAAATAGCCAATATATTTGATTAGCTTCTTCAGGTTAATTGTTTTCATGTAATTGTATGTATTTTATGTATTTATCAATATTATTCTTTAAAGGGGTCCACAAGCCTTACCAGAATGCCAAAGGGGCCCATTACACCCAAAAAAGTTTATAACCCTTGTTAACATACATTTCATTGCTTGGCCATTAATTTTCAATGTAATCTGGCTCCTGCATGTTTATCCACAAAGAAGATCCCACCCATTTATCCTCTTCATCCCTTTCATTACCACCGAACCAGTCAAATTTCTGTTCTCCATACATGTCATTTCCTATTTCACCTCTATGTCACTGTATTAGTTATCCTTTAAAATTCCTCATCTCCCATCATTTCCTTTAATAAGTATCAGGATCCTATATAATAATAACAATTTACCTGCAGGTAATGGACAGATGATTTGTAAAATATTACATTTTAATCCTAGAGTGACTTTCTTTAAAGCTCAGCTCAGATTCTCTTTTTCTTGACAAATTTCCTGAATCTACCAGTTTCTATTGCTTCCTGAAATTTATTTGTATTTACTTTACATATATTAATTTGTATTTACTTATGCATATATCTTGTTTTCTTTAACAGAATATAAGTTTCTTGAGGGTAGGGGTCATTTTAATTCTTGTCTTTGTTGCACTAGTTCCTTGGGGAGGACCTGATATAAACACTTTTATTGATACTAAATATTTGTTGAATTAAATTTTATTCTGTTACTCTAATGCATTTATAAAATCAATTTTGTAAGAATTAATCTCTGGAGAGCTACCTTCATGTCATGATTTCTCAGGCTATAGATAAAGGGGTTAAGCATGGGGCTAATCACAGTAAAGATAACTGTGGCTACTGTGTCCACCTTTGAGTAGGAGGATGAGGGGCGCAGATAGATCCCTATTATGGCACCGTAGAAGAGGGAAACCACTGTGAGGTGAGAGCCACAAGTAGACAGGGCTTTCTTTATTCCTTGGATAGATGGGAGCTTCATCACATTGGAGAATATAAAAACATAAGAGATGGCAATACATGTGAATGGGGTAATAAACACTGCCCCACCCACAGTGAACACCATCAAATCACTGATATAGGTATCTGAACAAGAGAGCTTTCGAACTGCATATGGATCACAAAAGAAGTGGGGAATGGTATTGTCAGCACAGAAGGATAATTGAGCCATTAGTAGGGTGTGTAGGAGAGCATGAAGATTAGTGATGACCCAGGATATAGCCACTAGAAGGATGCAAAGCCCAGGACGCATGACAGTGGTGTAGTGAAGTGGGCGACAAATGGCCATGTAGCGGTCATAAGACATGTCCATAAGAAGAAACCCATCCATGTTTACAAAAGTAATGAAGAAATACATCTGTATCATGCACTCCGCATAAGAGATAGACTTACTTTTTATTATGTGGTTTACCAACGTCTTGGGGATCGTAACTGATGAAACGCAAATGTCAGCAAAAGAAAGGTTGGCCAGGAAGAAGTACATGGGTGAGTGGAGCCGGGCATCCAGGCCAATGGCCAGCATGATGAGCAGGTTTCCAATCACAGTGATAAAATATACACAGAGGAATAACCAGAAGAGAATTTGCTGTTGTTGTGGCTGGTCGAAGAGCCCGAGAAGAAGGAATTCAGAGACAATTGTTTGGTTATTTCTGTCCATATCTGCAGCAGAAAAAATATAGTTCAATCAACAAAGGATAATAAAGGTTTTTTTTTGTTTTTTTAGGTTTTTGCAAGGCAAATGGCGTTAAGTGGTTTCCCCAAGACTACACAGCTAGGTAATTATTAAGTGTCTGAGACCGGATTTGAACCCATGTACTCCTGACTCCAGGGCAGGTGCTTTATCCACTATGCCACCTAGCCCCCTCTGATAATAAAGTTTTAATAGTTACTCTTATTCACTATTTAGGAATGCATTTTTTGCATGTCCCCAAGTCCAAGATTGTTTTTTTTTTTATTATTCTAAGTGCACCATTTTAGTCTAACCTTTTAGAATAATGATTTGATAGTCATATCGGTGAATTGAGGATTTGGTCATGCATTCAGGACTAACTTAAAGGCAATATATAAATAATGGGAGTTGTTCTGTGTGTGGAAAGAAATAATGAGCTCACTTATCAATTGGTATTATGAACAGTTTTTACAATGTTCGTAAAAGATAAAAATCAAGGACATGCCTGTGATAAGTTGAGCAATTAAATTTGTGCCCCTCTCCCATTTCAGTTTCTACATTCCACCTCCATACTATTTAATACTTTTTCCTGAAATTCATTCAAGCTATCATTGGTAGTGAGAGGCAGTATGATTGCTAGGACGCTCTAGATTTATTTAAGTCCAATTTCTCACACACTCTAGATGTGTGACCATATGTACTTTACCTTTTAGTATTTCTCACTTAACTGTACAATAAATGTTCTCTCTAAATATATTTCAATTCATCTCTCCTTTTGTTGAAAAATGATTTATTTTGTCCTAATGCTGAATATTTTCTGCTAAATATTGGCCAAAATACAAGTTTCACAAAGAATCAATTATAGCTGCATTTTATATTAGTTTCTTACAAACTATCCTATAATGAACTTAAAAAACAATTAAACAACAAATAAAATTTGCAAAGACATATATTTTTCAACGTAACATGCTCCTTCACTGCATTATTTTAAATTAAATTATGTTTTATTTGTTTTAATTAACATCTTTTTCTTTCTTCCACTCCAATTAAACCACTGAAAAGGAAAAGGGAATGAAAACTCTTGACAAATGTATAGCCAAGTGAAATAAATTCCCACATGGTTATGTCCAAAAATCATTTTGAAAACTGGGTCTATCATCATTTTGTCAGGAGATGGGCAGCATGCTGATTCACAAGTCTCTGAAATCATGAGGATGAATATAAGCTCTGGAAGTAAAAAACTAAGTAAAATCTGCATTGTAGAGAAATTTTCCACTTTGGGAATTTCCAAATCACAGGCACAGGTTCAAAGAATTGATGATAGAGAGAGATAGGCAGACATCACTACATATATAGTTGGATAAAATTTATTGCTTTTATTTACTTCAGTTCACTGGAGCAAATCTACAAGATGTATCTTTAGTTGAGATTTAGTTCATAATCTCTGACTTCACACTGCAGCTCTTTAAAAGTAAAACTCTATTAAAGCCACCAAAATATTTCAACTTTAGAAATTATTTTATGGAGTTTTTAAGCAATTAACATGAAAAATAAAATTTGATGCTTCTTATTTCTTTAAAATTGAGCAATAGATGTGTTAGAATAACGGGGAGGCATACAGGGAAAATCACTGTATTTGGAATCTGAAGACTTGGATTTTGACTTGAATTAATAATTATTGCTACTTATTAACTGTTTGATTCTGAGCAAGTGTCTTAGTCTCCCTGAATCTTCTTTGGTAACAAATGGAATTACTTATACTTTATTATCCAGTTCATAGTGCCGTTTTGAACAAATCACCTCAAAATGGTATTGAAATATGAACCTAATTTTTTCAGTCAGAACTTATAATATAGTTGGAAAAAAAGCTAGTTTGAGTTTGATAATCTAGGTTTAAATTTTCCTTTACTATTGGTATTTGTGTGATGTCAAACAAATCACTCAATCTCTCTTGGTGAGCCTGAATACCTCATTTTTAAAATGAGGGGATAGTACTAGATGACCTCTATGATTTCATTTAGCTCTAAATCTATTATCTAAGATCTTAATCTTAGACTTTTAACTTTGGTTTCAATTAAATTCCCTTAGATACACTAACTCACCCAAATCTCCTCATGAGGCTGCTACATTGCTTCAAGTCTTCAAGATGGTTTGTGCCCAGTCTTTATGGTGACTCTGCATCAAAGTGAATTTTCATAGTTTCTGGCATTAGATGATTCAATTTAAAGAGCTCTTCTTGCAACTGTTTTTTTCCCATCCTGTCAGTCTTCACAATACTCAGAATGACATTTCTCTTTCACAATGCAGTAGATTAAACGAAAAGAGAAAGCTATATAGCATATTTCTCTATGAAGAATAAATATCCCTAATGTTTTTCTATGTGAATAAACTTAATTTCCTGTGCTATTTTAGAAACCTTTAGGGTTACAAAATCACTATTAGAGCCAGGAGGGATCTTAGAATTTAAGGGTTCTTTGGTAGATTTAACAAGTTATGCTAAAGTAATTCAGAACAGGGAAGGTTCATTTTAGGGTGCAATTGATCTGAGAGAAAGAGGACTTTGACTGGACCTTGATGTGTGAGTAGTATTTAGTTACCAAAATCGGGAAGGAAAAGTTTGAACAGAGGGAAATGGGGTACACCAAGCTTTTTAAGATGTGAAAACACAAAGGAGTGGGGAAAGGGCTACAAGAACAGTTTAACTGGAATGGAGCGTGTACATTAGAGGAAGAATTAGGAATTCTGCAAGAAAGGTACTGTGTTATCTATTGATAAGAGTCCCAATTGCCAGGCAGAATAATATAGCCTTTCCTTCAAAATAGAATTGGGAAGTTTATGTGATCTCTCCCTAGTTCCAGGACAAGATATTCCTGTTTTAATATAATGGGTGGATTGCTGCATTCATATCTAGAGACCCCAATATTAATACCAGATCTAACAATATATGTGATAATTCTCCCTACTAGTCCACGTTAGTCAAGCTCTTTTCTGTTTGTCTTCAGTTTCTTTAAAAAATGAAAGTTTAAGACTAGATTATGTTTAAAGCTCCTCTAAGTCTCAGGCCTAGGATTCTCTCTCAAGGATCATAGTCTTGCCTAGTTCTTCTTAAGAGCTAGTACCCCAAACTTGATTCTTCAGTACTCTGCTATAAGCTATGTCCTATCCATGATAGGGTAAGAGACAGACTAGGATGTCGTGAGGTATAATTTCTCACTGACTTTGACCTAGATGGGGAAAGGAAGCTATATGTGTGTCTGTGCATAGATATACTTATTATCTATTTTTTGTCTGATCATGATATGTGCGTATGTATGTAAATATGGAAGTATGTGTATGAAGGTAATATCCACCTGATGTTTCCCTAGGTCTTACCTGGATGATGTGTAAAGCTCATAAGTAGTGTCACTTAAGGCCCTTGGCTCTGTTGCTTCTACTTCTTTCTTGCAGGTAATGGAAAATTAAAATGTAGCCAGAGGTTGAGGGACCCGAGAAACTCTCCCTGAAGTAGATGAGAAGAAAGTAGGAACTATTACTTCTTGGACATGATAGGGTAGACCTGGTTTTTCTCTCCCAGTGGGAGTCTATTTTGGGCTGGTGGTGGGAATATTTATTGATTTCTTAAACCTCAGAGATTTTATACCCACAGCACTTCATTAAAGATAAATGTGATTTAGTGGTATTGCTCTATTCATACAATTTTAATATTAATACATCGAAGTGACTAGAGTTATAGGACTGAATTGACTACTTGATATAACTTTGGCAAGTCACTGTCCCTCTTGAGTTTCTTTTTTTTTTCCCCGAAAAATAATGGATTGATTTAGATGATCTCTAGCATCCCTTATTAATTTAGAATTCTATTTTCAATTCCTTGTTTGATTATATGCATCTTTAGTTTAGAGGGGATCTTACAGGTCATTTAACCTGCTTCTCCCTTATCCTTATCTTAAATAAATTCTGTCCGCAAGATTCATGACAAATCAAAAATCAAAAAACAAAGCAACAACAAATGGGGCAGCTAGGTAGACAGTGGATACAGTACTGACCCTGGAGTCAGGAGGATATGAGATCAAACTTGACCTCATAAACTTAATAATAGTATAGCTCCATGACCTTGGGCAAGTCACCCCCTTTGCCTTGTAAAAACCAACCCCCAAAATCCCAAAGAAACAAGATTCCTGACTATTGGTCATTTTTTTGGATGTAGTAGGGCCTCACTAATTTATAAAACAATATATTCCATCTTCTAATTGCTAAAATCTTTGGAAACTTCTTCCCTACATTGATAAAAAATTCACATTTTTTTTCATAATTTAATTTTAGTCACACAGAATAAGGTTAAACTCTACTTTATGTAATAAGTTTTTATTTAGTTGAAGACATCTCTTGTGTTTCCATAAAGTCTTATATCTAGAAAGTAAAAAAGCTGTTCTCCTTCAGCTAAATCATAATATGGCCTGGTTAGAAGTCTTCTCACCATCCTCATTACTCAATAAGCTTACAGCATGAACTCCAGAATTAATAGTCTATTTCAGATATCTTTCCAAGTAAAATCTCACATCTCTGAACTTCCTTTTGAGGGCACCACCATCTTTCTAGTCACCCAAGACTTCAAACTCTATATTATCCTTCTGTATTCAATCTCCTTCATCTGACCACATTATCTAAAATGAAGAGGAGAAGACAAGAATATAAGACAGCAGAATCAGAATTCAAAAGATTTTGGTGCTGCTCTCCTTGGGGCATGCTAGTAATTATGAAAAAATATTTAGGTGTCTGTTGACTGAGCTAAGAGAAAGGAACAATTGAGTTAAGAGGAGAGTATACATAATCCATTTCAAACTTTTTGCCTCCAAAGTAGCTAAATGTGTCCAGTGTACAAGAGGCAGCTAGTGGCACAGGGTATGGAGCACTGATCTTGGAATCAGGAAAATGGGAGTTTTAATCTAGGATCATAAATATGACCCTTAATAGCTGTATGATCTTGGGTAAGTCATTTAACTGTTTGTTTTGCATCTATGGCCATCTCCAGTTATTCTGTTTCATATCTGGTCACTAGACCCCTCCCTTAAATCCAGTTCTTCTTCTTATCATGACATTATCTCCTTGATGTCATAGTTTTCTTCAAGAAAAAAGGACAAATATCATCATCATCATCATCATCATCATCAAGAGGCTGAATCTCAAGTAGAAGTCCCGTGTTGTTGAAGTGTAGGGAGTCACAAATCAGAAACAGGAAATTTATACTTTATTCAATCTCAAGCTGTTTCCTAGGAGCTTGAGATTGTGTTCTAAAGATGGTAGTATCCTGTGCCAACATGTCACTGGTGTCCCAGGTATTGATCTCTGCTTTTCCTAGCTAACTCAGACATATCTACAAAATTAACTGAAAACACATCATCCCCTTTCCCCCTAAAGAGTGCCTACATAAGATTTACATTATTTCTAGGTTAAGTGGTGTTGGATCAAGGACTCTACCAATTTTGTATTACACTGTACATTAGCTGTCATGTATTCTTTTTAGGTCTTTACTGTATTGATACCCTGGGTTCTAGTGTTAACTCCAATTCTCCTATGGGTAATTGATGACTGTATTCTTTTGAATGACTTTTTAAAATATTTTAACTTAGAATGAATTATTTCTACCATCAGCAGTTTAGGAGGGTATTAGGGAATTTGGATAATTTAAGTATACATCAAGGTGAAGCTATTATAACGAATCGGGTGGGGTGGATATGGAGTAAGGTAGAGAATTCTCTTCATCATGTTACTAGATTTATCCATTAAGTGATGGTAAACTTCCCCATTGGGTCTTGGTCCTGAACACATATTTCCTGACTAGACATACTAGGCAAAGTTAGGTTGATATTACAACTTCCAAAAGCATTGTTAGATATATGATCTAAAACAAACTCATATAATCTACCAAGAGACTATCATCACAAATCTAAAGTCCTGACGATTAAGCATACCAGATCGGATGGAAAACAAAAGGGCTTATGACCATATTAGAATAACTTTCCTTTTTATGCTGATGCCATCCTGCTTGAAAAATCAGTAGTGAATTCAAATATTTTCAGTGTTAGAGATTACATGAGCTTGAAACTCAGTTGGTTAAATGAACTCTACCTCCTGTGTCCTTTGAAAAGACTGTGATGTTTTAACAAATTGTTGAATGGTAGTGTCAGAGCAGAGAACTGAGAGAAAAAGTATCTACAACTCACAAAACAGATGGATCATTTACATGTTCTTTGTAGAGTTGGAAGTTCCCCTCTGTAAAGTATAACTTTTATTTTATTGTGTGCTCCATGAATTATATGTCCTTATTTTTATTCATTTTTTATAAATCCAAATGAACAAATTAGTTCTGGTGTAAGTACTCTTAGAAGGCTCCTATCATTGTGTTGTGCAATAGAGGTTTCTGAGAAAGGTTGCTTAACTGTACCTGATATAAAACTATATTACAAAGTGTCAGTCATAAAAAAATGTGTGTTATTGGGTTAGAAATAGAGAAGTGTACTGATGGATTAGAGTAGGTACAAAAGAAACAATAGTAAATGTTTGTAGAAATCTATTGTTTAATAAACCAATGACTCTAGCTTCTTGGATAAGACAGTTTTGAAAAAACTGCTGGGAAAACTGGAAAACAGTAAAACAAAAACTAAGCATAAACTAACATCTCACTCCCTATACCAAGATAAGGTCAATATATACATATACATACATATATATATATATATATATACACATATGTATATATATATATATGTGTTTGTGTGTGTGTGTGTGTGTGTGTGTGTGTGTGTGTGTGTTTGTGCGCGCGTGTGTATGGCAAATAGAAGAACAAGGCATAGTTTACCTATTGGATCTATGGGGAGGAGTGGAGTTTATGACCAAACAATATAGAAAATATCATGAATTTGAAAGTGGATAATTCTAAATACATTAAATAAAACCTATTCAATCAAGGTTAGAAGGAATGCAGAAAGATGGGAAACAATTTTCATGACCGGTGTTTCTGATAAAGGACTCATTCCTAAAAAAATTAGAGAAATGAGTTGAATTTATAAAATTGCAAGTAATTCTCCAGTAGATGAACATTCAAAGAGTAAGAACATGTACTTTCCAGATGAGAAAATGAAAGGTATCTGTAGTCATATAAAAATATTCAGAATGATCATTGATTAGAGAAATGCCAACTAAAACAATCCTAAAATACTACTTCACAGCTAACAGATTAAACAAAATGATAACGATCATCAATTAGACAGGAAATGGGAAAATTGGGACACTCATGAATTGTTGATGGAGTTGTGAACTGATCCTACCTTTCTAGAGAATAAGTTCTGGAAAGAATTATGTCCAAAGGTCAATAAAACTTTGATCTAGCTATACCACTACTAGCTCTACATTCCAAAGCAATCAGAAGAAGGAGAAAAATTTCCCCATTTACAATTATGTTTATAGTTGCTCTTTTTGAATTGTCATAGAATTGGAAATTGAGATAATACACATCAATTTGGGGGTGATAATTATATGAATGTTGATGGAGTACTATTGTTCTGTAAGAAATCATGAATGGTTTCAGCCAAGATGGAGAGAGAAGACAGAAACTGTGATAATGCTCTCTCTCTCTCTCTCTCTCTCTCTCTCTCTCTCTCTCTCTCCTCAGAAAAAGCAGGAGAGAAAACTTAATAGAAATTCGATCAACAAAACCCAGAAAGAGAAGCTAGAAGATCACCTACCAAGAAGGTCTGTCTTAGGGGACCATGAGTGAACCAGGAGAAGAGAGCAGGGCAAAAGAGAGCAGAGGATTAGCACTGGGGATGGCAGCTGGGGGAGGCCAGAGGGTCAGCCTCAGCCATGGAGAATTCGGTGAGTGGCGGGTGCAAGATCCAGCTTTAGATGCAGAGTCTTTGGCCAGGGGTACACCAGCTATGGGAGGAGTTCCAGCACAGTCTCCGATCCCACCTGGAGAACAACCAGCTGGGCCAGGGACCTGAGCTCCAGACTTTTGGCAGAGCCCTTTGCCCATAACAAACAATAAACAAGCCCCCCCCCCCCCCCCCCCCCCCCCCCGCCTCCAGGGCAGTGGAGCTCACTGAACAGAAAGAAATTAACTCCCTCCCCCAGGGCTAAGCCAAGTTTTCAAGGTCAACTCAGACCCTGCTGCTGTGGACCTCACTCCACATTAAGCAACCAGCACTCCATACTGACTTGGCCCTTGGAATTACTAAACCAAGTGAACAAAGCCTCTAGGATCTTCAAAAGCAAACCTCTGAGAGCCGGCTCCCCACTCTCCAACACAAGATGAAAAAAGGCCAGAGAAAAAGTGGGGCCCATGGAGAAATATTTAGAAGAGACCGATCCTAACCCCGAGAGATCTAGCACTGTTGAGGAGAATATAAATTGGTCTCCAGCCCAGAAAGATTTCCTTAAAGAAATCAGATTAAAAAACAATTGGAAAAATTGGGAAAAGAAACTCAAGAGAAAATTAACATGTTGCAAGTGAAATATTAACATCTCACAACAAGAAAACAAATCGGTGAAAAACATGGACAAATAAACAATGAGAATAACTCAAATCTTCAATTAGACAAATGTAAAAAAGGAAGTGATTCTCTGAAAACTACATTTGGTCAGATAGAAAAGTGCTTCAAAAATAGAATGGACCAACTGGAAAAGGAGTTGAAAAAATAAAGGATGAAAAATCTTCTCTTCTAAGGAAAAGAATGGAATTGTCAGAAACTAATGACCTCTTGAGACAACAAGATTGTGTGTAAAAAGAAAAAAACCAGAAGATCAAAAAATAAGAAAAAAATGTAAAATAAATACCCTTATCAGCAAAATCAGTAACCTCAAGAATTGATTGAATATGGAGAATCTGAGAATCATTGGCCTTCCTAAGAACATTGAGAAAAAAAAAAATCTTGGACTTAAAATTTCAGGATTTAGTGATGAAAAATTGCCCTGATATCATGGAACCAGAGGGCAAAATAGTTAGCTGAAAGAATACATTGATCTCCTCCAGAAAGAGATTCTATAAAACACTAAGGTCTGTTGTGGCCAAATTCCAGGACTATCACATAAAAGAAAAAATCTTGCAAGCAGTCAGAAAGAAAAAAATTTTAATACCAATGAGCCACAGTAATGAATAGGAAGGACCTGGCTGCAGCAGCATTAAAGGATTGAAGGTCCTGGAATGAGATATTCTGAGGAGCATGGGAGCTTGGAATGCAGCCAAGAATCTACTACCCAGCAAATCTGAGCCTTTTTCCAGGGAAAAAGATGGACACTTAATGAAAAGGGAGACTTCCAAGATTTCATAATGAAAAGACCAGAGCTAAATATAAAATTTGGACATCAAACAGGAGGCTCAAGAGACACATGAAAAGGTTAAAAAAAAAGAAAAAGAAAAACTGCTATACAATAAGATGAAACTGGCTATATAACCACTTGGGAGAAAGAGCCTCATAATGCTTGAGAGTTGTAACTCTATTAGAGAGAATATACATAGCCAGAAGTGATTGACACTCATACCTTTTTGTGACTCAGATAGAATGATGTAAAAATAATACCTCCTTAAAAAGGGTGGCAGTAAGGAAAAGGGAGGTTGGAGGGAGACTGAATGGGGTAAATCTCATTACATCAAGAGGGGAAGAAGGGAGGAGGTGAGAATCATCTAATCAGACTTGGCTTAAAGTTAACTTATACACACTTAATCAAGTTAAGAAATTTATCTTACATTTCGAGCATTGAAAGGGGTAAAGGGAGAGGGTGAAAAAGGGGAACTAACAGAAAGGAAGGAATAAGGGGAAAAGGGGAGGGGGACAATTTAAGAGGGCAAACATTGGTGGAAGTATTCAGAAACAAAACACTGGGGAATATGTATAAAGGGAAAAAAAGGGAAAAATACAAACAGAAGGAAGATAGCATGGAGGGCAATAAAGGGTTACTAATTATAACTTTGAATGTGAATGTGATGAACTCTCCTTTAAAATGTAAGCAGATAGCAGAGTGGATTAAAAACCAGAATCCTACAATTTGCTGGTTTTACAAGAAACTCATTTGAGGCAGAGAGATACATATAGAGTAATGGTAAAAGGTTGGAGCAAAATATATTTTGCTTCAGCTGAAGGGAAAAAAAAACAGGGGTAGCAATCTTTATCTCAGACAAAGCAGTTGCAAAAATAGATTGTGTTAAAAGAGATAAGGAAGGAAAATATATCTTCCTAAAATATATCCTCCAAAAAGGCACCATAGATAATAAAGTAATTTCAATACTAAATATGTATGCACCCAATTGGACAGCATCCAAATTCTTAGAAAAGATGTTGAAAGAGTTATAGGAAGACATAGACAGCAAAACTTTACTAGTGGGAGACCTCAACTTCCTGCTCTCAGATTTAGATAAATTGAATCATAAAATAAACAAGAAGGAAGTTAAGGAGGTAAATAAACAAGATATGATAGATCTATGGAGGAAATTGAATGGGGATAGAAAGTAATATACATTTTTCTGCATTTACACAAAATTGACCATTTACTAGGACATAAAAACCTAATGATCAATTGCAGAAAGGCAGAAATAGTGAATACATCTATATCAGATCATAATGCAATAAAATTCATATGTAATATTGGGCCAGGGAGATATAGAACCAGAATTAAGTGGAAACTAAATAACCTCATTTTAAAGAATGAGTATCCTCCACTGTCCTCCTTCTCTCCTTCTTACTCTAGATGTCTATACCCCATTGAGTATATATATGCTATTTCCTCTCCTAGCCACCTCTGATGAGAGCAAAGTTTCCTTCATTCCCCCTCACCTCCCCACTTCCATATCATTGCAATAGCTCATTGTAATAAAAAAGTCTTATTATATGAAATATCTTAACCTATTCCACCTCTCCTTTTTCATCCTTCCATTACATTTCCCTTTTAGCCATTGACTACATTTTTACACTATATTGTATCTTCAAATTTGGCTCTCTCCTGTGCTTCATCTATAAAAGCTCCTTCTACCTGCTCTATTAAATGAGAAGGTTCATATGAATATTATCAGAATCATTTTTCTATGCAGGAATAATACGGTTCATCATCATTAAGTCCTTCATATTTTATCCTTCTCCTCCACTCTCTATGCTTCACCTGAGTCCTGTATTTGAAGATCAAACTTTCTGTTTAGCTCTCACTATTCTAACAAGAACATTTGAAATCCCCATGGTTCATTGAAAGTCCATCTTTTCCCTTGAAAGAGGACATTCAGTTTTGCTGAGTAGTTGATTCTTGGTTGCATTCTGAGCTCTTTTGCCTTCCAGAATATTATATTCCAAAACCTATGAGCTTTTAATGTAGTTGCTGCTAAGTCCTGTATGATCCTGACTGCAGCTCTACGATATTTGAATTAGGTCCTTCTGGCTGCTTGTTATATGTTCTCTTTGACTTGGGAGTTCTGGAACTTGGCTACAATATTCCTGGCGGTTGTTTTTATTGGATCTCTTTCTTGGGGAGATTGGTGGATTCTCTCAATTTCTATTTTGCCCCCTGCTTCTAGGATATCTGGGCAATTTTCCTGTGATAATTCTGTGAAAATGATGTCAAGGCTCTTTTCCTGATCGTGACTTTCAGGTATTCCAATAATTTTTAAATTATCTTTCCTGAATCTGTTTTCTATATCAGTTGTTTTCTCATTGAGATGTTTCACATTTTTTCTATTTTTTTATTCTTTTGGTTTTGAAGCATTGTGTCTAGATTTATCATAAAATCAGCAGCTTCCCTCAGTTCCATTCTACATCTGAAGGATTTGTTTCCCTCAGAGGTCTTTCTTATCTCTTTTTCCATCTGGCCAATTCTGCTTTTTAAAGCATTCTTCTCCTCAATAACTTTGTGAACTGTTCTATCCATTTGACCTATACTGGTTTTTAACATGTTATTTTCTTTAGCACTTTTTGGATCTCATTGACTTAAACTGCTGACTTCTTTTTCATGTTTTTCCTGCATCTCTCTCATTTCTTTTCCCAATTTTTCTTCTATCTCCCTCACTTGATTTTCAAAGTCTTTTTTGAGTTCTGTTATAGCCTGAGCCCAATTTCTATTTTTCTTGGAGTCTTCAGATGTAGGAACTTTTACTTCCTCATCTTCAGATTGAGTATTTTGATCCTTCTTGGGATCATAGACAAAGTATTTCTCAATGGTGTTCTTTTTTCTCTGTTTATTCATGTTTCCAGCCTGTGCCTGGTTTTGAGGTGCTTCCTGAGCTTTTGAGTATTATTGGTACACCCCCCCAACAAGGATCTCTGTTGTGTGAGACTTTGTCTTCCCTCCTGGTCTGTGAATGACCACAAGTGCACCCCTCTGCCATAGGGGGGAGCTGCTGTTCTATGTGGGCCTAGACTCTGTGATCAGGATCTGAATGTGGTCAGAGCACCAGAGTCCTGTTCTAGGTACAGAGGGTAGACCTTGGAAATCTCTCTCCACTCCCTTACCTAGGCTGAGCAAGTTGAACTGGGTGCTCCCCCAGGGTATAGGCCAGGAAACTTACCCTGCTGCTGTGAGCCAAGGCTCCCAGCTCCCTGGGTCTGCCTCCTGGAGGTTGAAGTTCCATCACTCTGTTGTGCCACCCCTGTAACCCCATGGAGCAGGGCCTTTCCCCTCTTTTCCAGGTTACCTTGGGCTGGAGAATTGCCTCACTGGATCCCTATGTGGGTCCTGTCTCTCAAAAATTCAGTTAGAGTCCTTATTTTATAAGTTTGAAAATATCAGAGGAGAGTACTTAAGAGAGGATACTCTCCTGTTGCCATCTTGGCTCTGCCCCAATAATGACAATAATGATACAATATACCAAAACCTATGGGATGCACTCAAGGCAGCTGTCAGGGGATATATTATATCTTTAGATGCTTACATGAATAAATTAGAGAAAGAAGAAATCAATGAACTAAATATACAACTAAAAAAATTAGAGAAAGAACCAATTAAAAACCCTCAACTAAATACCAAATTAGAAATTCTAAAAATTAAATGAAAAGTTAATAAAATTGAAAGCAAGAAAACTATTGAACTATTAAATAAACTCAAGAGCTGGTTTTATGAAAAAAAACCCAATAAAATTGATAGACCTCTGGTCAATCTGATTTAAAAAAAAGAAGAAAACCAGATTGCTGGTATCATAAATGAAAAAGGTGAACTCATCACCAATAAGGAAGAAATTAAAGTAATAGTTTGGAATTATTTTGCCTAAATCTGTGCCAATAAATTTGACACTCTAAGTGAAATGGGTGAATATTTGCAAAAATATAAGTTGCTCAGGTTAAGAGAAGAGGAAATTAAAAACTTAAATAATCCTATCTTAGAAAAAGAAATTCATCAAGCCATTATTGCACTCCCTAAGAAAAAATCTCTAGGCCAGATCAATTCACAATTGATTTCTATCAAACATTTAAGGAATAATTGGTTCCAATTCTATATAAACACTTTGGAAAAATAGGTGAAAACAGAATTCTTCCTCTTTCTATGACACCAATATGCTGATACCTAATCCAGGAAGAGTTAAAACAGAGAAAGAAAATTATAGACCAATCTCCCTGATGAATATAGATGCAAAAGTCTTAAATAAAATCTTAGCAAAACAATTACAACAAGTTATCACTAGGATAATACATTATGACCAAATAGGATTTATCCCAGCAATACAGGATTGGTACAATATTAGGCAAACTGTTAATATAATTAATTATAACAATAACAAACCTATCAGAAATCATATGATTGGGGCGGCTAGGTGGCACAGTGGATAGAGCACTGGTCTTGGAGTCAGGAGTACCTGAGTTCAAATCTGGCCTCAGACACTTAATAATTACCTAGCTGTGTGGTCTTGGGCAAGCCACTTAACCCTATTGCCTTGAAAAAGCTAAGAAAACAAAACAAAACAAAAAGAGAAATCATATGATTATATCAATAGATGCTGAAAAAACTTTTGACAAAATAGAGCATCCATTCCTACTAAAAACACTAGAGAGTGGAGGAATAAATGGATTATTCTTCAGAATAATATGCAGTATCTATCTGAAACCATCAACAAGCATTATACGCAATTAAGATAGGCTAGAAGCATCCCCAATAAGATCAGGGGTGAAAAAAGGATGCCCATTATCACCACTACTATTCAATATCATTTTAGAAATGTTGGCCTCAGCAATAAGAGAAGAAAAATAAATTGAAGGAATTAGAATAGGGAAGGAGGAGACAAAACTCTCACTCTTTGCAGATGATGTGATGGTTTACCTAGAGAATCCCAAAAAGTCATCTAAAAAACTATTAGAAATAATTAGCAACTTTGGTAAAGTAGCAGGATAAAAAATAAACCCTCATAAATCCTCAACATTTCTATATATGACTAGCAAGATACAAGAGAAAAGAGCTAGAAAGAGAAACCCCATTCAAAGTAACCTTAGACAAAATAAAATACCTGGGAGTCTACCTGGTAATGCAGACTCAAGAACTTTTTGAAAACTATTACAAAACTCTTCTCACACAAATAAAATCAGATTTAAATTCCTGGGCAAATATCAACTGTTCATGCATAGGTTGAGCTAATATAATAAAAATGACAATTCTACCAAAACTAAACTACTTGTTTAGCGCCCTACCAATAAAAATTCCAAAAAATTACTTTAATGAGTTAGAAAAAGTTGTAAATCAATTTATGTGGAGAAATAAAATGTCACACATGTCTAGGGATTTAATGAAAAAAAGTGCAAAAGAAGGTGGCTTAGCTTTACCAAATCTAAAATTATATTATAAAGCATTGGTCCTCAAAACTGTCTGGTATTGGCTAAGAAATAGAGGGGTGGACCAGTGGAATAGACTAGGTGCAATAGCAGAAAATGATTATAGTAGTCTGCTGTTTGATAAACCCGAAGAGTCCAGCTATTGGGATGAAAACTCTCTTCGACTAAAACCTGTTGGGAAAATTGGTAGTTATTATGGAAAAAACTTAGATTTGATCAACACCTCACACCCTATACCAAGATAAGATCCAAATGGATATAGGATTTAGACATAAAAGGCAGTATTATAAGCAAACTAGAAGACCAAGGAGTAGTTTACCTGTCAGATCTATGAAAAGGGAAACAGTTTATGACCAAGGAAGAGATAGAGAACATCATTCAAAACAAACTAGATAATTTTGATTACATTAAATTAAAAAGCTTTTGCACAGACAAAAACCCACTGTAACCAAGATCAAGAGAAATGTAGTAAATTGGGAAACAATTTTTGCAAATAGTATTTCTGACAAAGGACTCATTTCTAAAATATACACAGAACTGAGTCAAATTTTCAAAAAAAACAAGACATTCCCCAACTGACCAATGGTCAAAGGATGTGGAAAGGAAATTTACAGCTTAGGAAATCAAAGCAATCCATGGTCATACGAAAAATTACTCCAAATCATTACATATTAGAGAAGTGCAAATTAAACCATCTCTGAGATACCACCACACACCTCTCAGACTGGCCAATATGACCAGAAAGGCCAATGATCAATGTTAGAAGGTATGCAGGAAATCTGGGACAATAGCACATTGTTGGTGGAACTGAGAACTCATCCAACCTTTCTGGAGAGCAATTTGGGATTATGCCTAAAGGGCAACAAAAATGTACATACACTTTGACCCAGTAATACCACTACTGGGTCTATAACCTGAAGAAATGATGAAAAAGGGTAAAAACATCACTTGCACAAAATGTTTATAGCAGCTTTTTTTGTGGTGGCAAAAAATTGGAAATTAAGTGAATGGCCTTCAAATGGGGAATGGCTTAACAAACTGTGGTATATGTATGTCATGGAAGACTTGTTCCATTAGAAACCAAGAGGGATGGGAATTCAGGGAAATCTGGAAGGGTTCACATGAACTGATGATGAATGAGATGAGAAGAACCAGAAAAACACTGTACACCCTTTCAGCAACATGGGGGTGATGATCAACCCTAATGGATTTGCTCATCCCTTCAGTGCAACAACCAGGGACAATTTTGAGCTATCTGAAATGGAGAATACTATCTGTATTCAGAAAAAGAAATATGGACTTTGAACAAAGATCAAAGACTATTACTGTTGAATTAGAAAAAAAGCATTATATTATAATGTAATTTTATTATCTCATGCTTTAATTTTCTTCCTTAAGGATATGATTTCTCTGTCATCACATTCAACTGAGATCAGTGTATAACATGGAATCAATGTAAACACTAACAGAATGCCTTCTGTGTGGGGTTGGGGGAGAGAAGCAAGAATGGGGGAAAATTGTAACACTCTAAATAAATAAAATCTTTCTTTTAAAAAAAAAAGAAATCATGAATGACTAGACTTCAGAAAAGACTGGAAAGATTTGCATGCGGTGATTCTGAGTAAAGTGAGTAGAACCAATAGAACATTCTACACATTAACAAAAGCATTGTGAAATAATCAGTGATGAATGTATCTCTTTGCAGCAGGGTAGTGATCAAGTCCTGAAAGACTTGTTATGGAAATTGTCATCCACATTCATAGAAAATTCTCACACTTTCCCCTAAGGTTCTAATTTCTCTTTCACAACATGATAAGTATTGAAATGTGTTAAACAGGTTTGTATATGTGCAACTTATAACAAATTATTTGCTTCCATGAGAAGAGGGAAGGAAGGGAACATAGAAAGATTTGGAACTCAAAACTTTGCAAAAGAATGAATATTGGAAATTATCTTTTCATGTAACTGAAAAAATAAAGTGAATACATTAAAAGAGAGAAAATATCCCTGCCCTCAAGAATCTTACATTCTCTAAGTGGAAAAACAAAAAAAATAATTTCTGATTGTATACAAGGTAAAGTAAAAGTAATTGGGGAGGGGCAGTAGATGTTAGGTACTTGTTTCATCTAGGAGCATTAGAACTGACCTTTGTTGAGAATAAGTGAATCTACAGAATAAGAGTAAGTACATTCCTTCCCTGAGGGTGGGGGAAATAACTGGTACAGAGGCCCAGAGATGGGACAGTAAGTTTCACAGTACGCAAGAAGTGCAGTATGATTAAACTGCAAAGTTAAAAGCATGGAAGTAAAGCGTAATAAACCTAGAGAGACTAAAGTCGGATTGTTAAGGGCTTTTATAGTCAAGTAGAAATTTGTATGTTTACCTAGGGACAATAAAGAGCTACTAGAGTTTTTGTGAGCAGGGGAGCACCATAGTGCCTTTGCTTTTGGGAAATACCTTTGGTAGCAATGTGACACATAGATTGGAGAAATTGGAGACTTGAGGCAGGAAGAACATTTAGAAGAGTGTTACAAAACACTAAAACTGGAAATAGAAGGCCTGCTAGAAGCCTCTGTTCAGTTCTTCTCAAATACCTTCCATAGAATTACTTTTTCCATCCTGGTCAATGAAGAGATCGAGACTGGGATTCTTGGAACAAGGCTGTAAAATTGAATAACCTACTAGAGCGTCATAGCTAACTACTTTCCACTTTCAATGTAATATAAGCTCTGTAGTGTAGGGACATAGGGAATTTTGTCTTTGTATGCCCTAAGAGAGCACTTAAGGGCAGCTAGGTGGCACAGTGGATAGAGCTTCAGCCCTGGAGTCAAGAGGACCTGAGTACAATTCTGGTCTTAGACACTTAATAATATCCTAGCTGTGTGACCTTGGGCACGTCACTTAACCCCTTTGTCCTGAGAAAATAAGAGAGAGGCACATATATATATATATATATATATATATATATATATATATATATATATATAGAGAGAGAGAGAGAGAGAGAGAGAGAGAGAGAGCATGAGCCCACTTAAGCACTTAACAGCTTCTTAATAAATATGTTTGGCATATATTAAATGCAAAATAAATACTTAAGGGAATAAATGTAGTAATTCATGAGTTATCATTAATCTTTTTTTTAGTTTAGTTTTATTTATTTATTTATTTATTTTGCAAGGTGATGGGGTTGAGTGGCTTGCCCAAGGCCACACAGCTAGGTAATTATTAAGTGTCTGAGGCCGGATTTGAACTCAGGTACTTCTGACTCCAGGGCCAGTGCTCTATCCACTGAGCCACCTAGATGTCCCAGTATCATTCCTCTTGAATGAAGATAGAATAATATCTGCTTCCTGGGACCAGGGCCACCTTCCTCCAAGAAATGAAGGAGTAAGCAATTTCTGTATTTAAAGGTCTCAAATAGTTTCTATAGTTTGGCTAATTTAGTCAGGCATATTATCATATATTTGCTGTTGATACTTTCTGGTCTCTAGACAGGAGGAATAATGGAGGAATAGCAGCATGATAGCCAACCTTTCCAGTTATACTTGGTCATCTGCTTTGGAAATTTAGAGAATAGTGTCATGTTCTTCCAGAGGCAAGTCTGAATGTGCTTGTAATTAAGGCCTTAAAAGGGAGAAAAGATGATTTGTAGATTGGGAAAGGCAGGGCAGGCTGGAGAGTGTTTATTGATTTCAAAGACCAAGTCAAATATGTGCTTTGTAGTGAATTTGAGATGATATTAGACAGGTTGAGGTGAGTAAGACAACCACTATCAATCAAAGAGGAGTTCTCTCAGTTTAGGAAGACAAAATACAGGGACTACCAAGGAGTCAACCCTACTTGAACTTCTATTCACTTCTGAAAAGCTGAATTCCAAAGCTTTGTCCGCTCTTTCTTCCTCCTGGTTTTAAATCTCTAAGAAGGTGGATGATAGAACCACTGCTCCTGTTCACTTATATTCCCCTGTGGAGCCACATATTTCTGTAGTGGGAAGGCTATAGAAATTAATCCTCTCAGATAAAATGAAACTGAATAGAGATAAAGGTAAAGTCTGATCCTTAAGTTCAGACCATCAAAGATGAAAAGGGAGGAAGAACATAGATATGAAATAGAACTGAAAGTTCTGATTGATAGCAGACTCAATATGGTTTGATAATATAATCTTAATGCTGTTTTGAGAAAGATATGATGTTTATATCAAGATGAGTGATTGTTCAGATGAGCTTGTCTCTGCTAAGAACTTCTAAGTATGCTGTTTAGGTCAAATTGCCACTTCTTAGAAAAGACATTTGCAAGTCACAGGTTATCCAGAGTGAGTAATGAACATGTCATGGGTTAACCAGAAACCATGCTGTAATGGTTTTATTTTAAAGAATTGAGAATTTTTATCTATGAGGACAGAAAAGTTGGTACAATGTCTTTGAGAATTCATGTTTTTGAAATATGATGTGTTGTATAAGACTTGTTCTGTGTTGTACAAGAGACCATGACGAGGAGGAGCAAGACTTAAATATTTCAGAAAAAAAGATTGCAATGTGGTGCAAGGTGAAACTTCTTGGAAGATGGAGCTGTCCAAAAATAGAATGTTCTATCTCAAGAGGACTGAGTTCACTATCACAAGAAGTGTTCAAGCAGAAACCTCTTGAATCAGTCAATAAGCATTACTGAGTCTCACTAGGTATTAGACAATGTCAAGTAATAGGGCTGCAGGGATGAAATAAGCCTCTTCCCCAAATCTTACATATATCAAGAAGACAATATGTGCAATATATATACATATGTAAGTAAAACTATGGATAATAAATATGTACAATAAATACAAAGTAATTATAGGGGAGGAAAGCAGAAGATGGGGGATCAGAAGAGTCTTTTATGTTAGAGTGTTACTTGAACTGAACTGTGAAGAAAATAACAAATTCTAATAAGAAGGAATGAAATAGATCATAATCTAGCCTTGAGGGAGAGCTTGTGCAAAGAGATGGAGATGGGAGACAGGTTCTCATTTAGAAGGTGAGTTTGACTAGATTGAAGTATATTAAAATTAAGCCAGAACAGATAAGGTGTCACTAGGTTGTGCAGATCTTTAAATGACAATAATTGTAATAGGAAACTATCACAATTTATAGAATAAAGTGATAATAACATGTTCAGAACTATACTTTAGAAGTAATATTTTGGCAGTTGTAGACAACTGAAGTACAAAGTACTTTCAAAGGGTTATTGCAGTAATGAAAGCAAGAGAAAATGATGGTCTGAAGTAGTTTAGTTGCTGAGTTAGTTGACAGAGGAGGTTGTTAGAAATATTGTACAGGAGATTGAACTTGAAGCCTTGATCAAACTCAGGGCTAGGGGTTTTGAGCATTTTTTAAACATACTGAAGACTATATTTTGAAATAGTTATTTTTTATCTTATGTATGAGAATGGATCCACAGACTTCATTAGACTGCCAAGGAGGTTCATGAACCAAAAAAAGGCTAAGATTCCCTGGCTAAGCAGTCCTTGATGTCCATTCAAACTGTGAGAAGACTATATAAGCTTAATATGCCTATATTAAAGGCGGTATATTTATATAACTATCTAGGTGAATAGATACATTGAAAATGGAAAAGAACATAGAAGAAACTAGTAAGTTATTACATGCATATTATACTAATTCATTTAAAGTGCCAGTGTATATAATTGGCACTATATAAATTTAAGAATGAATCTTTCTTGTTTATCATCACTAATATAATATTCAAGCTCTAATTTGACTAAATAACTTCCATTTCATTTGGATCACATGCACACAAACTAGGATTTTGTGGTGATGCTATTAATCAGAATAGTTCTTTGATGACTGGTACAGAAGTATGAAGACTTAATCTATAATATTTGAATGTATTCAGCTCATAAACTTTGCAAGTCTCACATGATACTAGTTACAAGTAGGCTAACTGGGGGAAAGAAAATATTAGTTCAAAACAAACAAACAAAAGATGGACCAAGAGGATTGAAGAAAGGGAAGAGAAAGGCAAGGTGACAGATTTTGTTTATTCAAGTTATAAAGGCCCAAAATAATGAGAAACTCAGTAATCAGTCATGAAGTAATGAAAGTCCAGAAGGCATATGACCTGATGACATATCTTAATAATTATAATAGTTAATTTTTATATGGTGCTTGATGGGCTTTACTTATGGTGAAGCATTTGCTTTTGACAAAACACTGCTAGGTAGATTCTTATTTCTATTTTCCAAATAAGGAAGGCAAGGAAGATGGAAGTTAAGTGATTTTGCAGGGTCACATATCTAGTAAGTATCTGTGGTTAGATTTGAACTCATCTTCCTAGATCTAGCACACTGTCCTACCTACTGTAAATGTATGTAATCGGAACTTGAAAAACTCCATTTCTCATGGAGAGCTATGCTTTTTTTTTTTTTTAAAGTGATGTTAATGAAAATTTTCCATTTCTGCTTTTGGGAAGATTTTTTTCTGGCCATTCTGGGACACATTTGTATAGAAGGGCTGCTGGACTTAGTTCCTAGATACAATCACTCAGGAGAAACCAAACATTTTTCCCTATGAGTTAACTTAATTGGATTGCAAAAAAGGTGCCCCTAGGTGATTATTTTCTAATCAAACAGAGGAACTTGTGATTAGAGGGAGTAGAAGTTCCATGGGGCCTCATTAGTCTTGTAGTGGTTGAAATTATGCTGTACTCTTGCTCTCTGATGATGGCATAGTAATCACTAAATCCCATCCTAACTCTGATTAATCTTTCCAGATCAATTGTGTAATCTTTTTAATTGCTTTCTCTATGAGAATGCTCTTACCCAAAGCAGAAATCCCAAAGAGAAATATATAACTATAAATATAAATAAGGTCCATTGAGGCTTCTAAATATCCCTTTTATTATTTCATAGTTATCTGGTCTTTTTCATTCCTTATGGCTATCCCTTTGCTCCTGAATCTCATGCCCTCCCAGATACATTCTTGTAATAGTTTCTCTACTCCTTGTCTCTTCTCCCCTGATTTATTCCTCCAGTATGCTAGAGTAAATGAAGATATGAATAGCCTATAATCCCATCCTGGGGAACTTCCAGCCTAGTAGAGAGAGACACAAAAGTACACAATGATAAATTGGAAAACAATTCAAATGGTATTTTGAGATTCATAAGGGTGAAGGATGGTTTCTTGATTTATGAATCAGAGATTTCCTGGAGAAGGAATTTGAGTTGGACTTTGAAGGAAATGTTGGATCCTTTCATGAGGAATATAATGTTAGCATGGGGAAGGGTCTTTAATGGATGAACCTTTGACATATTTACACTCCTAGAACTAATTGCCAAATTAATATCTAAAGTTCATAAGAAGCAACCTCTGAAACAAGAGTGTAAGGTAGTAGGAAAGATCCAACAAAATACAAGCAGCTAAGGATCTGTGTGGGGTTAGGTAAGGGGATTGCACTAGAGTAAACAGTAGAAAGAAGAGGCTTTCATAATTTTCTGAGTGGAAAAGATGGTATGGTGATCATTATCTAATGCTCGGCCCTTAAAGCTTCAATTTCATGTCTACATTACTGACTGGTTATGTGATATGCAACAAGAAATCCCCCCCGCCCCGCCATGGAACTGAGTTTCTCCACCTTTCATATAAATAACAAAAGGTATTCTGTGTCAGTCCTATGAGGTTCTTGAGAGGGTCAAAGGAGATAACAGATTGAATCTGGGGCTCCTCACCTATTTTTGTGATATATGCTTCTTTAATAGTCGAGAGAAGTTCACCTGTTGACATCTTCTCAGAACATTTTAAAGGAATAGTATAAAATACATATGATTACAAAAGAATTCAAAGGTTAGGGCAAATAAATGTTTTTTTCTCCATTGAAATTTACTGACCTCTTTGGCATATGTCTATAAATTCCTTGGGGGATATGTGGACATGGGGTAAGAACCTCTAGATTAGAGACTAAATTCTGGATTGTCTCTAGTGCATTATAAATATCAAGTAGCGCGATACTTCTCAGGGACTTTGGGCTATTATCAACCTCCAAATGATATGACTGGGCATTTGATCCCTGTTTAGGGTTAAATATCCAGGAGATGGGACTTTGACCTATCCCAGGAGAAACAAGTGACAAAATTGGGGAAAGTGAGGTTACTCACTAATAAACCAAAATCCACTAATAGCTCCTCATAGGGATATCTTGGAGCCTGAGGAGGTCTCTACAAACCATCTATTTTGCCTATTTTGCTGCCTCCTTTTTGTCCAGGAAAAAGCATTCTCAAAAGGGGTGAATGAATCTGAGTATTAAAACTGCTGAGACACCAGTCCCTGAAATTTCAAATGTCCTTGTCTTTTTGTACAAAAGTAGCTTCAATTTGATTTCTGATTGCACCATGTATTCTCCCCGCTGCACAGCCCCAATTGCTAGGATGTTAGCTGGTAGAGAAGAAACATAGTTGGGTAGGGGATGAATTTTGAATTTCCTCTTTTTTTTTTCTCTGTCCCACAGTCTTGTTATAGATGGAGTCATAGCTCCAAACTAAGGAAGGCAGAAATGCAGTCATTTCTGCCACAACACATGCAGAAATGAGAGGTAAGGATCTACCAACCCTTAGCCCTGGGAGTGGGGATGTATTGATGTAGCATATCCTAGTAATGCTCATCCCTCATTCATCCATTCATCTGTTGACACATGATAAATATAGATTAACGAGTGTGTGGGTGCTGGGTAATTAAACAGTATTTATGTAAGTTTGATACTGAATTGCAAACTCTGTTTGTCTTATTCAATGGATTTCTACCTTCAAAATCATGGGGAGTAGAAAAGGTTGGATCCTGAGGTCAAATCTTACATAAAGCAAAGATTCTAAATACAAGTGTCCTAAATTATAACTTTTGTTTGCCTTCACAATATTCATAGAATCTTCGGATTAGAAGGAGTTCCATCCTCTGTACCACTTAAGCATGGTTATCTCATTTCTGTCTGAATATTTCTAGTGGAAGGGAGGTCCCTCATAAAAGAGGCAATTTTGGGACTGTTAGAAAATCTCTCTTAATATTTAGCTAAAAAAGATCTTCTTCCAACTCTTACTTCCTTGGAAGTCTCCTGATTTCTTGAGTCATAGAATAAGGTTGCTTCCTTTTTTACAAGATAGTCCTTCAAGAATTTACAGAAATTGGACAATCCAACTAAATTTCTCAAAGAAAAACATAAATAAATTGCTTTATTCTTCCTCATAGAATATATTTCAAGGTGTTTTATCTTTGATTTCCTTGTTTGGAAACATGATTCATCTCAGCAATGAAATTTATTATTTAAAATATTCCATACAGATCTGAACATATAATTCTAGGAGGGATTTGATTAAAGTAAAGGACAACAGTCCTCTCACCTCCTTCATTGAGTATTCTTATTAGCTCAGCATGAGGGTACGATATTGATTAATATAGAGCTAATTGTTCACTGAAGGCTTTAAATCTTTTTCATATGAAAGTGTTCATGTCATGATTCACTAATCTTAATAACTGCAATTGATTTTTAGAACCAAACAGTTGGACTTCATATTTATTCTCATATATTTGCTTACATTAAGGTCAGAAAATCTAATCAGGAACTGAAATTGTTACCTAAAGGACTAATGATTAGAATGAGTCAATATCACTTATATACCTTTAAAAAGCTATTTCAAAGCATGTATGCCAAGGTCAGAAGGTGGAGGGATATCTGGAAACCTAATGGTTGCATGAGAAAGTCAACTTGCATTTATGCTGGATTTTAACATTTCTAGGGGGCAGTGTCTGTGAACATGAGTGAAAGTGCTCTGTTTATCTTCTCTTTATTACAAAATAACATATGATATTAGTTGTTTCTGAACTCCATGTACTCTTCACAAAAGAAAGAATAATCATCATAATAGTAAGCATTCTTATAGTGCACTAACATTTACAAAGAACTTTATTAATATTACCTTATTTTTTCTTCATAACCCTCAAAGTTAGGTGTTGTTATCTCTATTTTACAGATAACAGAGTGGAGTTAGGTTATTTGCACAGAATCATATAGCTAGTAAGTTTTTGATTAAGGATTTGAACTCAGGTTCAGCTCCACCAATCTATACACTGAACCTCTATCCAATTACAGGAAAGGGTGGCTTATAGAGAGGAAGTATTATGGGAACCCTGAGCTTGGGACATGAGAGAGAGAGGAGTCAGCATTGCTGTGAATGGTCCATGAGAGTGACTAGAAAACTTTAGAATCAGAAATTTTAATGACTTTCTGCTTCATTTATAAAAACAACTGAGCTTTGTATTTGTCACTCAAAGTGATGGAAAGAGTATAAGATGTGGTTGAGTAATTTCAATTTATACACAATATAAGCAAAATGGTATATGATCACTTTATGAGAGTTCTAAAGCAAGTGATATGTATGATTCTGGGGGGGAAAGATTGGTGGGAAGGTGGAAGAGGAGAAAATTATGGAAATTTCATCAAAGATGATTTGAGCTTTTCTATATTTGATGGTTCACAGTTCAACTAGATGAGCCAATGAGGATCAACAAGCAAGAGCAAATACATGGATATAAGTTAATGCAGAATATGGAAGAGTCATGCTCAATAGTTCTAAGTATTTCCAGAATGACTGGACTGGTTTCACTCCCTTTTTAATCCATCAGGCTACTCCTTTGAATTATTTGGAAGAGTATTGGTAGGACTTTTCTTATTATATATTCCAGAACTTTTATGTAACAATAGACCATGGGGTATGACAGCTAGGGGATCAGATCCTCTTCTCTGTCTTTCCCTTTTCATAACTTGAATGCCAATGGGTTGGATCATGCTGACAATGCCAGTGATCTGAGGCCAGTGATCTGAGGACTTGCTGGAAGTACTACCCCCTAACACTATGGGGAAGTATTTAAGCATGGAAAAATCTAGTGTCATATTTGGAAGGCCCTATTTCTGGAGAAAAAGGAAGATTATTTGTTGAATAGGATTATCTAACAAGTAAACTATTAGCAGAGATACATAATAGTACTATGAAATTTTCTGTCTATATCTCCTTAATCAAGATGAACTTATGATTCCTGGGTGACAGCAGGTTTTTTCAGATCAGAGAAGCAGTGCCATTCGAAATTATTGCCATACTTCCCTACTTTATAGAGCTCAGGGTATTTTCACTAGTTGACTTGATTTCACCTTGTGAACTGGAGATTAGTGATCAGAGATGATCCCTTAACCTTTGTTTACCTACCTAGTTACACTTAGTTTTCTGAAGGCTTCGTTTTTCTATGTCTGTGTCATATTCATTGTAGGTGACAGTGGGCTCATCATGGTACTTACTGTATCAGGTCTGGTCAATTTACTGAAACAGCATATCTGGAATCATTTATCCCTTCTCTCCATTTACAATGGGCAGCTAGGTGGCATGGTGCATAGAGCACTGGATCTGGAATCATGGAAGAATTCTCTTTCTAAGTTAAATTCTGGCCTCATACTTGCTAGCTGTGAGATACTGGGTAAGCTACTTAACTCTATTTGCCTTAGATTCTTCAAAATTAAAATAAACGAGAAAGATATGGCAAACCACCCCAGTATCTTTGTCAAGAAAAACCCTAAAAGGTTGTCATGGAGAGTCAGAGATGACTAACAAACAGCTAAAGAAAATTCCATTTACATGACCTCCATCCTAGCACAGGACCTTATTGATTCTTGCCTTTCTTATTAAAAAATTATCTTACTTAGTATCCCTACCTCTGGTCCTTTTCCCTCTCCAAATTCTCCAAAATGTCAGACAGCCAAGATTCACTAAGCTTGCTCCTCTTTTGATTATTTTTGCCAAGTACCTCAATACCTGGACAAAAAACCATGTCACATATGCTTCTATCATTTCAACTCTCAAATTACTACCCTAAGGTTCCATTGTCTTGACCAGTGACTATTCTATCTAGACCTGATTTCAAAAAACAAACAAAACAAACTCAAGACTGGTTTCACTTAACTTTTTATTCGCAAGTCTTCTCATTGATTGATATTCTCTAATTCTACCCTCCCCCTGAGCAGTTCTAGAACCATAATCAAAGTTCTTCTGCCATTCCAGAAAGAGTGTGTTGTCAACCTTTTACTATCTACCCTCCCCCTGAGCAGTTCTAGAACCATAATCAAAGTTCTTCTGCCATTCCAGAAAGAGTGTGTTTGTCAACCTTTTACTATCTTGCCCCCTTTCTCCACCAGTATGGAAAGTAACTTGTCCTGGACCAAAATGCCCTTTCTTTACTACTACTCTTCTAGGTCTGTTGTTTCTCCATTAGAAAGTATGCTCCATAATGAAAGAAACTGTTTTTTGCTTTTCTATTTTTATCCTCATTGTTTATTATAATGCTTGGTAAAAAGCCAATGCTTAATAAATGACTAAAGCCTTTTCCAGGCACTAATTCATGCTCCATAGGACAACTTTTTTTTTTCCCAAACACAAGTCAGATTATGTACCTTCCTTGCTCAAGAGCCTTCAGTGATTTCTTGTTTCCTCTAAGGGAAAAAAATATGACTTCAGCTGTCTAGAATTTAAAATCCTTTTTTCTGTTTTTTTTAAAGATTTTATAAATTTTGAGGTTAATAATTTTTCCACTAATCTTACGTCCCTCCCTCCACACCCCACAGAAGGCAATTTGCCAGTCTTTATATTGTTTCTATGGTATACACTGATCCAAATTTGAATGTATTGAGAAAGAAATCATATCCTTAAGGAAGAAACATAAAGTATAAGAGATAGCAAGATCAGACAATAAGATATCAGTTTTTTCCTAAATTAAAGGTAATAGTCTTTGGTCTTTGTTCAATCTCCACAGTTCTTTCTCTGGATAGAGATGGTATTCTCCATTGCAGAAAGCCTCAAATTTTCCCTGATTGTTGCACTCATGGAATGAGTGAGTCCAGCAAGGTTGATCATCACACAGCTAGGTAATTACTAATTGTCTGAGGCTGTATTTGAACTCAGGTTCTCTTGACTCCAGGGCTGGTACTCTATCCACTGTGCCACCTAGCTGCCCCACAAAGAGATAATTTTTATACCAGAAACTGGACTCTGCTTTTATCAAACAGCAGATTACCATGATAATTTCCTTCTGTCTCTTTTGTACCTAACCTACTTCATTGATCCAACACTCTTTTTCATAGAGTTTTGATAACTGATGCTTTAGAATATAATTCTAGATCTGGTAGGGCTAAGATACCTTCTTTTGTACTTTTTTCATTAAATCCCTGGAGATTCTTGACTTTTTATTTTTCCATATGAATTTACTTACAACTTTTTCTAACTCATTCAAATAATTTTTTGGAATTTTGATTGGTAGGGCACTAAATAAGTAGTTTCATTTAGGTAGATTTGTCATTTTTATTATATTAGCTCAGCCTATCCAAGAGAAGCTGATGTTTTCCAAGTTATTTAAATCTGATTTACTTTTTGTGAGGAGTATTTTGTACTTGTTTTCATAGTTTCTGAGTCTGCCTTGTCAAGTAGACTCCAAAGGACTTTATATTGTCTGAAGTTACTTTTTTTTTAGGTTTTTGCAAGGCAAATGGGGTTAAGTGCCTTGCCCAAGGCCACACAGCTAGGTAATTTATTAAGTGTCTGAGGATGGATTTGAACTCGGGTACTCCTGACTCCAGGGCTGGTGCCCTATCCACTGTGCCTCCTAGCTGCCCCTGAAGTTACTTTGAATGGAATTTCTCTTTGTAGCTCTTACTGCTGTGTCTTGCTAATAATATGAAGAAATCCTGAGGATTTATGAGGGTTCAGTCTATATTCTGTGACCTTGATAAATACCTAATTGTTTCTAGTAGTTTTTTAGATGATTTTTTAGTATTTTCTTGGTATACCATCATGACATCTGCAAAGAGTGAGAGTTTTGTCTCTTCCTTCTTAATTCTAATTCCTTCAATTTCTCTTTCTTCTCTTATTGCTGAAGCTAACATTTCTAACACAATATTCAATATTAGCAGTGATGACAGGCATCCTTGATTCACCCCTATTTTATTGGGAATGCTGCTATCTCATCCTCATTGCATATAATGCTTGCTGATGGTTTTGGATAGATACTGCTTGTCATTCTAAGGTACAATCCATTTTTTCTTATAATTCCTAGTGGTTTTAGTAGTAATGGGTGCTGCATTTTCTCAAAGGTTTTTTCAGTATCTATTGATATATGATTTCTGATAAGTTTGTTATTGATATAGTTAATTAAACTAACAGTTTTCCTAATATTGAACCAACCTTGTAATCCTGAGATAAATCCTACTTGGTCATAGTGTATTATCCTAGTGATAACTTGCTATTATCACTTTGCTAAGATTTTATTTAAGATTTTTGCATCTGCATTCATTAGGCAGATAAGTCTATAATTTTCTTTCTCTATTTTGACTCTTCCTGGTTTAGGATCAGCACCATATTGATGTCATAGAAGGAGTTAGGCAGAGTTCCATCTTCACCTATTTTTCCAAAGAGTTTATATAGTATTGAAGCCAATTGTTCATTAAATGTTTGACAGAATACACTTGTGAATCTGTCTAGACCTGGAGAATTTTTCTTAGGGGGTTCAATAATGGTTTACTGAATTTCTCTTTCTGAGAAATGGTTATATAGGTATTTCAATTCCTATTCATTTAATCTGAGTAACTTGCATTTTTGTAAATATTCATCCATTTCACTAAGATTATTCAATTTATTAGTATATAGTTGGGCAAAATAATTATAAATTGTTACATTTATTTCCTTCTCATTGGTGTTAAGTTTATGTTTTTCATTTACAATACTGGCAATTTGGTTTTCCACTTTCTTTTTTTTTAAATCAAATTAATCAGAGGTTTATCACTTTTATTGTTTTTTTCCATAAAACCAACTGCTGGTTTTATTATTAGTTCAATAGTTATCCTGCTTTTGATTTTATTAATTTCTTCTTTAATTTTTAGAATTTCTAATTTGGTATTTAATTGTGATTTTAATGTGTTCTTTCTCTACTTTTTTGAGCATGTTTATTTCATTGATTTCCTCTTTCTTCAATTTATTCATGAAAGCATTTAAAGACACACTATATCCTTGGACAACTGCCTTGGCTGTATCCCATAAGTTTGGTATGTTGTCTCATTATTTTCATTATCTAGGATGAAATCATGAATTCTTTCAATAATTTGTTATTTAATCCACTCATTCTTTAAAATGAGGTTATTTAGTTTCCAAGTAATTTTAGGTATATCTCTCCCTGGCCCATTAGTGCATGTGATTTTTAAATGCATTATGATCTGAGAAGGATGTATTTAATATTTCTGCCTTTCTGCATTTGATTATTAGAATTTTATACCCTAGTACAATGTCAATTTTTATGCAAATGCCATGTACTGTAGAAAAAAAAAATATTCCTTTCTATACCAATTCATTTCACTCCAAAGGTCTAACATTCCTAGGTTTTCTAAAATTCTATTTACCTTTGTGTTTATTTGAAGGTTAGATGTATCTAAATCTGAGAGCAAGAGACTGAGCTGTCCCACCAGTACAGTTTTGCTGTCTATGTCTTCCTATAACTCATTCAACTTCTGTAAGAATTTGGATACTATACCATTTGGTGCATACATATTTAGCATTGAAATTGCTTCATTGTCTAATGTACCTTTCAGGGGGATATAGTTTCCTTCTTAATCTCTTTTAATGAGTTCTATTTTTGCAGCTGCTTTGTCTGAGATAAGGATTACTACCCCTGCTTTTTAACTTCAGCTGAATCAAAATATATTTTGCACCAACCTTTTGGCTTTACTCTGTTGTATCTCTCTGCTTCAAATGAGTTTCTTGTCAACAGCATATTGTAGAATTCTGCTTTTTAATACAGTCAGCTATTTACCTATGTTTTATGTGAGAGTTCATCCCATTCACATTAAGAGTTATAATTACTCTTTATTACCCTCCATGCTGTCTTTGCTCTGTTTATATTTTACCCCTTCTTTCACTTATCTATATTCCTCAGTATTTCCTTTCTGAATATCACCAACCTTCAGTGTGTTTGCCCCCTTGTATCCATCAACTTCACCTTTCTTTCCCTTTCCCCTCTGTCCCTTCTTCTTTTGGTTAGTTCTTCTTTTCTTCCCCTTCCTCCTCCCCTCCACCTCTCCTACCTCCTCCCCCTTTTAACACTTGAAAGGTAAGATAAGTTTCTTAACTTAAATGAATGTATGTATGTTGCCTTTAAGACAAGCCTGATGAGAATAATATTCAGACAATTCTCACCTTTTCCCTTCTTCCCCTCCATTGCAATAGGCCCTTTGTACCTATATAAGTAATGTGTTTCACCCTATTCAATCTCCTCCATTCTCCTGTCTCTTTACTGCCCTCCTTTTTTAAGGAGATTTTGCTTTTTAATCATTCTATCAGAGTCACTGATTAGTCACAAATGTCCTTTACTTCTGGCTAAGTACATTCTCTCTAATAGAGTTAGAATTCTCAAGAGTTATGAGAATCTTTTCCCCAAGTGGGAATATAGCCACTTTCACCTTATTGGATAGTAGTTTTTTTCTTTACACATTTTTAACCCTTTTCATGTGTCTCAAGTCTCCTGTTTGATGTCCAAATTCTCTATTTAGCTGTGGTCTTTTTGTCAGGAAAAGTCCAACTTTTTCCCTAGAAGAGAAGACTCAGTTTTGACAGATAGTGGATACTTGGCTGCATTCCAAGCTTCCTTGCTCTTCGAAATATTGCTTTCCATACAGTTTGATCCATAAATGATGCAGCCAGGTACTTTGTAATCATTTTTGTGGCTCCTTGGTATCTAAATTGTTTTTTTCTGGCTCCTTGTAGGATTTTGTATTTTATCTGATAATTCTGGAATTTGGACACAACATTCCTTGTTATTTTCCTTTGAGGGTCCCTTTCTGGAGGGGATCGATATGTCATTTCAATAACTATTTTGCCCTATGGTTCCATTCCATCACTAAATCCTGTAACATTAAGTCCAGGCTTTCCCCCCCTTCTTCAATGTGTTCAGGAAGCCCAATGACACTTAAGTTGTCTCTTCTGGATCTATTCTTGTGGACAGTTTTTTTTTTTACTGATGAGTCATTCTACATTTTCTTCTATTTTTTGATTTTTTGATTTGTTTAACAGATTCACATTGTCTCATGAAGTCATTAATTTCCACAGATTCCATTCTTTTTTTTAAGAGAAGCATTTTCTTCATTTATTTTTTGCAACTCCTTTTCCAGTTGCTCAATTCCATTTTTGAAGGAGTTTGCCCAAGTGTAGTTTTGAGAGAATTATTTTCTTTTTCTATTTGTATATATTCTATAGTATATATATATATATATATTATATTCTAAGGATCTTATTATGAGATTTTCTTGCAAGGTGGTAATTTTCTCTTGTGTTCCTTTTCCCGTGTTTCCAAATGATTTTTACACTACTTCCTGCTTTTTTTCCAGGAAGTCTTTCTGGGCTGGGGACCAATTCATATTCTCCTTAGAAATTCTGAATCTCTCTGAGTTATTATCTGCTTTGTCAAGGTAGTTTTCAATGGGCCCCCCTTTTTTTCCTGGCCTTTCTTCATTTTCCTAGGATCTTGTGTCAGGGGAGGAGCTGGTTCACAGAGGTTTGGTGTTGAAAGTCCTAGAGGCTTTACTCACTGAGCTGAGTAAGTCCAAATGGGCCAGCCAGTAGGGGGTGTGCTTTCTCTGGAGTGTCTGTGGTCTTGATTTAATGACATCTCTCTAGGCCTGGAGAGGGTGAGGTATGCAATTAGATAATATTATCCACATCCAATGTGGGTTAGGCCCTGGAGTGAGAATATTCATCTTCCTATTCAGTTGAGGGAGCTCTGCTGCCTATACCTGAGCCTAGCGTGGGGGAAGGACTTTGCCTCTGTTTTCTATGGGAAGAGGGCTCCCCTGAAAGTTTGGGCTCATAGGTCTTAGGTTGATCCTCTGGCTTTACCCTGCTTTCTGTCCCTGGGTGGCCTCTCACCTCTCTACTCCTGGTTCACCTATGCTCCCCTGTTATAAACCTGTTGGTAAATGTTCTTCTCCTAGCTTCTTTTTCTGGGTTTTGATGATTAGATTTCAGTTAAATGGTTTATTTCATATTTTTATGTGGGAAAACTAGGAAACCTTAGCATAGTTCCTGGCTTCTCTCCACCATCTTGGCCAGAACTTCCAGGAGTTCATAGAATTTATCAGACTATTCATGGGGTCCGTGACAGAATAAATACTTTTGCTCTACATAAAAGAAATATCTATCTATCCTGTGGAACTTATCATTTATTACATTCTGTCATATTGTTCTTGGTGTTCCTATTTTATTGGCTATAGGGGTCTGTTAAATTCATTGAGAGTGAGCAAAAGTTAAAAAGTAAACAATAAACCTGTTAGGAACTAAAATGAAACATTAACTAGATGCTAAATGATTGTTATTGAATTCAAGGACAGGGTAAACTGACAACACATTGGATGAGTTATAATTTGATTCAATATTACAATTGATTTCTTCAAACATTTTTTTTACCAAATTCCTATCTTGGCCTTTTCATCCAGTTTATAAACTGAGCTTACTTTACTGTCAGCCTTGGGTCTCTGCTTCTCTATTTTATATCAGGTCTTTTTTTCTAATTTATTTATTTATTTCTGAATTTTATAATCTCCCCCACTAATCTTGATTCCCTTCCCCCAACCCCCCCACAGAACACAGTCTGATAGTCTTTGCATTGTTTTCATGCTATACATTATTAAAAATTGAATTTGTTGAGAGAAAGATCAAATACTTAAGGAAAAAAAAATCCAAAATTTAAGAGATAGCAAGATTGCATAATAAGATTCCTTTTTTTGGAAACATTAAAGGTAGTCAACTTTGTTCAAACTCCACAGTTATTTCTCTGGATACAGATGGTATTTTCCATTGTAGACAGCCCCAAATTGTCCTGGATTGTTGCCCTAATTAAATGAGCAAGTCCATTAAGATTCATCAGCAACCCCAGGTTGCTGTCATGGTATACAACATTCTTCTGATTTTGCTCATCTTGCTCAGCATCAGTTTAGGCAAATTGTTTCAGGCTTCTCTGAATTTCAATCGCTCTTGATTTCTAATAGAACAATAGTATTCCATAATGCACATATACTACAATTTGTTAAGCCATACCCCAATTGATGTATATTCACTCAATTTCCAGTTCTTTGCCACCACAAACAAAGCTGCTATAAATATATTTGTGATATGCAGGTTTTTATGTCCTTGCCACATTCCAGGGAATTTGAGTCATCTTCAGCTTAGAGATACTACCCCATAGAAGTGCCAATTGCAATCAATATAAAGAGAAGACTTGTATCTGTTGTTGTCTTTAAGTATGTTTATTTTTTTCTACCTTTTTGTGTTTTGGGGTGTTTCTCTAATCCTACATGTGCCTCTCTGTATTATTGTGCTTTTTTAATGAGTTTGACTTAGAATATTTGAGTGTGTTTCTATCTGCATCTGAGGAAGACATTTCTAATCCCACTCCCTAGCCACTTACCTGATCAGTACATTCTGATCTCAAAGTTACCGAGATACCTATTTCCGTTCCCTCTCTATCTCTCTTCCACAGTGGGTAATTCATGGTGAAGATTCAATGACCTTTTTCATCAGAAGTGGTGAAGATAAATAGGAATTGAATATGGGAGTCCTGCACAGGGTGGGAGTAGTAGATGTTTGAGTTCTTTGTGAGCAGAGAGTCATTGATTTGTGTCCATATACAGGGTTGGAAGAACCACTTCTACTACAAGCAGAAAGGTCTACTTTGGTTTGTGGAGCTGACTGAAAAATGAAGTAATAACTTTTAGCTAACAAGTTAGACTCAGAGACAAAAGGCATTATGGATGAAGTATAAAGATATAGTGAATCTAGAGAACCTAATGTTTCAGGGAAGTCAGTATTTCTTAAGACTCTATACTTCTGGGAAGCATCTCTACCCCTTCTCTTTCCAATTAGACATTGTTGCATAACTTTCTTCCTCTAGATATATGTAAGGAAAATATGTAATGGAGTTTTTCACTAGGAAAGTCTAGTACACAAGTTTTTCTTATTATGTTTTCATCTCAAGGGAAATTTCTTTGCTCCTATCATGAGCTATGTCTCCTTTGCTCCCAACTCCTTGACACAACCAATAGAGCATGAATTTCTATTCAAGTCCTGGAGGATACATAAGATCTAAGGTCATTTGTTCCAGGTTAGTGGGAAGAGGTATTCTTGGAGGAAAAGTGAACCAATCATCAATATATTATTGTAACTACATCAGGGAACCCAGGAATCCTGGCTAGTTACCAACAATAAATGTGTCTCAGTTTTTCCACATTCCCTCCAACTTTTGTCACTTTCTCCTTTAATCATTTTAGACAATCTGATAGGAGTATAATGTATGTTGATTTTACCTTGCTGTTGTCTCTCTCTATAACAACACATTCTATACTCTCATACTGTCACCATCTGTTCCCAATCGGATCTCATGTCTCTTGAGCTGTCAGCAGTGCAGAATAGTGAATCTTCTGCACTTTTTTTGGAGAAATTTTTATTATTTAAAAGTCAGAATTGAACCTTCCACTTCTGCACTTTAAAAATATTTTTTGATATACTTATGTCTTTCCCCTCTTCCTCCCCATCTCCTTCTCCTTCTTCTCTTCTTTTTTCTTCCTCTCTCTCCTTCTTAGGCTCATTCTCTAGCTTATCCTCCTCTTCTTCCTTCTGCTTCTGATCCTGCTACTCCTTCTGTTCTTCACAAGAATAATAATGAAAAATTCCAAATGTGGCTTTATTGTATTTGGGAAATTCTGGTGAGGTGTAGATATACAACAGTATAGTACAACAAATGGTGATATACAGCACCAACATAAATAATAGTTTTAAAAATCCAAACCTATGATTTCGTTGGTATAGAAAAGTTCTGGGAACAGCTAGGTGACCCAGTAGATAGAGCACTGGACCTAATGTCTGGAGGATACGAATTGAAATTTGGCTTCAGACCTTAGGTATGTTACATAATTTTGTGTGATACGTAGGTAAAGCATTCAAATCTGATTGTCTCAAAAAAAAGATTCTGGTGCTTTCTAAAGCAAACAGGCACTTACTTTATCTTACAAATTTTCTGGAGACATAAAAGGTTTAATAACTTTCTTGGGTTTTCACTGCCAATATGTGCCAGGGGTCAGGTTTAAATAGTATAGCCATGAAAATTAGTGGATCCTGTCAGCCCAAGATGGATGGGAGTCTCATGGGCATTCCTCACATAGCAATGAGATGGTGATCTAGAAGATCCTAAATGTTGTGGGATTAGAGTAGAAGGACTTGAATCCTTGGAGAATGCTAGCAGCAGCTAGCATTAGAGAACTGACATTTGGTAGAGGGGAAAATGGGGCATTTAGAAGGGATTAGATGGTTCTCAGATACACATTGGAACAGATTCAATAGTTTCAAGAATTGGAATTGACTTCTCTCTTACACCTAGCTTTTTCATACTCTGGTTTGGAGGGAATTTCATTGAATTACTATCCTAGTTAGAGTTGTTGTTTCCTCCTAGGGAGAGGCATCTTCAGGAAAAGATGCGGTAGGGTCCGAAAACTTTGTACCTACTCTCCCACAAGTATTATAACTATTGTTATCATTCCATTTAACATTCATATAGTACTTTAGGTTAGCAATGTAATGTTATCTCATTTGGTCCTCACAATAATCTTGGAAGATAGGTGACATTGCTATCCTCATTAATAGCTGAGAAAATGGAAGCAAATAAGGGTTAAGTAATTTGCTCAGGGTCACAGGGCTACTAAACCTGGAACTGGATTTTTCCTGACTGATTCTAATACTCTAGTCACTATGCTTCTTCACTTCACAGACAGGCATTGTACCAAATGTTGAGGAGACAAAGGACTATAAACTATAGTCCCTGTATTCAGGGAGGTGATAGTCTAATGGGGAGAGTATTTAAAGAACTAAATCCTGGATAAATAGGAAATAATTAACAGTTGGAAGAAAAATTGGGAAAGAATTGCCACAGAAGAAATTTTGGCTGAGACTAGAAAGAAGCCTAGCAGCAGAGAATAGAAGGGAGAGCATTCCATGCATGGGGGCCAGCCAGAGAAAATTCATGTGGTTGAGAAATGGGTTATTTTTTTATGAACCACAGCAATGAAATCAGTGTCAGTGGATCAAAGAGAACATGATGAGGGATAAGGTACAAAAAGACTGGAAAGTTAGTTGGGGAAGTCTGAATGACTTTGAGCAACAAAAAAAGAGAAACCTCTTGAGCTGATTGATTAGGGGAGGTGATATGGTCAGATTTTTTTTGTGAATATCACTTTGTCAACTGAAAAGAGAATTAAGTAGAGTGAGGAGAGAGACCTGTCAGCAAACTATTAGAATAGTCCAGACATGAGAATAAGGTCTGTGGGAGGATGGTGATAGCATCTGAGTATAGAAGGTGTTGTATTTAGCGATAACATGAAGGCAAAATCAACATACCTTATACTTCTATCAGATTGTCTAAAAGGACTGAATGAGAAAGTGATAAAAGTTAGAATGTGGAAAAATTGAGACACATTTACAGTTGATAAAACTGTGAACTGATTTAACTATTTCGGAGAGCAATCTGGATTTATACCCCCCAGAGTTAAACTGCAGATGCCATTGATCCAGCAAGTTTTCAAAGATAATTAGGGAAAAAGGAAAATTCTAATCTGTTCTAAATTATTTAAAGCAGCTTTCTTTGTGGATGCAAAGAATTGGAAATTGTGGGGGACGACCGACCATCTATTAGGGAAAGACTGAACAAATTGTGAGCTGTGATCATGATGGAATGCTACTATACTATGGATTCAACAATCTTTGACAAATGAATAGAATTGCATGAAATGAATAGCAAAATAAGCAGAAGAGCAATATTAGTTTTTTATTTTTATAAACATTTATTTTTTTTAAAGAAAGATTTTATTTATTTTGAGTTTCACAGGCTTTCCCCCCACTCTTGCTTCCCTCCCCTACCTCCCACCAAAGGCATTCTTTTAGTGTTTACATGTGTTCCATGTTATACATTGATCTCAGTTGAATGTGATGACAGAGAAATCATATCATTAAAGAAGAAAAATAAAGTATGATGTAGTGAAATTACATAATAATATAATGCTCTTTTGTTTCTAATTTGATGGTAATAGTCTTTGGTCTTTGTTCAATGTCCATAATTTTTTTTCTGGATACAGTTGGTATTCTCCATTGCAGAGAGCTCAAAATTGTCCCTGACTGTTGCACTGAAAGGTTGAACTAGTCCATCAGGGCTGATCATCACTCATGTTGCTGTTAGGGTGTACAATTTTTTTCTGGTTCTGCTCATCTCGCTCAGCATGAGTTCATGCAAATCTTTCCAGGCTTCCCTGAATTCCTATCCCTCTTGGTTTCTAGCAGAATAATAATGTTCCATGTTACATATACCACACTTTAATAAGCTATTTCCCCAATTGAAGGCCATTCACTTAATTTCCAATTTTAGCAATATTGTTTTAAGAAAAACTTTCTGTGACTAAATCATTTTGACTTTAAGGAATGCCCAGATTAGCTGCAAAGGACCTGTGAAGGAAGAGGGTATCTGCATCCTGAGAAAGAACATAAATACATGTATGTATAGAATGATTTTAAATATAAATATACACGTGTATATGTGTATGTAAATGTATATATACATTTACATGTAAAGATAAATACACACATATAGTTGTGTCTAATGGTAGTCATCTCTCAATTGAGGAAGGGAAGAAAAAAGGGAAAATGAAAGTTACAAGATAACTTTATTATATATTTTAAATGAACAGAACATTTTATGTATAATAGATTTGCAGTTTTATGTACAAATCATTTTTTTAAAAATTTCAATATATTATGGAAATACTTATTTTTTTCCCTAAGTTCAGAATAAAATAAATTAAATTTGAAAAGGTTACCAAGTGAAAAGCGGAACATATTGAATAGGGGAGGGTTGAAAGAGAATGAGGAATCAAGAATGATACCTAGGCTTTGAATTTGAGAGACTGGAGGATGGTAGTTCTCTGAACAGCAACAGTGGAAATAGGTAGAAGGAAAGGATTAAGGCATCAGGTAATGAGTCAAATTTTCAGCCTGTTTGTGTATATTTTTGGGACATCCTTTTTAATATTTCCCAGCTTGCACTGGCTTGTTGAAACCCCAGAGGGATGGCAGCTAGCATTTTCAGGGCTGTAGGTTAAACCATGGTGGTAGTTATCCTCCACAGTTTTCCCACCAGGGTATTTTCCTGTAAAAATGAGTCATTGTATTCATTTAGCTAATGACAATACAAGAACACTGGTAATAAAATGTTTTTCCTCTATCCAAAGTATCTTCTATTACAGTTACATCTAGGAAGTTAGAGAAACAGTGGAAATTAATTCAAAATAAGGTGGTATTAAGGCAAATTTGTAGCAAATTCATAGAACTAAGACAGCCCACAAATGCAGAAATTCAATGCTTCTATATTCTTTATTTCTTCAGAGGGTTCTCACAGTTTCTTGTGGGATATGGAGGTTGATGATTGACTAATTCTTCTTTTGATCTTTTAGAGTGGAACCTCACAGAGGATCTGTTCTAGATGGGTGTCAAAACTGGATTTCTTCATAGAAGTCATTCAGTCTCAGTTGAATGGGTTACTTGGTTGCTGGGTCATTTGACTGTTAACAGTGTCTCCTCACTAGGCTTGGTTGCTTTAGGATTGGATTAGTCAGATCATTGACATTAGGAGGCTACTTCTCAGACAAGGTTGGGCAGGTCACATTGCTTTAGGCAGCAATTAATGGAATGGTCAAACACTGGCCCTGGAATCTTCTCAGGGAATAAAGTTACTTCTCCACATACTGATAACCAAGGACACCTTGGGCTTATTCTTAGATATTCAGTTATAGTCTTTTACCAACATCAATCTCTGTCTTCAGATATAAGAACCTTTGCTGCTACTGTTGTGGTACTTTTTCATTCATGGAAATAACCTTTAATCTGGTATTGTCAGAATCTTCTCCTTTTTTGACTCTTTAGAGCCCTGGCTCTAAGGTTCCAGGAAGAAAGTTAGAGAATTCTAATTTCTGCAATTTGATAATCCTTTCAATATGGTACTCAACCCTGACTTATTTTGATTAGTATCAACTTAGTTATATTTTCTAGGTATCAGAAATACTCACTTTAAGAACATGAGA